>NC_080162.1:32216990-32569890 GCF_950295315.1 Erinaceus europaeus
GGGGTCGTTTCACAAGAGGTGAAGCAGTTCTGCAGGTTTCTTTCTCTCCCCCTTTCTGTCTTCCCCTCCTCTCTCCATTTCTCTGTCCTATCCAACGACGACATCAATAACAATAATAATAAGTACAACAATAAAACAAGGGCAACAAAGGGAATAAAAAAATTTTTTTTAATTTTTTACAGCAGGGGAGAGCGCGAACGCAGTCCCCCACTACCACAAACTATGCAGTCGAGTTTCCCACATTTGGGGAAATCGCAGGGGTCAGCACATCCGGAGTGCAATGGATAAGCCTCGCCCTGGGAAAACCACCTTCGTGATCATGGTATCTCCCCTGCCAGGTAAGTATAAATAAATATTTTTTATAAGTAGTATACGCAGTATGTGTACTTGAATTTATTCAGTGAAAAGACCTGGACCAATATACTTGAACACAGTCTGTAAAGGTCCGAGCTCTGCGCTCTGCTCCAGGACCTGGACTCCTCTGGCCCCGCCCCCACCCCATTCGTGCCCCTCCCTCCCCCAGAGGTGCGCGCGCAGCCCGACGGTCCGGGGCGGGCGGTTGGTGGGGGTGTGACCGCGCAAGGGGTGGGGTTACCGTTGCGGGGCGGGGCGGCGCATGCGCACTGCGCAAACCGAGCGGTTTCCCACCCCCAACGTTGTCTGTGGTGGCCGTGCCCGTCCTGCTCGGGCCGCCAGGCCGCCACCCTCCGCGTCCGCTGCCCCCGGGCCCGCCGCCGCGCGCCCCGCTGTTGGGCCAGCATGTCGGGCCCCGGGCCGCGGGAGGCGCCCCAGGCGGGCGGGCCGGCGGGCCCCGAGGGCGCGGACGCGGCGCTGGGCGAGGCGGGGCTGAGCTTCACGACCACCGACCTGAGCCTGGTGGAGATGACCGAGGTGGAGTACACGCAGCTGCAGCACATCCTGTACTCGCACATGGAGGCGGCTGACGGCGAGCTCGAGACGCGCCTCAACTCGGCCTTCCTGGCGGCCGCCGCGCCCGGGACGGCGGGGGGCTTCGCAGGCGCGGGGGGCGCTGCGGCGGGGGGCGCGGCGCCCGTCTACCCCGTGCTGTGCCAGCCCGCGCTGGCCGACGGCGGCTTCGCGGGCGCCAACCCATGTCTGGGCCACATCGACTTCCAGGAGCTGCGCATGATGCTGCTGAGCGAGGCGGCCGCGCCCCCCGCGCCCCCGGCCGAGAAGACGCCTGCCGAGCCCGGCCCCGCCCGCTCCAAACCCGACGGCGCCGGCAAGGAGAACGCGGACGGCGCCCCCGAGGCGCGGACCAAGTCGGCGGTGCGCGTCCGCCTGGAGGACCGCTTCAACAGCATCCCCGCCGAGCCCTCGCCCGCCCCGCGCGCCGCGGAGCCCCCGGAGCCGGGCGTGGCGCTCAACAAGTGCGTGCGGGACGCGGACGCGGACGCGGGACGCGGGACGGGCCCCCACAGCCGAGACGAGCGGGGCTGGGGGCGGCCGAGGAGACCGGGCAGGCCGGGCCGAGCGAGCCGGGGCGGGCGGCGGCTTCTGCTGACTGACGTCCGGCAGGGAGCGGCCCCGGCCGTCGGCTCTGCCCCGAGGCTGTGCTGACGCCCGCCCCGCGGCGCGTCAGGCACAGAGATGAGCCGAGGGTGCAGATGCTCCCGGGGACGGAGGGGTCTGCCCCCAGCTGGTCGGCGTCCGCCCCACGCCCCACGCCCGCACGCACCAGTGACCGAGTGGCTCGGGGTCGCCCGCGCACGGCGCCCCCTGCAGCGGAGCCCGGGAGTGTGTGTGGCGCGGAGTAGTGGGCGGGAGGCACCTGCCGCGCGGCGATGTTGCTCTGCTGCTCTGCGAGCCGGGCGCCCCTCTGCTGCTCACTCCGCCCCCGCCGCCATGCCCCTGCAGTGTTTGAGGGAGGGAGATGGAGCTACAAAATAAATAAATAAATATATAAAAAAATAAATAATGCTCACGGTCCTGTATACCCCTGAGGGGAAAAAGGCTGTTCACCAGTGTGCCTGCTGCCGCGCTGGGTTTATAGAAAGCTCAGGGGCATTTTCTTAACATTCAGGGTTGCTTAACTCCCTGCAAACTCCCAAGTTAACCACCCGTGTGCACTTTTGCTACTGTAGTAGTTCAAGCTAGACCTGCTACACATTCTTCACATTCTTGGGCTTTCTTTTGTTTTGGCAGTTTGGTCACTCTCATTCGACATCCGTCAGAATTAATGAATGTTCCCCTTCACCAGCAACAGAACAAATGTACGACATTAGTGAAAAACAAGACCGCAGCCGCAGCCACGGCCCTGCAGTTCACCTACCCGCTGTTCACGACAAATGCCTGCTCTGCAGGCTCAGGCTCCAATATTTCTCAGACACAGGTAGGGACAGTCAGCTACAAAGCTCTCTTCATCTGAAGTAAATGAATAGGTTTATTAAGATTTTATTTATGAATGAGAAAGATAGGAGAGAGAGAAAGAACCAGACATCACTCTGGTACATGTGCTGCTGGGGATTGAACTTGAGACCTCCTGTTTGAGAGTCCAATGCTTTTATCTACTGCACCATCTCCGGGACCACAAAGATTTTTTTTTTTTTCCTTTCCTTGAGCATAACCTTTTACAATTGAGAGCATGTGGTCTGGGAATATTTCACAGTTTTCAATGCACCAAAATTCTTTAAACTGTATATTAATAGGTTTGACATTACTTCTGTTAAAGTGCATTTTATTTGTTCAGTCAAAAGGAGATTACCTCACACACATATTGATAAGATTCCTGTTACTTCATTTTTTTCCAGAGTTCTAGTAACTCATGTTCAATACTTGAAGCTGCCAAACATCAGGATATTGGATTGCCTAGAGCATTTTCTTTCTGCTATCAGCAAGAAATTGAATCCACTAAACAGACTTTGGGTAGTAGAAACAAAGCTTTGCCTGAGCAGGTTTGGATTAAAGTGGGAGGTAAGCGATAAAGCACAGGGTGTCGCTACTTTCTCCACAGCCTTGGCCTTAACGGGGTTGGAGGAAGGTGGTGTGTAAACTTAACAAACCTACCATTTGTTGTCTTGGGTTTCAGTGATCCTTTTCTCCTTCCACAGTCGCCCCAGTTTGATCATTCTTTGAGCTCTGAATGGAGTATTTATATTTGGTGTGGAAACACTGAGTTTGGAGTGGGGGGCAGGCGGTGGTGCATCTGGTTAAGTGTACACACTACTGTGTGCAAAGATCCAGGTTCAAGCCCCTGGTCCCCACTTGCAGGGGGAAAGCTTCAAGACTGGTGAAGCAGGGCTGCAAGTGTCTCTCTGTCTCTTTCCCGCTCTACCTCCTCCTCTCCTTTCAATTTCTTTGTCTCTGTCCAATAATAAATAAATAAAAATACATAATTAAAAGTAAAAGAAATTTTTAAAAGGTGGGGGAAAGCGGTGATGCACACATTACAGTGCACAGGGAAGCAGGTTCAAGCCCCTGCTCCCCACCTGCAGGGGGAAAGCTTCATGAGTGGTGAAACAGAGCAGGTCTCTCTTTCTTTACCTCCCTGCCTCCCTCCCTCTCCCCTCTCAGTTTCTCTCTGTCTCTATCCAATAAGAAATAAATAAAATATTAACAAAGAAAGAAAGAAACTTGAGTTTGGGGCTGCTTTTTCCTGAGTAAGCTCTATCAGAAAAGTGACAGATACATGAATTTTAAGTCATCTACAAGTTACTGAAAGCCCTTAAGGTCCTCTTCTCCAGCTTTATTTATTTTATACTTGGTGAGTGAGGCGAAACCCTGAAGTTTGTTAATAGCTTTCAGAGACAGTCTGCAGATGAGCACAGGGTTGAATTGTAAGCAAGGGACCAGAATGTGATTCACCAAGTTTTAGAAAGAATGAAACTGCTAAAAGCAAACGCAGGTTACCTTGAAAGTAAGCTCCCAATTCCTTTCTGGAAAAACTTATTTTTCAAGTTATTCAGCAAAGCACAGCTTATACAAGCCTTTGAAGACCAAGTGAACAGGAACTGGGAGGCAGCTCGTCAGGTAGAGCACACACGTTACCATGTGGGAGAATCTGCAGAGGTTGCAGTGCTGGGTAGTACAGGGGAGCGTCATGCAAAGGAGGAAGCTTCATAAGCAGTGAAACAGCGCTCTGTTCTCTCTCTTTCTAACCCCCACTAGGGCTATTCTTGAGACTCAGTGCCTGAACAAGGAACCCACAGCTCTCAATAGCCATTTTAAAATTTTTGATAGAGACGGAAGTAGGGAGGGGAAAGAGATGGAGAGAGACCTGTAGCACTGCTCTGACTCTTGTGTCTTAAAAATAAAACAAAACAAAAAAATTAACAGAAGGTAGGGTGGAGTGCTACTGCTTCCTTCATACTAATAAGTTATTTCTTCCTTATTGTTGAGACATTTTATGTTAGAATTATGTAAACATTTTGTGAGGCGTTGAAGTGGTCCCTGCAGGGGACTGACTACTCAGCTTAGAGATAAATATTTTCAATGCCTATGACTCCCCATTCATACTTCCTAGAGAGGTTGTCCTATTGAGAGACTTGTGCTAAATAGCTATTCCCTCTCCCCCTTCCTTTTTCTTCACCAGAGTACCGCTTAGCTCTGCCATATGGTAGAATGGGGCATTGAACCTGGGACCTTGAGGCTCCAGGCATGAGAGCCTTTTTGCATAACTATTATACTATCTCCCCTGCCCTAAGGAGCTCTCTTGCTATTGAAAATTTGTCTTTTGGGCCCAAGAGATGGTGCAGTAAGTAGGATACTAAACTTGGAAGCATAATGCCCCAAATTCTGTCCTCAGCATCCCATGTGCCAGAGTAATGCTGTTTTCTTTCTCTTACTCTATATCTTGTGTGACTATATTAAGAAACCCTAAAATTAAAAGGAAAATGTAACTTTGGGTGATATTGTTGGAATATGTGTCACACATACTTATTAGATACTACTGTGTTTAACAGAAACTATAATCTAGAAGAGTGTACTTCTGTGAGGAAACTTACTTATAAAGCAAGGGCATATTTATTCCAGAACCACTTTGCTTTTGTCCTTTTCTGAGCATGACTGCTGTAATGTCATTTACTCATGTCTGATGCCCAGGGTTTTATCTCTAGCATCTCTACCATAAACAATAACAACAACAAAAAGGATACCAGTTGTTATAGTAGAATAATTACATATTGTGATGGGGGAGGTAGCTCAGTGATAGACCGTAAGACTTGTATGTATGAGTCCCCGGGCTTGATCCCTGCCCCTGCTTATGCCTGAGATGCTCTGGCTCCACTCAGTCATGTATCCATTTTATTGGAGATGAATGGCCTATAGTACAGTTGTTGACACATGGGTAGTTTCTTCTTTCCCCATGAAAAGTGTCTGCAAAACGCCGTCACTTCCAACTTAAGTCCTTTTCTACCATCATGCACCAGGACTCCAGTGCCCCTTCTACTTTCTCCCATCCCTTTTCCTAGAGTGTTGTACTTTGCTGCAGCATACCCCACCCACTTTAAGCTTCACTCTGTATTTCCCCGTTTTGCCCTTTTTCCTTAAACTCCACTTATATGTGAGATAAACTGATATTTGTCTTTCTTTTTGGCTTATCTCACTTTACATGATGCCTTCAAGTTAAAAATCTTTATAAAAGAAGGAACAATTGTGTATGAAAAAGTCATAGAAAATCCCTATAAGCTTTTATTTCTCACTGTGAACATCAAAAAATCAACAGCTTCTTGGTTTCTCTATTCACAGATGACAACACTAGTGATCACACAGTCCTTGGAGTATGTTATTTAGCTGTAGATTGTGTTGAGTTGAATAACCTGGTACTTCATGCTTTCTGCTCACACTGACTTGTGTGATAACTGTTTTCCCTGTGCTGCCTCTATGCTCCTGACTCATTAATATTTATTTCTGAAAATTATATTTACGGCTGAAAATTATATTCAGCACTAGTTGGGATAAATGAAGAAGAACAATAGATTAAAATACCACTTTTTTCTTCTTTTGCAAAGAAGAAGCGCTATGTAAACAAGCAATAAATAAAAGAAATCGGAGTCGAATACGCCAGCTAGATACAAACGTGGAACGAAGGGCCCTTGGAGAGATCCAGAATGTGGGTGAAGGCGCCTCAGCTGCACAGGGTGCTTGGCAGTCAGCAGAATCCTCACAGTCCAACCTGGGGGAGCAGAGCCAGAGTGGACCACAGGGAGGGCGATCGCAGAGGCGAGAGAGGCATAACCGCATGGAAAGAGACAGAAGGTAACCTGCTGATGGCTTGTCAGGCTGCTTGGGGTAGATATTAGACATGCAGGTTGGTTGTTAATAGTAACAGGCAAGTTAATATTGTATAAAACAATACTTTACTATGCCTGTGTTCAAAGGGAGGAGAAAGAGGTAAGAGTAAGCACTTTGGTTTCTAGGTGGATAAGGTTCCCAAGGCTACACAGATCCCTTGGAGCTATGGTCCAGTAAGAGGATGCATGGCTTTGATTTCTTTTGTTTTCTTGTTTTTGTTGTTGTTGTTACTTGTTTTGTTCTTGCTTTGCTTTTTTATTGGAGCACTGCTCAGCTCTGGCTTATGGTGGTGGAGGGGATTGAACCTGGGACCTTGGAGCCTCAGGCATGAGAATCTGTTTGCATAACCATTATGCTATCTGCCCCCATTCACCCATGGTTTTGATTTGTCAGAGAGTGGGAGCAACAGGGAAGAATACTGAAGAGACAGGCTCAAGCCCCAGAGTCGTCATCTACGGAGGTCCATAGTGTATGTGTGCTCAGCTGCCCAGCAACTAGTGTGTAACTGTTTCCTCCCTTTATCATAGCCAAATCCCATATTCCTAGGAGGAAAGGAGGTGTTTATCATAACCCATCCTGTTTCCACAGATAGTTCAGGCCCAGGAATCTCTCCCCCACACCCCAACCCCCCCCCCACCCCCGCCTCCACTTAACTGATGGTGGTAGGAACTCACTATTCCCGAAATCTTAAAATTTCTAACTCTAGTCCATGATCAATCTTGAAAACTGGCCATCTCCTGAATTAGCTCCTGTACATTGGACACTGAGTCTTGCTTGATTCTTTTTAAATTTTTTTAAATATTTTATTTTGTTTATTTATTCCCTTTTGTTGCCCTTGTTGTTTTATTGTTGTAGTTATTATTGTTGTTGTCGTCGTTGTTGGATAGGACAGAGAGAAACGGAGAGAGGAGGGGAAGACAGAGAGTGGGAGAGAAAGATAGACACCTGCAGACCTGCTTCACCGCCTGTGAAGCGACTCCCCTGCAGGTGGGGAGCCGGGGTTCGAACCAGGATCCTTATGCCGGTCCTTGTGCTTTGCGCCACCTGCGCTTAACCCGCTGCGCTACAGCCCGAGTGACTCCCCTTGCTTGATTCTTTTAAGAATGTTGGTGAAAGAGGAAGTTAAACTGTTAAGTTGTTTTAGCTGTAAATTTTCTTTCTTTTTTTTTTTTTCTTCAGGTACTTTAAACTTTATTCAGGAAAATTGAGAACATCCACTGTTAGGGCATGGGAGAAAAAGAGAAAGAGAGAGAGAGAGAGAGAGAAAGAGAGTATAAAGGACTGAGTTAACAGTTACATGGTGGTCCAGGCAGAGAATGCAGACAAAAATGCTATAAATTTTCTTTATGTAATTTTGATGCAGAATCAAAAGGTTGTTAATTCTATTTTAACTATGTGTTTAAAAAATGTGTTCTTGATATCTAATTAGCTAACTTAGTCATTTATTGAGTACTTTGTATCAATTTCTGTTTTAGGAATTATTTCAGCAAGACTTTTTTTTTTTTCTTTGCCTCCACAGGGTTATCACAGGGCTCGGTCTCTGCACTGTCCAGTGCTCAGCCACCTTTTTCCATTTTATTGGATAGGGCAGAAAGAAATTGAGAGATGGGTAAGATAGAGAGGAAGAGAAATAGACACCTACAGACCTCCTTCACTGTGAAGTAACCCCCCTGCATGTGGGGGGCTGGGGGCTCAAATCGGGATCTCTGTGCTTCATACTATGTGCACTTAACCTGGTGCGTCACTGCCCAGCCCCCGACAAATGCACAATTTTGAAGCTCCATCTTGGAACTATGTGGTTTATTTTGGAAGGGCTATATTAAAGCCGACTAATCAGTGGAATGTCTTTCTTAACATCTTAACATCTGTGCCCACACACTAACTGAAGGAATCTGAACTCCCTGTGAATCAGAAAGTGCATTTTTCTTACGTTTACTTAATATTTTCTTTTTTTTTTAAAGATTTTTAAATATTTATTTATTTATTCCCTTTTGTTGCCCTTGTTTTCTTATTGTTGTTGTAGTTATTGATGTTGTTGTTGTTGGATAGGACAAAGAGAAATGGAGAGAGGAGGAGAAGACAGAGGGGGGAGAGAAAGACACCTGCAGACCTCCTTCACCGCTTGTGAAGTGACTCCCTCGCAGGTGGGGAGCCGGGGGCTCAAAACAGGATCCTTACACCACAGGTCCTTGCACTTGGGTCCACCTGCACTTAACCCGCTGCACTACCGCCCGACTCCCAATAAGTATTTTATTAATGTTTTTAAAAAAGCTTGCACTAGACATTGATAGTAACAGTTTGAATTTTTTTTAAAAAAATTTTTTTGCCTCCAGGGTTATTGCTGTGGCTCAGTGCCTGTACTACTAATCCATTGTTCCTGGAGGCCATTTTTTTCCCATTTTGTTGCCCCTGTAGTTGCCCTTATTGTCGTTATTGTTGCCATTGATGCTGTTGTTGTTGGATAGGACAGAGAGAAATAGAGAAAGGAGGGGGAGACAGAGGGGGAGAAAAAGATAGACACCTGCAGTCCTGCTTCACTGCCTGTGAAGCAACCACCCAGCAGGTGAGGAGTCGGGGGCTCGAACCAGGATTGTTAAGCCGGTCCTTGTGCTTTGCGCAATATGCGCTTAACCTGCTTTGCTACAGCCTGACCCTTTTAACAGTTTGAATTCTTACCCTGCCATTTCCCAATTGAACACTCTCAACATGAGTTTTTCATAGGTCAGATGTGGTTAGAATTAAATGAGCCAATATATGTAATGAGTGTCTGGCTCCAGACCTGAGTGTTAAGGAGCGTCTAGAAAATGTCTTTCTATCAAATTCCAGGAAAATATGAGAGCAGTACTGTCATGTGAAGTTTTTCAGGGTCAATTTACAGGACTTTACATGTTACTGAATACACTATATAAAAGTTTAAAATGGGGTGGGGGGTGGATAGCATAATGGTTATGCAAAGAGATTCTCTTGCCTGAGGCCCCAAAGTCTCAAATTCAATCCCCTGCATTACCATAAGCTAGAGCTGAGCAGTGATCTGATGAAAAAAAAAAATTAATGGTCTAATGATAGGATTGAAGTTGTGCTTTAAATTACCTCAAGGACCCAGTGCTGTAGCTCTGTAGGAGAGCATACGCTCCTCATGTATCAAGTTCTAAATTCAATCCACAGCACCAAAGATAAAATAAAACTGAGTTATCTCTTAAGGAGATTGGGTTTCAAGGGGCTGGGTGGTGGTGCACCTGGTTGAGCATACATGTTACAATGTGCAAGGATCTGGGTTCAATCCCCTGGTCCCCACCTGCAGGGGGAAAGCTTCACAAGTGGTGAAGCAGTGCTGCAAGTGTCTCTCTGCCTTTCTGTCTCTCCCTGCCTCTCAATTTCTGGCTGTCTCTATCAAATAAATTAATTTTAAAAAAGGTAATTAAAAAGAGAGAGACTGGGTTTCAAGATATTGTGAAAGCATTGAGCTTCATGGAACACGAAAGGCAAGCTAATAAATAATTTGAAAGGATGATCCATCCAGAAAAACAACACACATGATTTTGCTTCCAATTTCAAAGAATTAGAATACACCCTTGGTCTAGAGACACAAACCTGGCCCTTGCTCCCTGGTCCAGGATAAGTCACTAAGAAAACTCTAGGGAGCCAGGCCGTAGTGCAGCAGGTTAAGCCCACATGGTGCAAAGCACACTGACCAGCGTAAAAATCCCTGTTCGAGCCCCCGGCTCCCCACCTGTAGGGGGGTCGCTTCACAAGTGGTAAAGCAGGTCAGCAGGTGTCTATCTTTCTCCCTCTCTGTCTTCCCCATCTCTCTTGATTTCTCTCTGTCTTATCCAACAACAACAGCAATGACACCAATAACAATAAATACAACAATAAGGGCAACAAAAATGGGAAAAAATGGCCTCTAGGAGCAGTGGATTCGTAGTGCAGGCACCGAGCCCCGACAATAACCCTGGAGGCAAAAAAATAAAAATAAAAAAAATAGAAAGAAAAGAAAACTTTAATGGGACAGGACTTGGTGACTGCAGAATGGCTTCTGTCAGAAGAATGTTTCATTGATCCTCAAATGATTATGTTTGCTCTTAGTGTGCACTGGCCAAGTACCATCTGATGATTGTTGTAGTGAAACCATCAAACATTTGATTTACTCATGTTTTGTTTTAGTTTCCATGTGATTGTTTTGGATTTTGACCATAGGCGCAGAATCCGCATTTGTTGTGATGAGTTGAATCTTTTAGTCCCATTCTGCAATGCTGAAACCGATAAGGCAACAACTCTTCAGTGGACCACAGCCTTCTTGAAGTACATTCAGGAAAGACACGGAGATTCCCTTAAAAAGGTCAGTATTTGAATTAGGTTATGTAGAACTTCTAAATTATGTGAACCTACCAGTCAGTATTGTTATTTCCCATTTGCACAAACTCCCTTTGTGTCCTGGACTCTAATGGCACACACTGAGTCCCAATGTGAACAGAGCTTTGCTCATTTAGTAAACTAATAATTATAGCCTACAGAGCATAAATGACTAGAGTATCAATTGTTTGTTAATAGACTGAGCATCTACTCTATACCCTGTCCTGAGACTTGAAGAGGTCTCAGAGACCTATAGGATGTGATTGTTTTTGCCCTCAGCAAAATTTGTGGAAAGGACAAAGCAAGAATAACAAAAATTAAAATAAATCTTTAATGTAGATAAGCGTCAATTAAATAGTCTTAACTTAAATACATCTATAAACAGAAGAAACATTTCCAGGGACAGCTTGGAGACTCAGGCCAGTATCTGGGTCTGTGGCCAACAATACGTTAACTCTGGCTGTTGGGCTCCAGGACAATTCCCAGAGAGTGGACTGGATTCCCGGTGTGACCTGACTGATTATAGGAGAGTCCAGGCCTTTCTCTGGTGTTTCGGATGAAAGGATGAAGGTGGGTCTGGCTGGCGCGTGCCTCTGTATGACAGCTACTATAGATAGCATTACTGTCTGAGCAGAGAACTGAGCTGAGTTTGGCAGAATAAACATGGAACCTTTTAAAAAGGAGTTCCCATATGGTGGCAGTGCCTGAGAGACCAAAACCCTGGCTACACTAACTGTGGGCACCACCCAGCCAAGTCAGAGACTTTGTCTTTTCGTCCCTTTCTGTGTTTACATTTTATGTGTCACATAATTTCATTAAGTTGCTTATTTTATTGTATATTTAATCACACTTTGAAGCAATACTTATGTCAATTTTGTTCTAATTGGATCATTTATGGCTATGCAATTATGCTATAATATTGTTAGAGGTAGACTATTGATTTATTTTAATATAATAAAGCTTTTATTTTGAAAAAATGATTCAATGTTTGGCTTTCTGTACCTATTAATAAATTGTTATTAGTATAATTTATTCAAATACGAAGAATTTTTCAATAAAAATTGTTAGCTATATGTATTTATATCCTCAAGATTGTAGACTAGGGACTTGAGGCTATTATCATTTTTTTAATTTTTATTTTTATTTTTTTATTACCAGAGCACTACTCAGCTCTGGCTTATGGTGGTACAGGGGATTGAACCTGGGACTTCAGAGCCTCAGGAATGAGAGTCTCTTTGCATAACCATTATGCTATCTACCCCTGCCCTATCATTTTTAATATACTATGATTCCTGGAAACTTCTGACATTTCATTGCATTGAACTTGTAGATTTTTTCTTTTCTTTTTTTTACACCAGAGCACTGCTTAGCTCTGGCTTATGGAGGTGCAGGAGATTGAACCTGGCACGTGGTAGCCTCAGGCATGCAGTCTATTTGCATAGCCATTTAGCTATCTCCCCAGCCTGAATTTGTAGATTCTTTCTAGCTCAAATTATTAAACCTATTAAGAAACAGGAAGGTGGTGGTCTAGATACAGTGAGTAGACCTCTGAACTTGCAGGCAAGAGATCTTGAGTTTGATCCCTAACATTGCATATGCCAGCATACTGCTGGCAATTAGCAAGTTATTTAGGGCAATTAAAATATAGTCTAGATGTGAAATTAGATGCTTCCTAAGTAACTATATATATTTTTTTGTTTTTGTTTTTGAGCAGGGGCTTCTTCATGTATGATTCCCCTACTCTTGGATTACTTTTTCATTGAGATAGAGAAACAGAGTGAGGGAGAGATACCATAACACTAGAGCTTCCTCTGGTGCCATAGCACCTCCCACCTTGTGCTGGGCTTGAAACTGGATTTCGCCTATGGCATGGTACATGTTCTATTTAATAAGCTCTCTCTCTGGCCCTTATATGACTGTTTTTGTTCTTAGAGATAGAACACATGAGATCTTGAGTGTTACAATAAATTATTTTAGTATAGATTTTATCTTATGAATAATTTCCTGCTATAAGCAGGCAAGTATTCATAACTCTAAATCATACAGAGACCCTGTTGACTTGAAGGGTAGTTTGCAAGCAGAGAACACACCCGTTCCATCCTTTGCATGAGGCCAACCTACAGAAATTGAGGGTTCTGGAAGGCTACCCAACTGGGGAAGTATGGTGGCCTAGTTTGGAGGTAGCAAGGGTAGGTGACAAGCAAGCAGCAGGATTGGGCTTCAGGATTGAGTTCAGCAGGAGTGATGTGATCTGATTAACTTGAAGTTGACTTTTCCTGCTGTGTGAGTGGAGTGAGGTTAGGAAGGTGAGGTCCCTGTTCAGAGGGTCACAGTCTCAGGTTATTTGGAGGGGGATATCTTTATTGGAGGAGGAAAACACCCCTTGGGTTCTGACAGGAGTAGCTGGATGCATGTAATGCTGAGATGGGACCATGGGAGAGACAGGATTGGGTGGGCAGAAGCCATATGTTGTTCTCAGTGCCTAAGAGCCATCTGGTGAAATGTCTTTTGACCTCATAGATGTATATATACACATATTTGCCATACACTTCTCTTAACTTATTTATTTACTTTGAATACAGACAGGGAGAAATTATGAGGGGAGGTGGAAATAGTGCAAAAAAGAGACAGAGAAACACCTGCAGACCTGCTTTACCACTCGTGAAGCTTTCCCCCTGCAGGTGGGGACCAGGGGCCTGAACCCAGATCCTTGTGCACTGTAATATGTGCACTTAACCAGGTGCACCACCACCTGGCCCCCACTTCTCTTATTTTTAAAATGCATTTGTGATTAGTAGTGATTTGTAAGGTTGTAAGATTACAGGGTATAGTTCCACACCTCACCAGCCGTCAGAGTTCTGTGTCTCCACCCTCCCAATCCAATGATAACTACCACAGTTTTCATAATGCACAGTGTCTTACCAAGTTTGCTTTGCTGTGTGTGTGAGTGTATGTGTGTGTGTGTTTCTTCAAGTTCATGTATTTCAGTTCTCTGCATGCCACATGAGTGAAAATATCTAGTGGTTGTTTTTCTTTTTCTTTTTTTTAACATTTTTAAAAAGAATTTATTTATTCATTCATGGGAAAGATAGGAGGAGAGAAAGAACCAGATATCACTCTGGTACATGTGCTGTGGGGAATTGAACTTGGGACCTCATGGTTGAGAATCCAATGCTTTATCCACTGCGACACCTCCCAGACCACAGTGGTTGTTTTTCATCTCTTATTTTGCTCAGCATAGTTACCTCCAGTTTTATCTACTTTGTCCCAAATAACAATATCCTTTTTTTTAAATACTTTATTTATTTATTATTAGATAGACAGAAATTGAGAGAAGGGGAAAGAAATGGAGAGGCATCTGCAGCCCTGCTTCACCACTTGTGAAGCTTTCCCCCTGCAGGTGGGGACCAGGGGCTTGAACCCTGGGTCCTTATGCACCATAGTGCATGCATTCAACCAGGTGCACCACCGTCTGGCCCCGACACAATGTCTTTTTTGATCACAAAGTAATATTCTATAGAGTATATATACCATTCTTTCTTTTTTTTTTTTTTTAAAGAATTTATTTATTGTGGTCCAGAAGGTGGCGCAGTAGATAAAATGTTGGTCTAGGGAGTTGGGTGGTAGCTCAGCGGGGTAAGCACATGTGGCGCAAAGTGCAAGGACCCGCCTAAGGATTCCTGTTCTAGCCCCCGGCTCCCCACCTGCAGGGGAGTCACTTCACAGGTGGTGAAGCAGGTCTGCAGGTGTCTATCTTTCTCTCCCCCTGTCTTCCCTTCCTCTCTCCATTTCTCTCTGTCCTATCTAACAATGACAACATCAATAACAACAACAATAATAACTACAACAACAATAAAAAGACAACAAGGGCAACAAAAGGGAAAATAAATAAAATTTTAAAAATTAAAAAAAAAATGTTGGTCTCTTAAGCATGGGGTCCTGAGTTCAATCCCTGGCAGCACATGTACCAAAGTGATGTCTGGTTCTCTTTCTCTCTCTCTCTCTCTCCTATCTCTCTCATGAATAAATAAATAAAATATTTTTTAAAGTATTTATTTATTCATGAGAAAGACAGGAGGAGAGAGAAAGAACCAGACATCACTCTGGTATATGTGCTGCTAGGGACTGAACTCAGGACCTCATGCTTGAGAGCCTAATACTTTATTCATTGCTCCACCTCCTGGACCACTATATCCCATTCTTTAGTCAGTCATCTGTTGATGTGCATTTAGACTGCATCCACTCTTTTTCCATAGAATTTCAAGGATAATTGTAGATAACACACTTTACCTCTAAATATATCTACATGAATACTCTAATAAGAGAATTCTCTGATACAGCCCCACTCATTTGCATACCTTACAAAGCTGGTAGTGATTCTTGCTCTCTCTTTTTGGTGGTGATTCTCTCTCTCTTTTTTAAATATTTATTTATCCCCTTTTGTTGACCTTGCTTTAATGTTGTAGTTACGGATGTCGTCATTGTTGGATAGGACAGAGAGAAATGGAGAGAGGAGGGGGAGATCAGGGGTTGGGGGGAAGAGAAAGACAGACACCTGCAGACCTGCTTCACCACCTGTGAAGCGACTCCCCTGCAGGTGGGGAGCTGGGGTCTCGAACCAGGACCGCTCCTTGCGCTTTGCGCCACCTGCGCTTAACCCACTGTGCTACCACCCAGTGATTCTTTCTTCTTCTTTTTTTAATAAAGTATTTTTTTTTATTTATTAATGAGAAAGATAGGAGGAGAGAGAAAGAACCAGACATCACTCTGGCATATGTGCTGCCAGGGGTCGAACTCGCAACCTCATGCTTGAGAGTCCAAAGCTTTACCACTGTGCCACCTCCTGGGCCACCTTTTTTAAATATATATTTATTTATTCCCTTTTGTTGTCCTTGTTTGTTTGTTTTTTATTGTGGTAGTTATTATTGTTGATGTCGTTGTTGTATAGGACAGAGATGTTGGGGGAGGGAGACAGAGAGGGGGAGAGAAAGACAGACACCTGCAGATCTGCTTCACTACTTGTGAAGTGACTACCTGCAGGTGGGGAGCCGGGGTCTCGAACTGGGATCCTTATGCCAGTCTATGCGCTTTGAGCCATCTGCACTTAACTCACTGTGCTACCACCCAACTCCCCCGGTGATTCTCTTATGTCATGTAATACCCAGCTCTTCCCTATTCACATTTCCCCAAAAATGTTAATAGCATATAAAGGATGACTTTTTTAAAAAAAAAATTTTTATTTATTCCCTTTTGTTGCCCTTGTTGTTTTACTGTTGTAGTTATTGTTGTTGTTATTAATGTCATCGTTGTTGGGTAGGACAGAGAGAAATGGAGAGAGGAGGGGAAGACAGAGGGGGAGAGAAAGACACCTGCAGACCTGCTTCACCGCCTATGAAGCGACTCCCCTGCAGGTGAGGAGCTGGGGGCTCGAACTGAATCCTTGCGCTTTGCACCACCTGAGCTTAACTGACTACTATCGCTACCACCCAACTCCCAAAGGATGACTTCTATAGCAGAGATTATGCATTGCATTTAATTTTGATTTTTAGTCACTTTAAGTGTCAGCAGTTCCCCATCTCAATTACTGAGTGGAGAGTTTGTTTACAGATATATTTTGATAAGTCTTTTTTTTTAATATTTATTTTCTTTTTGTTGCCCTTTTTTTTTTTTAATTGTTGATGTCATTGTTGGAGATAGGACAGAGAGAAATGGAGAGAGGAGGGGAAGACAGAGAGGGGGGGAGAGGAAGATAGACACCTGCAGACCTGCTTCACTGATTATGAAGCGACTCCCCTGCAGGTGGGGAGACGGGGGCTCAAACCAAGATCCTTAAGCCGGTCCTTGCGCTTGGCACCACGTGCGCTAAACCCGTTGTGCTACCGCCCGACTCCCAACAAGTCTTTATTTTTAATGTTTTTAATGTTTTTTTTTTTTTTTTTTTTGCCTCCAGGGTTATTGCTGAGGCTCGGTGCCCGGACTACGAATTCACTGCTCCTGGAGGCTATTTTTGTTGCCCTTATTGTTTATCCTTGTTATTATTATTGTTGTTGTTATTGCTGTTGTATAGGACAGAGAGAAATGGAGAGAGGATGGGAAAACAGAGAGGTGGAGAGAAAGATACCTGCAGACCTGTTTCAGTGCCTGTGAAGCAACCGTGCTGCAGGTGGGCAGCCGGGGGCTCGAACCAGAATCCTTACGCCTGTCCTTGTGCTTTGCACCATGTGCACTTAACCCGTTGCGCTTCTGCCCAGCCCCCTTAATGATGTATTTATTTTTAATTAATTAATTATTTATTTATTTCCTTTTTGTTGCCCTTGTTTTTATCGTTGTTGTAGTTATTATTGTTGTTATTGATGTCATCATTGTTGGATAGGACAGAGAGAAATGGAGAGAGGAGGGGAAGACAGAGAGGGGGAGAGAAAGATAGACACCTGCAGACCTGCTTCACCACTTGTGAAGGGACTTCCCCTGCAGGTTGGGCACCAGGGGCTCCAACTGGGATCCTTACGCTGGTCCTTGCGCTTTGCGCCATGTGTGCTTAACCCGCTGAGCTACCACCCAACTCCCTTACAGATATATATATATTTAATTTTTATATATATATTTATTTATTTTCCCTGTTGCCCCTGTTTTATTGTTGTAGATAATTGATGTCGTCGTTGTTAGATAGGACAGAGAGAAATGGAGAGAGGAGGAGAAGACAGGGGGAGAGAAAGACACCTGCAGACCTGCTTCACTGCTTGTGAAGGGACTCCCCTGCAGGTGGGGAGCCGGGGGCTCGAACCAGGATCCTTAGGCTGGTCCTTGCGCTTTGCACCACATGTACTTAACCCGCTGTGCTACCACCTGACTCCCCCTTATAAACATATTTTATTTAGTTCATTTGAGGCAGAGACACACAGAAGCTAAAGCATCACATTGGCACATGCAGTGCTGGGGATTGAACCTGAGTCTCAGGCATGCAAGCCCTGCACTCTACCAGTTGAGCTATTTCTCTGGCTGATGCAGGAAAAATTTAATGAGAGCAGGCCTATTGTCTGGGTTTAGATGGTTCACCTTATATTGGTTTTCCTTTCCTTTTTTTTTTTGTAAAGATTTTTTAAAATATTTATTTATTCCCTTTTGTTACCCTTGTTGTAGTTATTATTGTTATTGATGTTGATGTTGTTGGATAGGACAGAGAGAAATGGAGAGAGGAGGGGAAGACAGAGGTGGGGAGAGAAAGATAGATACCTGCAGACCTGCTTCACCACCTATGAAGGGACTCCCCCTGCAGGTGGGGAGCCAGGGACTTGAACCAGGAGCCTTATGCAGGTCCTTGCGCTTTGCTCCACGTGTGCTTTACCCAATGTGCTACCGCTCAACTACTTTCATCTTTTTTTTAAAAGGTTTTTTTTTTAATTTTTAAATATTTATTTCCCTTTTGTTGCCCTTGTTTTTATTGTTGTAGTTATTATTGTTGTCATCATTGTTGGATAGGACAGAGAGAAATGGAGCAAGGAGGGGAAGACAGAGAGGGGGAAAGATAGACACCTGCAGACCCGCTTCACCGCCTGTGAAGTGACTCCCCTGCAGGTGGGGAGTCAGGGCTTGAACTGGGATCCTTACACAGGTCCTTGCGCTTTGTGCCACATGCGCTTAACCTGCTGCACTACAGCCTGACTCCCTTTTTTTTTTTTTTTTTTTTAAACTAGAGCACTGCTCAGCTCTGGCCTATGGTGGTGCAGGGGATTGAACCTGGGACTTTTTGATACAGTATTAAATTTGTAGAAAAATTGCAAGACCAGTACTTTATAAAGTCTTTGTGAGCACATTTTCTCTATTACGCTCGCAGTAGCTTTTCTATATTTTCCCCTAAATCCCTCCATACATATTTTGTTGTCTCGTTGGTGCATTACTGCTCTAGACTTACTTTCACACACACACACACACACACACACACACACACACACACACACACACACACCCCTCCCAAAGCACCAAAGTTTCCCTGTACTGCTCCAGGCTCAAACCTGAGTCATACACAGGGCAAAACAGGTACCATTTTAGGTGAGTTATCTTTTTTTTATATTTTATTTTATTTTTGAGAGAGATTCAGAGAAAGAGAGAGAGAGAGACAGAGACAGAGAAACACCAGAGCACTGCTCAGCACTGGCTTATGGTGGTGCAAGGGATTGAACCTGGGACTTAGGAGCCTCAGGCATGAGAGTCTGTTTGCATAACCATTATGCTATCTCCCCTGCCCTTAGGTGAGTTATCTTGCTGGCCTTCCATGTGTATTTTTTTAAAATATTTATTTTATTTATTTATTCCCTTTTGTTGCCCTTGTTGTTTTATTGTTGTAGTTATTATTGTTGTTGTCGTTGTTGGATAGGACAGAGAGAAATGGAGAGAGGAGGGGAAGACAGAGAGGGGGAGAGAAAGAGAGACACCTGCAGACCTGCTTCACCGCCTGTGAAGCGACTCCCCTGCAGGTGGGGAGCCGGGGTTCGAACCAGGATCCTTATGCCGGTCCTTGTGCTTTGTGCCACCTGCGCTTAACCCGCTGCGCTACAGCCCGACTCCCCCATGTGTATTTTTAAAGAATGAGTTGACTGTTCTGCATAGCTCAGTGCCCTAGACTTCTTTCCTCTGTAGCCCTCCCCTAATCTTCCAGAGAACCAGCACCTGGCAAAGGTGTTTGACTCTGTTAGTTTTATTTGTTTTGGAGGCCCTGGTTTTTTTGATTCCCCTATACTGCATATGCCAGATCAGTACTCTGGTCTTTCTGTCCCTCTCCCTCTCTCTCTCTTTCTCTCCTTCTCTCTCCCTCTCCCTCCCTCCTTCCTTCTCTTTCTTTTTACCAGAGCATTGCTCAGCTCTGGCATATGCTGGCATAGGGAATTGAACCTGGGACTTTATAGCCTCAGGAATGAGAGTCTCTTTGCATAACCATTATGCTATCTCTCCCACCTTAGTATTTATTTCTTGAAATAAATGCATAAAATAGAAGAATCTTGTGGCTAGGGAGTTAGCTAAATGGTAGAGTGCAGGACTTACATGTATAAGGTTCAAAGTTGGATCCTTGACACTGATTATACTTTCTCAGGAAATAAGTAAACCTTTAAATATATATGTATAAAAGCAAGTGCTTTAATACATTTTTGAATGCATCTCACAGGCTAGAACATAATACTTTCAATTTCTTGAAATGTCATCTAGTTTCATTTACCTTTTTATTTATATGAAATTTCTGGAAGTAAGATTTTAATTTTCCATGTGTATAGAGGCTTCTATTTTTCACATTTATCATGTGGCAGCCAGTAAATAGGTAGGTTCTATATAAAAATCACTTTTTAAAAAAATTTCTTTATTGGAGAATTAATGTTTTACATTCAACAGTAAATACAATAGTTTGTACATGCATAACGTTTCTCAGTTTTCCATATAACAATACAACCCCCACTAGGTCCTCTGTCATCCTTCTTGGACCTGTATTCTCCCCTCACCTTAAAAATCACTCTTTTTTTGCCTCCAGGGTTATTGTTGGGGTTCAGTACCTGAACCATAAATCCACTGCTCCTGGAGGCCATTTTTTTCCCCTTTTGTTGCCCTTGTTGTTGTAGCCTTGTTGTGGTTATTATTGTTATTGTTGATGTCGTTCGTTGTTGGATAGGACAGAGTGAAATGGAGAGAGGAGCGGAAGACATAGAGGGGGAGAGAAAAGCACCTGCAGACCTGCTTCACCGCCTGTGAAGTCACTCCCCTAGAGGTGGGGACCCGGGGGCTTGAACTGGGATCCTTAAGCTGGTCCTTGTGCTTTGCACCACACGCACTCAACCCGCTGCACTACTGTCCGACCCCCAAAAATAACTTTTAAAAAAGTTTGTTAAGAGGCCCCACACCTATGGACATATAATCTTTGACAAAGGGGCCCAGAATATTACATGGGGAAAGCAGAGTCTCTTCAACAAATGGTGTTGGAAACAGTGGGTTGAAACATGCAGAAGAATGAAACTGAACCACTGTATTTCACCGAATACAAAAGTAAATTCCAAGTGGATCAAGGACTTGGATGTTAGACCACAAACTATCAAATACTTAGAGGAAAATATTGGCATAACTCTTTTCCGCATAAATTTTAAAGACATTTTCAATGAAACGAATCCAATTACAAAGAAGACTAAAGCAAGTATAAACCTATGGGACTACATCGAATTAAAAAGCTTCTTCACAGCAAAAGAAACCACTACCCAAACCAAGAGACCCCTCACAGAATGGGAGAAGATCTTTACATGCCATACATCAGATAAGAGTTTAATAACCAACATATATAAAGAGCTTGCCAGACTCAACAACAAGACAACAAATAACCCCATCCAAAAATGGGGGGAGGACTTGGACAGAATATTCACCACAGAAGAGATCCAAAAGGCCGAGAAACACATGAAAAAATGCTCCAAGTCTCTGATTGTCAGAGAAATGCAAATCAAGACAACAATGAGATACCACTTCACTCCTGTGAGAATGTCATACATCAGAAAAGGTAACAGCAGCAAATGCTGGAGTGGGTGTGGGGTCAAAGGAACCCTCCTGCACTGCTGGTGGGAATGTTAATTGGTCCAACCTCTGTGGAGAACAGTCTGGAGAACTCTCAGAAGGCTAAAAATGGACCTACCCTATGACCCTGCAATTCCTCTCCTGGGGATATATCCTAAGGAACCCAACACATCCATCCAAAAAGATCTGTGTACACATATGTTCTTGGCAGCACAATTTGTAATAGCCAAAACCTGGAAGCAACCCAGGTGTCCAACAACAGATGAGTGACTGAGCAAGTTGTGGTATATATACACAATGGAATACTACTCAGCTGTAAAAAATGGTGACTTCACTGTTTTCAGCCGATCTTGGATGGACCTTGAAAAAATCATGTTGAGTGAAATAAGTCAGAAACTGAAGGATGAATATGGGATGATCTCACTCTCAGGCAGAAGTTGAAAAACAAGATCAGAAAAGAAAACACAAGTAGAACCTGAACTGGAATTGGCGTATTGCACCAAAGTAAAAGACTCTGGGGTGGGTGGGTGCGGAGAATACAGGTCCATGAAAGATGATGAATGACATAGTGGGGGTTGTATTGTTAAATGGGAATCTGGGGAATGTTATGCATGTACAAACTATTGTATTTACTGTTGAATGTAAAACATTAATTCCCCAATAAAGAAATAAATTAAAAAAAAAAGTTTGTTAAGGGGACTGAGGGCATATCTCAGATTTGGGTATGAGCTTCACTTATGTGAGACCTGAGTTCCATGCTCTATACCACAAAAATAAATAAGTAGAGAAAGAAAGAAAGAAAGACAGAAAGGAAGGAAGGAAGAGAAAGCAAGCAAATTAGCTCATTTGGATAGTGCACCGTTTTGCCATGTTTTCAACCCTGGTTTGAGCCCAGCCCCTACTGCATTGAAGGAAGCTTTGATGCAGTGATCTCCCACTCTTTCTCTGATTCTCTGACTCTTTTTAAAAATTTTTTTAAATGGTTTATTTATTTTCCCTTTTGTTGCCCTTGTTTTTTATTGTTGTTGTAGTTATTGTTGTAGTTGATGATGATGTCCTTGTTAGATAGGACAGAGAGAAATGGAGAGAGGAGGGGAAGACAGAGATGGGGAGAGAAAGATAGACACCTGCAGATCTGCTTCACCACCTGTGAAGCGACTCCCCTGCAGGTGGGGAGCCAGGGGCTTGAACAGGATCCTTATGCTGGTCCTTGCACTTCGTGCTACATGCACTTAACCTGCTGCGCTACTGCCTGACTCCCGATTCTCTGACTCTTACCTAAAAGTAAATAAATGAAAATTTTAAATGTTTGCCTTTACTTTTTCTAAAGTTTGTTGTGATTTCCATGTGCTTCTTTTTTTTAAATTTATTTTTAAAATTTCTTTTATTGTTTATTTTCCCCCTTTTGGATAGGACAGAGAGAAATGGAGAGAGGAGGGGAATACAGAGAGGGGGAGAGAAAGATAGACACCTGCAGACCTGCTTCACCGCTTGTGACGCGATGCCGCTGCAGGTGGGGGAGCTGGGGGCTCGAACTGGGATCCTTATGCCGGTCCTTGTGCTTCACACCACTTGCGCTTAACCCACTGCGCTACCGCCCGACATGTGCTTTCTTATGTGGTCCAGTGTTTTTTGTTTTGTTTTGTTTTTTTTAATTTCTATGATTATTAGGAAGGAATGGACTTTCTTTTGTCAATTATTAGGTTGAGATTATTGCAGTTCAAATTTTCCCTTCTCTGTTAAGACTTGTTCCCTGAGGCCTGTTTAACATCTCCCACTGAAATGGATTCATCACAGCTCGAGTCCTCGCTGTTGGGTTTGTGCAGAGCCTGAGGGGCACATCCATGTGCCTGCTTGCTCTTTCACCACTCTAGGTAGCATGTCTGACCCATGAACACAGCCTGTCTCTCTCTCTCTTTTTCAGCAGAGCACTGCTTAGCTTTGGCTTGTGGTGGTTGGGGGGCTGAACCTGGGACTTTAGAGACACAGGCATGAGAGTCTGTTTGCATAACAATTATGCTATCTACCTCCAAGCATCTTGAATTATTTTCTGATGTGTTTTTACTTTTTTTTTTATTTTAATTTTTTAACCAGAGCACTGTTCAGCTCTGATTTATTTATGGTGGTGCAGGGGATTGAACCTTGGACTTTGGAGCCTCAGGCATGAGAGTCTGTTTGCAAAACCATTATGCTATCTACCCTCCGCCCTCTGATGTGTTTTTTAAAAACAACACCACTTTCAGGGCCGGGTGGTGGAGCACCTAGTTGAGCACACATGTTAAATAAAATGCACAAGGACCCAGGTTCAAGCCTCCAGTCCCCACTTGCAGGGGAAAACTTCACGAGTAGTTAACAGGGCTGCAGGTGTACTTTTCTCTTCCTCTCTATCACCCCCTTCTCTCTCGATTTCTGGCTGTTTCTAGCCAATAAATAAATAAAGACAATAAAAAAAAAACACCACTTTCTTTCTCTTCATATAACTCCTGACAAGATTTCCTAGCATGTAACTAGAATCATCTCTCTTGTTCTTAAATACAGTTTTTATTACTAGCATTGTTTTATTTATGAACCTACAGTGTATATCAACTGTCCAAATGTTATCTCAAGGTATCTTGGTAGGTTGTAAAAATTTCTCAAATTTAGTTTTGTTGAAAATAGATGCTAATTAAGACAATAGATAATAACAGCTAATTCATCTTTGGCTCAGCTGTGGAGGGCTGAAGAGCAGCACCCTGCCATTTCAATAGACACCTAGGGGACGCTGTGCAAGTCCAAATGGAGCTACAGTATGCCAACCAAAGTCAAGACAACAAATCGTCACTGTACAAAGATTACTTAGAAAATCTCTGAAAGCAATTTCTTATGTCTGAGGAATGACTGTTTCCTTCTTTCTAACTTCTGTTTAATGCCCTAAAAGGTGAATTCTATCTTGCCAAATATATTACACAACTACTTTCATTTTGGACTTTGAGTGTCAAGATATAGGAAGCAATTGAAATGTGGCTCATCTTAAATTGCATTAAGACCCTAAAAAAGAAAAGACCCCCAAGCCCTTTAAAGTCTGTATAAGCAGATACAGCTTCTGAGCATAGGAAGTAACTGCAAATGACAAGATTGCCTTGGTTGGGATGCCATGAAATGATTCCAAAGTTAAACTAGTGGCAGTAGAGTACTTCCCTTCTTGAATGTGAATTAAATATAAATTACAGCTCAGCAACTAAAGTGCAGACAATACAGAAATGGACAAAGGACTTAAACAATCTCCTAAGAAGATAAGCAGATGGCCAATAAGCACACAAAATGATCCTCAAATCAGTGATCATTAAGATGCATACTACCAAAAAACCCAGTAAACAGTCGGTGTAAGGATGTGGAGCAATGGGAACCCTTGTACATTGCTTCAAAGAATGTGGAATGATGCAGCATTGGGGGGAAAATGGTATGACAGTTCCTCAGAATAGCAAATGTAGAATCATCATAGGATCTAGCAGTTCCATGTCTGGATATATACCCACAGGAATTGAAAACAGTGCACAAACAAGTACTTGTTTGTGAATGTTTATAACCAAGTTATTCACAGTAGCCAGAAGGTGGAAAAAATCCAAACACCCTTCAATGGGTGAATGGATAAGCAGAATATAGACTATGGAAATATAGACAATCGATTCATAAAAGGGAACTTCTGACACCTGCTATAACATGGAGGAGCCTTGAGGACATTACTTCAGTGAATGAAATAAAGCAGTCATAAAAGGACATAATGGGATTTGTCATTACGTAACATTTCTAGTGTCATCAAATAGAGAGGAACTAGGATACAGGTTCCCAGACACTGGAGTAGAAGGGTGAGAGTTAATGTTTCATGGGCTTAGTTTTAGTTTGGGGTAATAAAAGTATGGAAATAGATAATGGTGATTGGTATACAATACTATAATTATATTTAATACTTTGAATTATACATTAATGGTAAAAAAACGGCAAAGCTTATGTCATATTTTATCCCAACAAAAATATACAAACCTAGATTTAATTGTTTAAGAACACTATTTTCCCCTAAATCTTTTATATTTTATTTAAAAATTCTTTATTATTATTATTTTTTTGCCTCCAGGGTTATTGCTGGGACTCGGTACCTGCACCATGAATCCACTGCTCCTGGAGGCCATTTTTTTTTTTTTCTCCAGGGTTATTGCTGGGCTCAGTGCCTGCACCATGAATCCACCGCTCCTGGAGGCCATTTTTCCCCCTTTTCGTTGCCCTAGTTGTTGCAGCCTCGTTGCCGTCATTATTGCCATTGTTGACGTTGCTTTGTTGTTGGATAGGACAGAGAGAAATGGAGAGAGGAGGGGAAGACAGAGAGAGAGGGGGAGAGAAAGATAGACACCTGCAGACCTGCTTCACCGCCTGTGAAGCGACTCCCCTGCAGGTGGGGAGCCGGGGGCTCGAACCGGGATCCTTATGCCGGTCCCTGCGCCACATGCGCTTAACCTACTGCGCCACCGCCCGACCCCCCTGGAGGCCATTTTTTCCCTTTTGTTGCCCTGGTTGTTTTATTGTTATTGTAGTTATTATTGCTATTATTGGTGTCGTTGGATAGGACAGAGAGAAATGGAGAGAGGAGGGGAAGACAGAGAGGAAGAGAGAGACATCTGCAGACCTGCTTCACCACCTGTGAAACGACTCCCCTGCAAGTGGGAAGCCAGGGGCTTGAACCGGGATCTTTACACCGGTCCTTGCACTTTGCACCACCAGCGCTTAACCCACTGGGATACTGCCTGATTCCCTATCTCTTTATTTTTTAATGAGAGCACTGCTCAGCTCTGGCTTGTGGTGGTGTGGGGGATTGAACCTGGGACTTTGGAGTCTCAGGCCTGAGAGTCTTTCTGAATAACCTTTATACTATCTACTCCCACCTTTCCCCCTAAATCTTAAGGGAAAGTTAATATATTTACACAGCTAGAGGAAACAGTAATGAACTCCTATGTTTATTCAGCTTCAGGCAGCCTTCCCATGCTCCCTACCTTCACTGGGTTATTTTTTTAAAAGATTGTATTTATTTATTAGTAAGAAAGATAGGAGAGAGAGAACCAGACATCATCCTGGTATGTGCTGCTGGGGCTGGGGCTCGGTGCCTGCACTACAAATTCACTGCTCCTGGAGGCTGTTTTTTCCATCTTTGTTGCTATTGTTGTTTATCGTTGTTATTGTTGATATTGCTATTGGGATTATCATTTTATTTTATTTCTTTAAAAAAATATTTTATTTATTTTATTTTTGAGAGAGATGCAGAGAAACACCAGAGCACTGGTGTTTAAGCTCTGGCTTATGGTGGTGCGGGGGATTGAACCTGGGACTTTGGAGCCTCAAAATATTTTTTATTATTTGTTTTACCAGAGTACTTAAAAAAATCTTTTATTTATTTATTGGATAGAGACAGCCAGAAATGTAGAGGGTAGGGGGAGGTAGAGGAGAGAGACAGAGAGACACCTACAGCACTGCTTCTCCACTGTCATAGCTTTCCCCCTGAAGGTGGGGGCTGGGGGCTTGAACCCAGGTCTTTGCACATTTTAATGTGTGCTCAACCCAGTGTGCCACCACCTGGCCCCCAGAGTACTGTTATGCCCTGGCTATTGGTGGTGCTGGGGACTGAGCTAGACTTTATTTTATTTATTTATTTTAGTAAAGAGTGTATATTTCTTTAGTTAAGAAGATACATACAGTGGTCCAGGAGATGGCACAGTGGATAAAGCACTGGCCTCTCAAGCATGAGGTCCTGAGTTCAATCCTGCGCAGCACATGTACCAGAGTGATGTCTGGCTCTTTCTCTCCTTCGATCTTTCTCATTAATAAATAAAAATAAAAAAATATTTAAAAAAAGAAATAAAACTGTCTTAAAAAAAGATACATACACAATAGGTAGAGTGTGGGGCTTATCTTGGAAAATAAGAAAATGACTAAGTCGCATGTGGAGTAAAAAGTAAAGAAAGGAAACAGATAATGCACTCTATTCAGAGTGCATGCTTAACTCAGAGTGAGACAAGCCCTGCCGAATAATTATTATTTGTGGAGCTGGGACCTTGCTCCTGCATTTTAGTTCCAGGTCAACTTTTGTTTTCATTCAGATAGAGACAGAAGGGGCATAGGTAGATAGCATAATGGTTTTGCAAAGAGACTCTCATGCCGGAGGCTCCAAAGTCCCAGGCTCAATTCCCTGTACCACCATTAGACAGAGCTGAGCAGTACTTTACTTAAAAAAATAAAATAAAAATAAATAAAAAGAGACAGAAGCAGTGGTCCGGGAGGTGGCGCAGTAGATAATGCACTGGATTCTCAAGCATGAGGTCCCAAGTTCAGTCCCTGACAGCACATGTACCAGAGTGATATCTGGTTCTTTCCTATCTTTCTCATTGACAAATAAAATCTTAAAGAGAAAGAACCATAGCTGGGGAGCTTCCCTTAGCACCATAGCAACTCTCATGTGCTGGAGCTCAGACCTGGCTTACATGCAAAGCAAGCAAAGCACTTGCCCCACCAATGAACTATCTCCCAACTCCTAAACAACCTTTTCCTTTTTTAAAATGTGTGTGTTAATTTAATTTGACAGAGAGAAATGAGAAGGGAAGGGGATGGGCCAGATGGTGGCACACCTGGTAGAGTGCACATGTTACAATGTGCAAGGACCCAGATTCAAACCCCATTCCCCACCTGCAGGGCTTCAAGAGTGGCGAAGCACTGCTGCAGGTCTTTTTCCTTCTCTGTCTCTGTCTCCCTCCTTCTCTATCTCCCCGCCTCACAATTCCTGGCTGTCTCTATCCAATAAATAAAGATAATAAAAAGTTAAAAAAAAAAAAAAAAAAAAGGGAAGGGGAGAGAGAGGGCCATGATGTGGCACACCCAGTTACATGCACATAGTACTAAAAGCAAGGACCCACACAACCTACAGGGGGAAGGGAAACTTCCCTAGCGGTGAAGCAGGTGTGCAGGTGTCTTTCTCCCTCTCTAATTCCCCTCCTCTCTCAGTTTCTCTCTGTCCTATCTGACAAAAAAAAAAAAATGGAAAAAGTGGCCACCAGAAGCAGTGGATTCGTTCCTAGTGTTGGCGCTGAGTGATAACCCTAGAGGCAAAAAAAAGGCGGGGGGGGGGGGCAAGATACCTGATGTACTGCTTTACCACTTGTGAAGCTTACCTTCTGGAGATGGGGACCAGGGGTTTGAACCTCAGTCCTTGCACATCATAAAGTATACATTCTACCAGGTGTGCCACTACCTAGTCCCCAACCTTTTAGTTTTTTGAAAGACATTTGTATATTAAAAAAATGATATCTGGAGTTGCTTTAAAGTAATTCTGTGGGGGGCTGGAAAGACAGTTCGTGTGCCTTGCCATGTGAAAAAACTTGGTTTGTACCCTGGCACCACATGGAGAGTCCTATGGTGCTCAGGGGGAAGCTTTGGTGCTATAGGCCCCTCCCCATTTCAGTCTCTGTCTCTGTGTATATGAAAAAGTGACCTGGGAGTGGTGAAATCACATGCTAGATGCCCTGGTACCACCAACATAAATTAATTAAATACTTCAAAAATAAAACATCTTCATTTCTTAGCACCCATCTCTGTTTCCATGTCTCCTATTGGATCCAAACACTCAATATGAATAATAGGTTTCAAAAAATTTTATAGTGTCTTCCCCTTCCTTTGTTCCTTAGCATCTATTTACTGGGAAGATTGAATGCTTTGTCCTGTTCAACTTCCCTTGTCAGCTTCTTGCATAGTTATAATTTTTGTTCCTGGAGACTGCTGAGATTCAGGTGGTCTACTTCCACTTGCCTTCTTGTTTGAGACTGACTAGTGTGCTCAGGACCATTTGGCCTGACCTGCACATTAAAAGAGCATAATGTTGAGATAGCATGAGCAAGGACCCACAGGGTGCTGTAGGACCAGTGCTCAGTCATTTGCATAGTGATCCATCTCCCTGCTGTACCTGCCACTAAGTGCTCACCAGTATGCCTGGGAAACGAATGTTGAGGGCAGACGTGGTGGGAAGGGATATGCATAAGTACAGGTGTGTGTGTGGGTGGCGGGGGGGTTGGATGGAATTTTCTGGAACAGGATGATGTTTATAAGTTACACAAGGAGTGGTCTGGGAGGTGGTGCAGTGGTAAGGCTTTGGACTCTCAAGCATGAGGTCCTGAGTTCAGTCCCCGGCAGCACATGTACCAGGGTGATGTCTGGTTCTCTCTTTCCTATTGTTTCTCATGAATAAATAAATAAAATCTTTAAATAAAAAAAGAGTTCCACCAATATTAAAAAAAAAGATACACAGGGATGTGAATTGCTTAATGCAACTAATTTATACACTTGCAAGTGGTTAATGATAATGCATATTTTATCACAATAAAACAAATATGATTTTTAAAAAATTTTCCCTTTTGTTGCCTTTGTTGTTTTTCATCGTTTTTGTAGTTATTATTGTCGTCGTTGTTAGGACAGTGAGAAATGGAGAGGAAGGGAAGACAGAGAAGGGGGAGAGAAAGATAGACACCTGCAGACCTGCTTCACTGCCTATGAAGGGACTCCCCTGCAGGTGGGGAGCCGGAGGCTCGAACTGGGATCCTTAAGCCAGTCCTTGCGCTTTGTGCCATGTGCGCTTAACCTGCAGCGCTACTGCCTGACTCCTGATTTTTTTTTTTTTAAATATGGGAAGACTTTACAATGTGGTCAGGCATTTTGGTAGTCTGTTGGAAAACTAAATAAAATGTAAATATGGGCTGTGGGGATAATTCAGCATTAGAGCACAGGACTTGCATACCTGAAACCCCAAGTTCTAGCCCTATCTCCACCATGTGCTGAACTGAGTAGTGCTCTCCCTCTCCCTCTCCTCCTCTCTAGTTTACTTTAAAAAACTTATTTCTTGGATATAGACAGCGAGATTGAGAGGGATATAGGGAAAGAGAAAGCACTGCTTTTGCCACTTGTGAATCATCCCCCTGTAGGTGGAGACTGGGGGGCTTGAACTCAGGTCCTTGCACATTGTAATGTGCACTCAACCAGGTGTGCCACCACCTGGCCCCTTAATTTTTGTATTACCCTTATTTATTGGGAAGAGACAGCCAGAAATCTAGAGCATTGTGCATTGTGATATATGTGCATTGTGATATATGTGCTTGTGCATTGTGATATATGTGCATTGTGATATATGTGCTTAACCAGGTCCTTGTGCATTGTGATATATGTGCATTGTGATATATGTGCTTAACCAGGTTAGCTACCACTCGATCCCTTAAAACAGTCCATTTTAGGGAGTCAGGCGGTAGCACAGCGGGTTAAGCTCACGTGGCGCAAAGCGCAAGGACCAGCTTCTTCTTCTAGCGTTTGCCAAGGACCGGCTAAGGATCCGTTAGAGCCCCCGGCTCCCCACCTGCAGGGGAGTCGCTTCACAAGCAGTGAAGCAGGTCTGACATCAATAACTACAACAATAATAAAAAACAACAAGGGCAACAGAAGGGAAAATAAATTAAAAAAAAATTTTTTTAAAGCCAGTCAATTTTATATCCCCAAAAGGCTAGGAGCTAGCAGGCAAGGAGAGGCTCTATTTATTTAGTGAGAACCATGAAAGCATTACTCACCGTGTGCAGCACCCACTAGGAATTGAACTTGGATCCGGCACTCTATCACTGACTCATCTCTCTATCTGCAAGATTTATTATTTTTTATTTCATCGTTTAAATTTATTTATTTATTTATGAGAGTGAGGAGAGGAAAGAACCAGAGCATCACTCTGGTGTATATGACTCTGGGGATGGAACTCAGGATCTCATGCCTGAGAGTCTGATGCTTTATCTACTGTGCCACCTCTTGGGCCACTTTATTCATTTACTCATTTATTTTATGAGAGAGAAAGAGAGAGAGAGAGAGGGAGAGAGAGAGAGCACTGCTCTGGCATACATGATGCTGAGAATTGACCTTAGGTTTGAGAAACACACGTTCTACCTGTTTAGCTACCTTCCCATCTGAGAGAGTTGTTTTCACTTACTAGCACCAATGAGGTAACATTATCGGAGGACCTGTTGTACTTTGAAATAGCTTAGCCGATAATTTCAATTTTTTTTCTTTTTGAATTTCTATATTGGGGAATTATTGTTTTACATTCGACAGTAAATACAATAGTTTGTACATGCATAACATTTCCCAGTTTTCCACATAATACAACCCCCACTAGGTCCTCTGCCATCCTTTTTGGACCTGTATTCTTCCCCCCACCCACCCCAGAGTCTTTTACTTTGGTGCAATACGCCAATTCCAGTTCAGGTTCTACTTGTGTTTTCTCTTCTGATCTTGTTTTTCAACTTCTGCCTGAGAGTGAGATCATCCCATATTCATCCTTCTGTTTCTGACTTATTTCACTTAACATGATCTCTTCAAGCTCCATCCAAGATGGCTCTTTTTTTTTTTTTTCTTTTTTAATGTTAAAAAGGGGTCTTCTGAGTTAGGTGATAATTTCAATTTTTATGTTTCTGATGATAGCCCTTTTCATGTTTATGATTTTGATGTATTATTATTTCTTCAGGAATTTGAAAGTGTATTTTGTGGTAAAACTGGCAGAAGGCTAAAGCTGACCAGACCAGACTCCCTGGTGACATGTCCTGCACAGGAAAGTCTACAGAGTAGTCCTGGAATGGAGATCAAGTGATGACCGCATCTGCACTCTGATTCCTGGGAGGGGACCGGCCGTCCCTCGCTGACCATGAACATTTCCACAGTCCAGGGAGCTTTGCTCAGACAGTCTCACTCTAATGGGATGACTCAGGTTGATGGGACTCCAGTGGGGACTTTGAAAGCACATTTTGTAAATAATAATAATAATAATATTTATCTAGAACAAGATACCTAGCCACTAATGTCCTCTTAGACCATTTGAGGATGAAGACATCTTGATAATTAGTAATTTTCAATTATCTGTCGGTTCTATCATGTTTGTTTAACATGATAGCTTGAAAAATTAACATCCTTTGTAATTTCTTTAGTCTTAAAAAGTACATTGCTTTTTATTTTATTTATATTTTAAATATGCCCCATTAGCAACTGGAAAAAGTTAAATTGTCTTTAACTAGAAATAGTTTGGAAATTTTATTTCATTTGTTATCACTTCCCCTTGTAATGATAACCAGCCACAAAACACTGTATTACAAATACAGTCACTTTAAGCCTTTTTTGATAGAAATTTTCCAGAGACATCCGGTAAAGCTACTTTTGTCCATAAATGAAATACAGTCTCAGTGGATTCCTTCAGTGCCCTCATTTCACATTGAGAGTCATTATTTTCTGTGTAATAAACTGTAGTGTTTGGAACTGATGTTTTCAAAGGAGTGGCTTTATTTATTACAACAGATAATACCAACAGACTTTAGTGCAATACAAAATTGCCTTCAATAAATACTGTTCACTGGAGATAGTTAAAATTTCATACACAAAGCAGGTAACCAGACTAGACTTTTTTATAGAAGGGAGACTGTATATTAAAATTTTTATTATTTTTTTGGTTACACTGAGGCCAGTCATGAATATGAAAGTATAATATTGGGATTCTATCCTAGTCTTTACACAAATACTATGTAAACAAGTTGCTGAATATTTTTCATCTTCTGAAATTGTACAAAACATTTTATATATACACCCACTCTCCCTCTCAAGTGTTGGGTTTACAATGTTGTCACCTGGGCCTGTGTCTGAGGTATGATGTTACAGATGTCTGGTATGCAGAGACAGAATTCTTTGGAAAGTAGCTCCGTGAAGGATGCTCTGAGGGTCCAGTGTCTAGGAGCTGCCCTCAGCCATGCAGAGGGAAGGGAAGTCTGGGGTCTTCAAGAACTGACCTTGGGGCTGCTCCACCTTGCAGCTACATCCCCCCCTCCCCCCGCATCCTCCAGCATTACGGTCTCACTTCAGTTATGTTTTAGGAGCTTCTAGGTCCTGATTTTTCCCCACCCCCTCCTGCCACAGCTCCCTGGCATGCAGAGGTGTCACAGATGCCAGGGGTCCCTTGAGCACCCATGGTGCCAGGAAGGCCAGGATCTCCAGGGAGGCCAGGCTCACCGTGGGCTCCATCTTGGCCGTCTCTGCTAGCACCAGGCATGCCCTGTGGTCCTAGGAGAAGAACAAAGTGAGTTTAGATATAGTGAAAGGAAAGCCTCTCTGCAGGTGTCTATCTTTCTCTCCTCCTCTTTGTCTTCCCCTCCTCTCTCCATTTCTCTCTGTCCTATCCAACAACGACAACAACAATAATAACTACAACAATAAAACAACAAGGGCAACAAAAGGGAATAAATAAATAAAATATTTTTTAAAAATTATAAAAAAAAAAAAAGGAAAGCCTCAGGAACACTGTGTTAATTATGGGGCCAAGCAATGGTGCACCTGGTTAAGTGCACACATTACAATGTGCAAGGACTTGGGTTCAAGCCCCTGGTCCCCACCTGCAGGTAAAAGCTTCACGAGTGATGAAGAAGTGCCTCAGGGGTCTCTCTGCCCTCTTTCCCTCTGTGTCTCTCCCCTTACTTCTCAATTTTTCTCTGTCTCTATCCAATAATAAATAAAAATAAAAAAGTGGGAGTCAGGTGGTAGCTCAGCGGGTTAAGCGCAGGTGGTGCAAAGCGCAAGGACCGGCGTAAGGATCCCAGTTCGAGCATCTGCCTCCCCACCTGCAGGGGAGTCGCTTCACAGGTGGTGAAGCAGGTCTGCAGGTGTCTTATCTTTCTCTCCCCCTCTCTGTCTTCCCCTCCTCTCTCCATTTTTCTCTGTCCTATCCAACAACAACACTGATAACAACAACAATAATAACTACAACAACAATAAAAACAAGGGCAACGAAAAGGAAATAAATATTAAAAAAATTAAAAGTAAGCTTTTTAAAAAGTATGTTAATTATTTAAGCTTTCCCATATTAAAGTTAGTGACTTAGAATAGCACAATGAATAAAGCAGTGACCTCTCAAGCATGAGGTCTCCAGTTTAATTCCTGGCATTGCATGTACTAGAGTGATATACTGGTTCTTTTTACCTCCCTCTCATAAATAAATAAACAAATATTTAAGAAATAAACAAATATTTAAGAAATAAAGTAAGTCTTAAACTCAAACACCACCCTATGTAAAGTCCTCAAAAGTTAGAACAGGTGCCTTAAGCAAAAGCTAATTAATGAGACCTCTTACCTTGGAGTCCTTGGTCTCCATCAGGACCATCTAGCCCCATGCCAGTTGAGCCTTTGTCTCCTCTGTCTCCCTGGCTTCCTGTCAGGAGGAACCAGACACTCTGAATGAGAAAACCTGACTCAAGTTTAGAGAAAGTCTGCAGCAGCCCCAGCAACCCCACTGCCTCATGTTTGCCTTCTTTCATTTAAATAGATGCCTGCTCATAAGACTTTTTTTTTTTTTTTTTTGGTATTTTTTTGTTGTTGTTTACCAGAGCACTGCTCAGCTCTGGCTTTTGGTGGTGTGGGGGATTGAATTTAGGACTATGGAGCTTTAGACATGAGAGTCTCTGTGCATAACCATTATGCTATATGCCCTCGCCCCTCATAAGGCTTTAATTGACATGAAATAGCACTTAGAATACAGGTGTGGGATGACTGGGGCTTGACAAGGACCCCCTTCTGTGGAGACCCAGCCTCAAAGCAGCCACTTCAATGGCATTTTAGTTTTCTACAAATATGTACTCCTGCTCAACAGTTAAAGTTAAATACCCCTGCTTTCCACTTGATTTGTGACCTACAAATTACCTAAAGGTATTTAAAATGTTCTTGTATGGTTTGACTTCAGTCCTCCACCACTTACTGCCTTTCACCTGATGACCCTTGGTTACTGAGAAGGTGACAGACTGATGAAGGCAAGCTGGTGTGTCATCCTCTGTTTTGTGTGGCATTAGATGCATACACACTACCATGGATTTAAGTTCCTGGTAGTAGATACCATCATACAAAAAGAATCACCACTGTCTGCTGATGTGAAGAACAGCAAAGCTACTTCCTTCTCTTTTTTACTGTCTGGGACGAGCACTCATTTGATAACTGCAGACTGACCTTGAGAACCTAGGGTCTATGACTTTGGGCCCCAGACTGGTTGACTGTAATACAGAATCCCTGCCTTGTATCTCCAGCAGAGACAAGCTCTGAGGTGACAATAGCTTCTCAGGACCTGCAGTACTTCAGGCACCCTGTTGCTTTATTGATGGGCTGAACCAGCAGTGATCTCTGCCCTCATCCAGGGAGCATTTCTGAAGAACAGGCTCCACATCTATGCCCAAGTGCTGGCCTGCATGTTGGTTTTGTCACACTATTTTCTGAGAGCCAACAGAGGAGATGGATTTTTTTTTTTAATGTTATTTTTGAAAGACTCAAAAGACATTCAAATTCCTGCTTGGTTGAAGTCAGCAGTCCCTTCCCTAACATGTGTAGGACTGACATCAAGGCAGGAATCTGTCAGGGAGATAACATGGGCAACTGAGTTTGGGGTGGCAGATTTGCCTTGTGTGGACACGACTTGATCCCTAAGTATCAAGTGAGACACTCCCACTAATTACAGAGTACTTCCACCTGCTATAATATTCAAACAATCTCACAGATGAAGAACTCACAGAATTATGTTTCTTTAAGAAACTTCTTGGGAGTCGGGTGGTAGCACAGCGGGTTAAAGCACAGGTGGCACAAAGTGCAAGGACTGGAGTAAGAATCCCGGTTCGAGACCCCGGCTCCTCACCTGCAGGGGAGTTGCTTCACAGGTGGTGAAGCAGGTCTGCAGGTGTCTGTCTTTCTCTCCCCCTCCCTGTCTTCCCCTCCTCTCTCCATTTCTCTCTGTCCTATCTAACAACGATGACATCAATAATTATAATAACAATGAAAAACAACAAGGTCAACAAAAGGGAAAATAAATAAATACATATATTAAAAAAAGAAACTTTCCCCCCCCTTTTTTTAAAAAACATTTATTCCCTTTTGTTTTGTGCTGTAATTATTGTTGTCATTGTTTTGAAGGAAGCTTCAAAGCTATGGTCTCTATCTCTCTCTCTCCCTCTCTCCACCTCTATCTGAAGAAAAAAGAAAATCAACAACAAAACATCATAGTCCCTGCAGGTTAATGAGGAAGTAACTTGCTGGCTTCAAAGATATGAAGAGCCTGGTACCCCTGAACCTACCTGAGGCAAGGTCCAGAAATAGCCCAACTGTCTACAATCCTTCTTTCCTTCCTTTTTTTTTTAATATGAGAGAGGGAGAGAGAGAGAGAGAGAGAGAAACAGAAAGACCAGAGCACTGCTTAGCTCTGGTTTATGGTGGTGCTGGAGATTGAACCTGGGACCTCAGAGCCTCAGGTAGAAGAGTCTTTTGCATAACCATTATGCTGTCTCCCTAGCCCTCTACAACATTTCTAGATGAGCCATGTAGACAGTAAACCCACAGTGAGGGCAGGGGTACAGAGCAAATCCTGGGCTAGGGTGGGTGGGAGCCAGTGTCTCCATTACAGATATGGTCAAGGCAGAAGGCATACTGACTCATGCCCGGTGACTTTGGGCCCTGATTTTCTCTTTTGTTCCTATTGAGGGCACATCTCTGTGTGGATGTCCATGATGTGGGGGACACCAGGGATTCCACTGTATGGCCGGAAGGTTGTCATGGGGTGTATTACCTCTGGGTCCAGGGTCTCCCAGTTCTCCAGTAGGGCCACGGTATCCAGGTGGCCCTCGAGCTCCAGGGTGACCTATGGAGCCTGGGGGTCCTGGGGGTCCAGGAGGCCCAGCTGGACCAGGCCGGCCAATGGACCCCGGCGCCAAGGGTTTCCTCAGGTGAGCCGCTAACTGTGCAATTTGTTCTTTTGGAAAACAAAGATGCAAACATGTATTGAGGGAGGGTTACCATTTTCTGTAGTGCAGAGCAAGAAATGTCTGTGCTGTTTAAAGGAAATTTCTGTTCATTGCCTGACAATGGCTCTAAGTGTCATAAATGCATGTAGCTTTACAGGACCACCAAAGTGAATCACAGGCCAAGGAGAGGGAGCTCTTTAGGAACTCTGTGAATACAGTGACTAGATGTCTACTCTGTCTACCAGAGCCAAAAGGGCACAGGCATTTGTTTCTTAGAGTACTTCTTGGACATTAGAGTATCTGTTATGGGTCTGGTACAGAGAAGCCAGGAAGAACCCCGGTTACCAGCAGGCAGGGGACCAGCCCATACCTCAACTTGACTAAAAAGTGGTAGAGGGTGAGACCAGGGGTGCAGAGAGGGAACCAAAGGGACAGAAGGAGCCCCTACCTGTGGGACCAGGACTCACCACTGATCATGCCCCCGCACAGCTCCCTGATGTGCTGCTCACTGGCTTCTTTCCCCTGAAATTCACCCATAAACCTGTTAGCATACCAGGGGTCTGCTGGCACCCCTACTATCACCCCTGAAAAGTAACTTGGGTTGTTTAGAACACATGACCTCTAAATCCAGTAAGAGCCAGAAATCAGTATGAGGACCTCAAGAAAGGGAGACACATACCGGAACACCAGGCTTCCCGATGATGCCAGGCACACCAGGCATGCCCTGGAAGCCCATAGGTCCGGGGGGTCCGGGTACACCCTCCACGCCACTGGTGCCATTGGGGCCCTGGATGCCTTTGGGGCCCAGCTCCCCTCGAATGCCGGACTGGAGAGAGAGTTGTAGGGTCAGAGGTAAAGCTGCCTGCACAGGCTCCCTCATGATGACTGGTTTTCCATCTTACTCAACGTCCTAAGCAGTGCAAGCTTTTCTGACCTCCAGGTGCATAGTGCCTGTAGCAGCCTGGGCCCAGAGGGACCTCCCACCCAACCCGGAAAGCCAAAAAGCCCTCAGGTTTGTGGTCAGAATCTTTCTAGGTACTCACCTCTCCTTTGGATCCAACCGGGCCATTGGGACCCTAGAGAAAGAGAAGTCATGTATTTAAACTACTTGGTGGTGTTAATGAGTGGAAATCAGCTCCCAAGGAGCAAATCCTATATTTTAAAAACTTGGAATAAGATAAAAAAAAAAACCTACACAAAACTAGAATATCACCAATGATTACTTCCTCTTATTCTTCCAGGTACAGTCTTAATATTGTTGAATTGTATCATTCTACTAATGCTTTTTAAAAACATTTATATTATCTTTATTTATTGGATAGAGACAGTCAGAAATCAAGGGGGTAGGGGGAGATAGGGAGAGAGAAAGAGAGACACCTGTAGCCCTGCTTTACCACTTGCAAAGCTTTCACCTTGCAGGTGGGGACCAGGGGCTTGAACCTGGGTCCTTGCACATTGTAACATGGGTGCTCAACCAGGTGTGCCACCACCTGGCCCCTGGCCCCCCTACCAATGCTTTTTAAAAAATATTTAATTTGGGAGTCCGGCGGTAGTGCAGCGGGTAAGCGCACGTGTTGCAAAGCGCAAGGACCCTTGGAAGGATCCCGGTTCGAGCCCCCGGCTCCCTACCTGCAGAGGAGTCCCTTCACAGGCGGTGAAGCAGGTCTGCAGGTGTCTGTCTTTCTCTTCCCCTCCTCTCTCCATTTCTCTCTGTCCTACCCAACTACAATAACTACAACAATAAAACAACAAGGGCAACAAAAAGGAATAAATATAAAAAATTAAAAAGAAAAAATATTTAATTTAATGAGAGGAATATGGAGATGGGGGGGGAGAGGGAGAGAGACAGAGACACCAGAGCACTGTTCAGTTCTGGTTTATGGTGGTGCTGGGGATTGAACCTAGAACTTCAGAACCTAGTCATGTGAGGGTTTTTTTTTTTTTTTTTTGTATTACCATTATGCTTTTCCCTAGGCCCTTAGTATTTTTAATTTTTTTTTCTACCAGAGCACTGCTCAGCTCTGGTTTATGGTGTTGTGGGGGATTGAACCTGGGCTTTCAGAGCCTCAGGCCTGAGAGTCTCTTTGCATAATCATTATCCTATCTACTCCAATTTTAATTAGTTTTTTAATGAATGAAAGATACAGAAAGAAAGACACAGAGAGACCAGAGCCCTGCTCAGCTCTGATTTATGGTGGTACTGGGGGTTGAACCTGGGACCTCAAAGCCTCAGGCATTAAAGTCTTTTGCAGAACTATAGTGCTATTTCTCTATCCCTCAATGCTTTTCATTTTACTTTTTTCCTAATATTTTTACTTATTTTTCCTAAACAGTGGCTTTTAGAAGAATTTTGTAACACATCAGCTTTGATTCCATTGTTTATTATAAATCATACCAAGCTGAGTGTCTGCCTTGAATTCTCCCTTCAAGCCCCATCCCAGCTGTGTCCTTAGGAACCTTCTCTGCTGGGTGGAAACAGGGCCCAGCCCCAACCAGACAGAGAAGACCCAGAAGCGTGCCACAGCCCATCTGCATGGCAGCCCAGAACACCACATGCTGCTCAGGCCAATACCCCAACTGCCCATCAAAACCAGAAGGTCTAGCAGACTCCAGAGACTTGGCTCTCTGTGCACACAGCCTGATTGTTCAGGCTTGGAGCTCACACTGCAGGGATTCCCTTCAGATGCTTGGGAGGTGGGGATCTGCTTCCTGCAAAGCCAGAGCCCCATTTGTCAAGGATGTCTTAGAACTGGCCAAAGCAAACACATACACATACATGCAACTGAGATGATCTTGGCAAGAAATAGAAAGGGCTACACTGACTACAGGTTTTTCTGGAGAGTAAGCAGATTCTGGGGCACCCAGGCACAAAGACTCAATTCTAGAACAAGAGACCCCAGCTATAAGGGAGGTGGAAAGTTCTCCCCCCACCGCCCACTCCATGACTTATCCCATCGCCGTCACCCCTAGCAGAAACCTGTAATGGATAGACACTATCAAGAATTACATTTTCAGTGGGGGGTAGATAGCATAATGGTTATGCAAACAGGCTCTCATGCCTGAGGCTCCAAAGTCCCAGGTTCAATCCCCTGCACCACCATAAACTAAAGCTGAGTAGTCCTCTGCTTTAAAAAAAAAAAAAGAAAAAGACTTACGTTATCAATTTGACCTTGAGTTTTAGCTCAAAGGAGGCAGTTTCTTTAGTTAAAACCAAGTGTGACAAATTCACACTGAAAGGGTAACTTTGCACTTGGAGTCACAATGCCAGAGGAGAGAATCCTACAAAAACAGGCCTTCAGAGCTTCCCCCCACAAAAACCACACAACCTTCCCCTGTGGCCCAGGGGGGCAGTTACTACCCCATCAGAGCTTCTCTGCAGAGACTGACCCTCACAGCAGGCCCCAAGATGTGGCTGCTCAGCCACTGTTGTGACAGGTCACTTACCAGTTCTCCTTTGTCCCCAGGAAGACCATCAGAACCTGCAATGCCCTGAAAGCAGACACCCAGGGTTAAATACTGTCACCCCTCAGCTGTCCTAACAAGCAGGAGCCCGTGCAGGGCACCCTTAATGCAGGCCAAGAGGGGACTCTAAGCTGACTTAATCTTTTTATAAAAAATGGCTATTTTGCCAGCAGAACCGTAGTGACTTCAGACTATTCTAGATCCTTGACCATATGAGAAGGGTTTGGTGATGCCAAAGATGGAAGGCAGCCGCACTGGCACAGATCTGCCTACCCTGAGCAGCAAGAGGAGCAGCACACCTCCACAGCCTTCTGTAGATGGTGATAGCCTGGAAGCTAGTCAGACTTAGCCTCCTTTCCAAGGTCACCTCCCAGGACAGCAGGGTCCAGAGGCAGCCAGGAGCAATGGTGGTGGGGCTGGCTGCCCCGTGTATGCTTAAGAAGTGGCTGGGTGCCCAGAGCTGTGGCCACTCTTGAGGCAGCAGCGAGGGTCATTCTCAAAAGTCGGAGGATAGAAATGAGAGGCAGGCTGCTCAGAGCTCTCAGGACAGCTGGGGACGGAGTCTGAGTGCTGATGTGGAGCTGCTCACCTGATCTCCCTTCAGGCCTGCAGCTCCTCCTGGGCCCTGCAGCAGAGAGAAGGCTCTGGGTCAGAGGCACCTCAGGATCCCTGTGCAGCTAACAAGAGCTGGAGCCAGGATGTGCACCCGTACAGGAGTAGACTGAAGCCTCCAAGCCTAGCTCGTGTCCATAATCAGTGCCTGGTCTGTTTCCCAATGGTTTGAGGACCTTCCTATGGAATTGCCTCATTTCCATAAAGTTCCCAAGCACTGTGGTATACCTTTTATTATTATTATTATTATTATTATTATTATTAGCGCACTGCTCAGCTTTGGTTTATGGTGTATTCAGGGGATTGAAACCGGGACCTCTCAAGCATGAAAATTTGGTGTACCAATGATAAAGCTATCTCCCTGGTTCTGAACCTTGGCTTTTAAAAGGAGATTTGTGGGAGTCAGGTGGCAGTGCAGCGGGTTAAGCGCAGGTGGCACAAAGCACAAGGACCTGCATAAGGATCTTGGTTCGAGCCCCCGGCTCCCCACCTGCAGGGGGGTCACTTCACAGTCAGTGAAGCAGGTCTGCAGGTGTCTATCTTTCTCTCTTCCTCTCTGTCTTCCCCTCCCCTCTCCATTTCTCTCTGTCCTATCCAACAACGATGACATAAATAACAACAACAATAAAAAAACAAGGGCAACAAAAGGGAATAAATAAATAAATATTTTTTTAAAAAAAAGATTTGTTTATTCTATTAGCATGAGAGAAAGTTAGAGGACTAGAACATCACTCTGGCACATGTAAATGCCAGAGATGAAACTCAGGATCCCATACTTTTATTTTCCCTTTTTGTTGCCCTTGTTGTTTTATTGTGGTAGTTATTGTTGTTGTTGATGTCGTCGTTGTTGGATAGGACAGAGAGAAATGGAGCGAGGAGGGGAAGACAGAGAGGGGGAGAGAAAGGTAGACACTTGCAGACCTGCTTCACTGCTTGTGAAGCGACTCCCCTGCAGGTGGGGAGCCGGGGGCTCGAACCAGGATCCTTCCCGCTGAGGATCCCATACTTCTAAATCCAACAGTCTAGCCACTGTGTCGCCTCTCAGACTATACACCCCCCCCTTTTTTTTTTTTTTTTTTTTTACTGGAGCACTGATCAGCTCTGGCTTATTGTAGTGTGGAGGACTGAACCTGGGACTCTGAAGCCTCAGGTTCACCATGACTTTTAACTAGGGCCTAAATAGGCAGGAAGGCCCCCTCACATGTGGTGGTGTTGGTAATGGAATTGCCAAAGAGCCAAAAGCTCTTCAAAAATCTCAAAAGCCTGCCCCTTCCTTGTGTGATTAGGGTGTGACATGAGGGACTGTGGAACCTGCTCCCACTCAAGTGTTCCTAAATCCCAAAAATAAAAACTGTCTGCTCAAAAGCACCGGGAGGGCGAGGGAGTGTGCGCCTCCCTAGAGGAGAGGATAGGCAGGGCAGGCAGACAAGGAAGGGGAGATATTGGGGTCGGGTGGTGGTGCACCTGGCTGAGCGCACATGTTACAACGCACAAGGACCCAGGTTCGAGCCCCCAGTCCCCACCTGCAGGAGGAAAGCTTTGCGAGTGGTGAAGCAGTACTGTAGGTGTCTCTCTGTTTCTCTCCCTATCTCCCCTCCCTCAATTTCTGACTATTTCTATTAACAAATAAATAAAGAATTTTTAAAAAATAAGTTCTCAATATTTAAAAAAAAATAAAAGGAAAAGGAGATTTCTTAATGGCCCCACCCCACAGAGAGGCCTAGAGTTACTGGCATGTCCTCTGCCCCACTGTCCTGCCTGGAGGCAAATATAAAGAAGGAAGGGGTCTCTGTGGCTCCTGGTTCTCTGTCTGTGACCATCGGGGACCCAGCATCTGAGGAGAACCTGATCCCTGCTTCACGAGAGTCAGGAGAGCTAAAGAAGCACACGAGGCTCCCTAGGGACCTGGTGTAAAATGGCTGGGGACAGGTGCTGGTGATCCAGGTCTGCTGGTCACCCACCAACCACCCATCTAGGTTCCTCTGTGCCCTGACCACTACAGGGCACAGATGGAGACCCCCAGAGTGAACCTACTGGTTGTCACAAGACCATTGGGAAAGTCACCAGCAACTAGAAGTAACTGTCGTTGAGTGATGAGTGTCATAGCTATTTAAAACAACATAATCCTGTGCAAGTAAAGCTTCAGTGGAATCTCCACAGGTACAGGAGGCTCTCTCTGGGAGGCCCCAGTGGTATGCTCTGTCTGGGGGAGAGGAAAGAGACACTTACTCGCTCACCAATGCCACCTCTGAGGCCCTGGGGGCCTGGCAGGCCAGGGTCACCTATGTTGCCTTTCTGGCCCTGCAAATGAAGTCCAGAACATTAGCAGCTTAGAGGGAGCCCAGAGCACATCTCTCCCACCCTGCTGCCCCTACCCCAGGGATCCAGGCTCCAAATCTCACCCACCTGGAAACCTCGGGTGCCAGGGGCCCCAGGAGGACCTTGTGGGCCCAGAGCCCCCTGAAAGATGAAAGGAGCGAGTAAGTTGAGCTGCCTCCCCAAGGGTTGATGACAGAGGCAGGGGCTGACAGGGGCCACTGGGGGGGGGGGGTATCACCTAGGTCAGATGCGCCCTTGAACCTCCTATATTTACCAGACTTGGTGCCCAGTGTCAATACCCACAGTCTCCCAGAGACAGTGGCTGTTGCTTTCACTATCTGGGTCTGTAGGAGTGATAATAGGATTGGGGAGCTTCTATCTCAGCTTCTGGGGACAAGACTGCCCTGGCTTGGCCTGGTGAGGTGGCTTTGTCTTCTCCAGGGTGGGACAGTGGCTACAGTGGAGCAGCCTAATGGCACTAAATTAAGCCTGCCTAGGTGGTGCCCCACTCACCACAGAGCCCCTGTGACCAGCCTCTCCACGCTCTCCAGGAACACCAACATCTCCCTGTGTACAGAAGGAAAAGAAGTGTCAGTGGGCTCTTCCATCTCAAGAGGAGGTGGTGGAGGGGACAGAATACTCACAGGGATACCAGGCTCTCCAGAAGGGCCAGCCTCACCCAGCTCTCCAGCTTTACCCTGTACAGGAAGGGGGAGCCCTGAGTGTCCCTGTCCTTCTGTTCAGGACCCTCCCCAGAGAGAAAAAACACCTACCAGTTCCCCCTTCTCGCCCTTGGCCCCTGCACGTCCAGGCATCCCCTGCAGGCCAGAGGTCAGGGGTCAGTGCTGCCAAGTCTGCAAGGCAGCAGAGTACCTCAAGGGGGAGAGGAGCTTTGGCAGCCTTGATTAAAAGACCCTCTTCTGCAGAAGTGGAGCCCTCACTCAAGGACCCACAGAGAAACTTGGAAGCCCACGACTCACCGGTAGGCCATTGGGGCCTTTCTCTCCAGGGGCGCCACCTAGTCCAGCCTCTCCCTGTGGAAGATTAGGGAGGAAAGAGGGTGCTGAGGCCCAGAAACTGGGCTCCTCACAGACCCCTCTTTACTTGCAGGCCCACAATCCCACACTAACCTTCTCCCCGTCAAGTCCTGGCACACCATCTCGACCGTCCTTGCCTGGCATGCCCTGAGGACAAGGGACAGTCTATCATCCTCTTGGCCACCTCCCTGGAAAGCTTCTTCCCCCTTCCCTGATTCTCCTGGGCCAGTGGGCCCTGGACTGCCCTGTAGGAATCTGTGGTTTCATGTAGTCTCCTGTGCTGGAGGCAGGGGCCCATGGAGATACCTGCCAGAGCCAGGCACCACCTTCACTCTTGACCAGTGGCATGGCACCCATGCCAGGGGAATTTTCTTTTGTTCTATTTTACAGATGGGGAAACAGACTTGGGAGCGAATTCAGGTCCAGGCCTGCCTAACCCTGTGCTTTTGACTGATTTGGCACCAAGGACACAACCAGGCTCTGGCAAGTGGCCCAACTCCCAGGCTACCCTGCAGAGGGGCTCCCAGGTGCCCAGCAAGAGTGGAAGTCTGGGGAGAGGGGTAGGTACAGAGAAGGGGGTACAGGGCAGGTGCCCCAAAGTGCAACAAGCTCAAACCAGGATGCTCTACCCCACTTAGTCCAGGAGGAATAGAGCTTGAACTTGCAGTCCTGTGTCAATAGAAAAGTCTAAAAACTTGGGGAGGGAGAGGAAAGGGCTTGCTGCTTAATATTTCCAGATGGTGAGAGTGAGGCCACATGCCTTTGAAGCCCTCCATGAGTGGCCCAGGCTTGGGGAAGGATTCTCAGGAAAACAGTTGCAGTCTTGGCCAAAGGCAATACTGTCTCCGGCAGATTTGACTTGCTGATATCAGTGAGGACACTAAAGTCGCCCACTGTGGCAGCACTAACTCACCGGCTCTCCACCTGGCCCGGTCACTCCTGGGACTCCTTTGGGACCAGCTTTGCCCTAGAAGACAAGTGGTTATAACAGTTGGGGCATGAGAGATGCTTCTTAAAGCCTGTTTCCTTCCTTTAAGGTCCAGTGGGAGGCACCCTGAGGCCACCCTGCTGGACTGCCAGCCTCTGGGCAAAGGCCAGTTTGGGGACAGCTGCTTCAGCTCACTCATGACATGCTTATCTGTCTCTCTGCTATGCTTGCAGTGTTCATCTGGCCAAGAGACATGTTTTCTGTCACCATTGGGGACGACAGCTTAGGGCAAAGCCAGCATAGCTACCCAGGACTGGGAATATGTGGGTGTCAATAGCTGAATTCCCACTTGGGAGTCAGAGGCCTTCCAGCCATGGGTGTCACCAGACACTGGGGAGTTAAAATGGGGGCTCCTGGGATGTGCAGGTGCAAAGTGGGAGACCTCCCTGGGGCACAGAGTGTTGGACTTCACCCTCATTTCCATGTCCCCAGCATGTGTGCATCACCCCCACCCCTCAAGATCAGGCTCTTCTGCCACAGGCGGTGTTCTGTCACTTACAATGTCCCCCTTGGGGCCACGGAAGCCCTCTGGGCCTCGTTCGCCTCTGTCACCCTGAAATGACAAGGGGGTGGGGCAGTAACAGGAACAGGGTTAACAGAACAGGAAGAGGGGAGCCAGACTGAGGTACAATGACCAGATGAGTCTGGAAGTGAAAGGAGAAGGTAGGACTGGGGGTCCAGAAGCCAGAGATGCCGACCAAAGTCTGCCTGGCAGCCAGAACAGACAAGGACGCACCTCTTCCCCAAAGGATAGGCACCTCTGGCAAGCTCCACCCTTCCCACACCCTTCCCACATCCTAGTCAACAGGTACCTATCCATCTGCACCCATTCCCCTAGCTGTGCCATGTTGGCCCCATACATACTCACAAGCAAGCACCTGCCCTGGTTGGGGTGTGCCTGCACTTGCCCTTCCCCTATGTGCCTGAGAGTTCCTGCTTAGGATGCCTACACCTGTGTCCCCCGCCCCAGGTGTGCCCAGTGGGTGGCTCAGCCCCCAGTAGGGCCAGTATATCTGCAAGAGGAAGAAAGGAGAAGGGGACTTAGATACACACATACCGCTTTCCCGGGTGTTCCTGGGATCCCAGGGGGCCCTCGGAACCCGATGGGGCCCTGTGAAGGAGAGAGGGAGTCTAGGACCTCTATTCTAAAGCCAGTTAGAATTCTCCTAGGGCCTGGCTTTATCTGGAAAGGCCCATCTGGGATGCCCCCAATCAGTCCCCTCTTCCAGTGAGCTCCCCAGTGTCCCCAAGTGACACCCTCTCTAGTATTTGTCAGGGTGATCCTTCCTGCTCCCCATTTGCCACTCGCACCCCCTTGGGCCCAAGTTACAAAAGCCCCCATAGACCCATAGACTCCTTGTCAAGGTCACATGATTCATCTACAGGGGCAGGTGGCAGAGGGCAGATTTACCCGGTCTCCAGGGGGCCCCAGTGGGCCTGGTAGTCCTCGTGGCCCCCGAGGGCCCTGTGGGGAGAGAACTGGAGATGTAGAACCTGGGTAGTGGTCTCAGACAGCCCTGCACCCAGCCCAACACTTATAGTTCCTGTTGCTCTCCCCAAAAACCCCTGGCCTCAGAGAAGGTCCCTGGAGACCATATCCTGGCTCAGTAGCCTGGCAGGGCCAACACTCCTCCTCCCCAACCCCCAGTTTTCATGGTAAATGGCAGTAGCCATGTCTTCACAATCTTGAACTGTACAAAGGGGTCCTATCTGAGGGGTGCCCCCCACAACCTCTCCTGCCTCACCTGCAGCCCCACAGTGCCTGGGATGCCGGGGGGGCCTGGGGGGCCAGGATTACCCTGTAAAGGAAGTAGAGAAAGCAGTGCTGAGCAGGGGTTAGCCCAGTAACTCCCTATGTTCATAAGAGACCTATTGACTCTATTCAGGGGATATATATCCCACCTGGCAGCTGAGCTTCCAAAGCTGGGGCATCCGCCCTCCTTTGCTTTAGCACCCGGATGCCTCCTCCTACCTGGCTGTGTTCTCTGTGAGCTGTTCCCCATGTTAGAGGGCACCCCAGCACCCACAGCCCATAGATAAAGATGGACAGATGGTCTCTGAGCAGTGGCCATAGCAGGGGGGCAGGAACTGGGCTCAGATCAGGGCACCTTCACAGAAGGCCAGGTGGTGGTCTGTCTGCCTCCCATCTGCCCACCCTGATCCACATTAAGAGGCACCCTCAATGCACTTGGTCACCCTTTTTATGCACCCAGAGTCCCGGCTGCCCCACCCCAAGTGGCCCACCCTCCTGTTGACCCCCACATCATCCCTGGTGTCACCTTTTCACCATCCTTGCCAACTTCTCCTTGCTCGCCTTTGTAGCCAGTGGGTCCCTGAAAGTCAACAGTTCAATGAGTCACAGTCCCATCCCCTATGCCATGGCAAGGAAACCAAGGCTGGGCCAGAGAAGGTAGTTGCTGGCTTTCTCTGAAGACCATTCAATGTGGGCAGGCCATGCCTGAGCCCCAGAGTCACTAGTGGTAAGGGAGAGACTTACTAGTGGTAAGGCCCCCTCCTCCCTGTGACATCCTGGAGCCACGGCTGGACTTCCTGGAACCCCACCTTCCCCAGGATCTCAGTCTAGGTGGGCACCCAGAGGGAGGTGTGCTTGGTCCCAGTCACCTTCAATCACCCATTTACCTTGAACCCTGGCATTCCTGGGGGCCCAGGGGGTCCTGGTGGGCAAATGGCAGGGCACTGTTGGAGAACAGAGTGGTCAGACCCTTCCCAAACCAACAGGGACCCAACTGACAGCTCTGAACAGGAACCCAGGGGTCTTGGGACAGGCCACTCTTCACAGGTTGGTGCAAGGGACTTTGACCATGGGCCAAGGGTCAACACTGGGTGCTGCTTTGCAAAGGGGTCTCAATACTCGTCGAATTTGGGCTGGAGTTCTTGGCGCACACGTATGCTAAAGGATGAGCCTGTATAACCCTAGCACAGACTGATGGCTCATGCCTGAGGATCAGGGATTCCAGGTCATTCAGCAGCTGATCTGACACAGAATTGGCACATCAACCTCTACGCCAGCCTCCTAAGACCCAGTCTGATGCAGCCCCTGGCAGGTAGCACTGAAGTGCAGGGCAGGCCAGACTGCAAATCTTCCTCCAAGGCAGAAGTGCTCCCCCCAACCCACCCCCAGCCCAGGGAGACATCAGGACTTAGCACCAAGGGCTGCACAGGACAGAGATGTGGCAGTTGTCCCCTTCTTTGTACATGAAAACAAAGCTCAAAGACTGAGATAAAAGGGAGGCCCAGACCTCCCCATCCAGAACCTTCTGCACTGGAGAACCCTGTCTGCACCACCCACACCACTTGTGGCTGAAAACACAGGAACTTGATAGTCACAGAGGGGCCAGGGTGCTTAATTTAGATCCACACTGGTGTGTGTGGCTTCTGGAGTCCAGTGTCTGGCCCCACAAGTGACAGAGGTAGGAGTCTAGGACAGAGCTTTCCATAAGGTCTCCAGGGTGTATATAGGACCAGGCCCTCTCCCACCAGGCAGGACGCCCAACCTCCTTCACAAATAGTTGCAAGTTCCCACCTGAAGGTCAGCAGCACCTTCTGGGAGGACTCCTGGGTGACCCTGGAACAGAGATAGCTGAATTTGACACAGCCCACCCTCTCCCAGCCCTTCTGCCACCTGCCACCCACGTAGCCCCACCCTTCCTTTGCCAATTGACCAATGTGAGGCACTGCTGGCCCATCTTTGGGACACATGACAATGACAGCAACACCTCTCTTTGTGGGTGTGTGTGTGTGTGTGTGTGTGTGTGTGTGTGTTCTAGGTCCAAGTTCTGTCCCCCAAGCCAGCTGACCAATCTGTCTCTGGGGATGGAGCAGGGTGGGGGTGGGGCTTGCAATGGAGGGCCCACCAAGCAGACATTATGCAGATATTCTGGGGCTTTCCTTCATCAAGTACTTACAGGGGGGCCAGGAGGTCCTGGGGGCCCAGGAAGGCCTGGGAGTCCAGAGGGTCCCTGTGTGGGGTTAAGGGAGAGTGTGTATGTGACTTAGATGGAGCAGGACTAGTCCCCCCCCACACCTGAGGTGAGATGACCAGCGATCCCAGGCTGGGGGACCTCTTCCCAGTACTATCCACTGTCCGCAGCCTTGTACAGGTGTCCATCCCTGTGTCCTGAAACCCCATCTCATCTGTCCCTAGACCACCAGCCAGGGCTTCCACCAAGGTTACCAAGAAAGGACAGGACTGGGAGGTGGAGGAGAAGAAGGTGAAGTGGAGGAAGAGAGGAGGGGAGAAACCCCTGTGGTTGGAGTCACAGTGTCCCAGCAGGCAGGGCACTAGATCTGGGCAGTGGGGGAACAGTCTGGAGCTACTTACTGGGGGTCCTCGGAGGCCTAGTCCACCAGGGAGACCACTTACTCCTGCCTCTCCCTGCAGGGGTGAAGAAGGGGAGAAAGGAATCTGTACCAAAGGAGCTTATGGGGGCCCCTGGGGAGTCCAGACCCTGCCCCTGCCCTCTCAGAAGAGACAGGGATTGTGGGGGCAGCGGATCAGATTACTGCCCCTTCCCAAAAGCTTTGCCCCCAGGCCTGGTTTGGTCCAGCTAGGCTGGCTCCGGAGGTAGCAGGAATGTGGGGGATGGGGGCAGGCCAAAAAAGTTGTCGGTACTCACCGGGGGTCCTGGGAGACCTTTGCCCTGCAAAGTCAAGCATGGGGTCAGGATTGGCTGGGGTCTGCCCACCACTCTGTCCCCTAAACTCACCAGGCTGGGGGGATCCCAGGAAGGGTGCATCTGGTGCAGAGGGGCCCTACCCGGAAAGGACACTGTCCAGGCAGCACCAGGTACTGACCATTCCAGGAACCAGCCCCCAGCAAGCCTCAGGCTTCTGAGGACACCTCACCAGGGAAGAGACATACTCACCCCCAGTCCAGGTGGCCCTGGGGGTCCCAGACTTCCCTGTGAAGGAAAATAGGTATCAGAATGGGCAAGGTTGACAACATTGTTGAGGAAAAGTAGGGCCAGCTGGGAGAGCAGGAAGTCTGGCCCTTGGGTGCACTACCCTGAGCCAGATAGATACCCAGGCCTGACTCCTCCAGGAAGCCCACTGCCATGACCTCAGGGTTCAGATGTCACAGATGGAAGCCCTGAGCACCCTAGAACCCCACAAGCTTGGCATCCATATTGCCTTGAACCCAGCCTCTAGGATGTGGAGGCTGCTCCACCCATGTCCCCCCAGTGGGGCTTCCCCCCACTGGCTCCATACCTCCTATGCACCCCACACCTCCCAATATGCCTCACACCTTCATGCTTCACACTGCCACACATCTCACACCCACCCTGCTGGTTGTAGTCAATGCTACTCCACATAGCTGTGTTCCCAAAGACAGGGCTGTGTTGCAGTACCCCCTTTCCTGCCCCCTGTCCTGTCACTTCTCCAAAGGGGGCAAGAGAGGGGGCTTGAGGCAACTGAAGGGGTGTTTATGGGATGCTGGTCAGACTCAGGGGGGCGGACTGGGAATTTCAGGGCCCCTCAGGTGGGCATGGAAAGAGAGGTTTCCCCAGGGCTGGCCCCCAGGGGTGTTTGGAGAGAAGCACAAGAGGCTGGTCACCCTAGCCATATCAGTCTCTGAATGTCAGGACAAGTGTGACCAGATTGCATGAAACAGGAGGGATACCACAGGGTGGCTACTCACCATCCTGGATCCCCTCCTCTCACCATGAGAGTTCAGTCAGCCCCCAGCCAACCCCCAGCCAGCCATGGCAGCTGCCCCCAGAGGCCAGGTCTTGGATGGGAAGGGAGTGTTGAAACAGGTTACCCCTCATGGAACTTAGCTCTTGTGACAAGGTATGGGCACTTACCCGTTCTCCAGGGGCGCCCTTGGGTCCAGGGGGTCCATCCCTCCCAGTCAGCCCCTACGGAGGAGGCAGAAGATGGAGTATGAGGGGGTCATGGGGAAGGATATGTCTCCTAAGAGGAAAAACAGCTACTGGTCTTCCCGAAGTAAATGAATCCTGAGAGGCTGAGGAAGCCTTCAGTCTATAACTTCCTCCTGTCTGTCCAGGGTGTAGTCAGAGGCTGGGAGGAGGGGGGCTGTGGGGATAGCTAGTGGGAGCCATCAGATAGGGAATTCATTCTCAGGCCCTATCCAGTGCTCACAAAGCCCCAGGGCCCCAGGGCCAGACCTTGAGTCCAGGTGACTGGCGTGGCCCATGCTGATCAGTGCTGCTGGCTCAGAGCACTGGATAATGGGCTTTTGTCTGGAATAAGCAAAAGCTGGCAGGACTTTCACTTCTGCTATGGGCTGGCTCTGTCTTCTGAGGGTCTGGGATGAGGGCCAAGAGACCCCTGCTGAGGGATGCTGGGGACTCTCTGGGGCAGGTTTCCTGCTTCAGTGGGCACAGCTGGACAACAGCAATTAAACCTGACTCTTGGGTTCTGGTATAGACCTCTCTAGGGCAAGGAGGGGAATGGGGGACTCATGGGAGAGTGTGGGGGGAAGCAACTCTCAGCAGGAGGGGAGTGGAGGGTTCAGGAGGGAAGCAGGAACTTAGGAGGGAGAGAGGAGTAAGAGGGTCTGGGGAGGGAAAGGGAAGGGTAGGGAATGGGGGTTTCTGGAAAGCTAGTATACTCACATCCACACCAGGGAGTCCAGGCAGTCCAGCTTCTCCAGGTTTCCCTGGCTTCCCTGGGGCTCCTTTTGTTCCCTATGCAGGGCAAGGGAATTGCCAAGGAAAAAAGTTTCCAGCGTGACCCCTAAAGTCCAAGATGGCCCCATCCACCAGGCCCAGCCCCTCCTCCCCCAGCCGTGCTGCTGACCCAGCTCTACCTGGCCTGTCCAGCCCAACTCAGCTCCCCCTCACTCAGCTCCCCCTTGCTCAGTCACATTTGCAGAACTTCCACCTGGTTCATTCATCCTTCCCAGCTAAGAGTGGTGGTTCCCCTCTGTAAGGCCCCCCATGACCCCCAAAGCCTTCAATTCCCAGCCTGATGAGGCAGAGAGCAGGACCCAGGTCTGAAAGAGCTCCCTTGAGGGGACTGTGCTGGTGAGATCCTCCCCTGGTTGGCTAGGCACTGACCCAAAGAATCAACAGCCAGCACCCCCCCCACCACCACCACCTCTCCCACCTCTTCCTGCAATCCTCCAAGGCCTCCCCAGCGTGGCAGATGGAAGGGTGTCAATGACTTCTCTGTTCTATGCCTTCCCCTCCCCAAACCTCAGCCACAGATACTCACTGGGGGTCCAGGCAGACCTGGAGGGCCAACTTCTCCCTGCAGAGGGGAGACATCCATAAGTGTGACCAAGTGTCCCCTGAAAGCACCAGTCCAGGGGAGCAGAGCTGGGGCCCAGGAGACAAGAGGAGAGCCTCTCACCCCTTCCTAAGCTGGCACAGAGCTGGCAGTCTGAGGTGGACTGATGGCTCAGGCCTGCAGATTCCATGCAGCCTCTGGAGACCACTTTAAGAGCCCAGATGGAATCTCCCCTCACCCTCCAAATGACGGGAACTGACATGAACATGTCCAGGCCCCCACCTTATTTGAAAAGCTTCTGGAAGCTGACTGAGGGTGCCATGAGACCTCCTGTCTCTATCTAGTTTGAGGCAACAGAGACCCCTCTCCCACGCCAACACACACATATAGAGAACCAGGAAAGCACCCCAGTCTCTTCACCCCCATAACAAGTACTCAGGCCTGGCAGGAGGGGGAGTGGGTTGGGGAGACTGAGACCTCAAGTTGGCTCCCTGAGTCATCTGGGTCCAGACTCCTTCACGGCCACTATGAACAATAGCTCTTTAGAGGGGCCATGGCCACTGAGGGTGGGGGGGGTGGGGGGGTCTCCTGTCCATTATCAGGATTCACTCTCAGAAAGAACCGGGCAGGACCTTGGGGCCTCAGAGAGAGGTGAAGGGCTGGTTTTATGGGGTCTTCTTTAATACAACCCCCCACCCATCCTACCTCTAGAACTGTACTCTAGAGGAGCCTGTGAAAGTCTTTCATGGATGGTAAAGGGGTCACCCCTAGGAGAGTAGGCCAAAGGAGTTCAGCTGTCTCTCCAAACTGCTTGGTCTGTGGTACTCATGGAGAGTGCCATTCTGGGTCAAAGCACCTCCAAGTCTGATTCTAGGACCTCAGCAATCTCTAATAATACCCAGAGGACAGGTCCTGCCCCCTTCCCCCAAGACAAGAGTAGAGGTCCTCAAGTGATCCAGACCCACACTTCCAGCCTGGAGACCCATGCAGTCCTTGTGGGATGTGCCCCAAGTCTGAATAAGGACTGTCTGTCCCGCTTCATGTGCCCTAAGGGGTACTGGCACCCTATCACCTCAGCCTTGGAAAGTGGGATGTAAGTTTTCTCCCAATTGGGCTTGGGGGCTCAGGAAGGTTGAGGTAAGAGATGGAATCCCACAAGGCACCCCCTCACCCCCAACTTCCACATCCTGAACTCACATCGATGCCGTCCTTTCCGGGCTTCCCAGGAGGCCCTTGGGGACCAGGGGGGCCTCGAGGTCCCACTTTCTGCAAAGGAGAAATGTCGTTAGGGAGTTGCTACCTCTACCCCTGGGAATCCTCTCTTTCTAGGTCAAGAACAGCTATGAGAACTGTCAAGAGGCCGCCACTCCAACGGTCTCAGAGACCCCAAGTCGGGCAGGATTTTGCCTGAGGCCAGGAGCAGCGGGGAACAAAGGCGACATTGTGCGTCCCCGGCGGCGACGCTGTCTGGGCCAGCGGGGGCGCCTCTAGGGTGCATCCCCAGGTGTCCTGGCGTCCGTGGGCTATTGGCGCGCCGCTGCCTTCGCGAGCCCCAGAGGAGGAAAGAGTTTTCTGGGACGACAAAGATACGTCCACTGTCCCCATACGCGCGCGCGTTCGCGCGCGCGGGGGTGGTGTCTCCGGACTGGGGATGCGGGAGATTGGGGGGCCCAGGCAGAGGCTAGGGAGCTTCTGTGCCCCGCTCTTGCAGTTCCAACTCCGAGCCCCGGCCCCCAGCCCCGCGTTCACGCAGCGCCCCCCCTGCCCCCTCACCTGAGCGTTGGTCCGGGGGGCGCCCAGGAGCGGCCAGAGCAGCAGTAGCAGCAGGAGCGGCGTGGGGGGCCCGGCCATGGCTACGGCGCTCTGAGCCGAGGCCCGGTGGCTGGGCGAGGCTGGACCCGCGCGGGGGCGGGAGCCAGTCTCCGCCCCCGCCGCACAAGCCCCCCATTCAGCCGGCCCACCTGGAGCACCGCCCTACCCCCACCCCGCGGCCCGGGTGAAGGGTAATAAAAAAGCCCAATGGCTTTTGGGGGGCCGGCCTCTGAGTTAAAATTATCCTGGGACTGGTGAGCTGCACACACACCCCCACACACACACCACACACACACCTTTGAGCGGAAAAGAAAGAGCTCTTTTCTCCCCCGGGCCCTGAACCAGGCTATAGAGAAGGATCCACAGTGAAGGGAGCCTTTCCAGAGATGCCTGTCCTGGAAATGGACGTGGACATCACACACCCCCTCCCTGGGGTCCTGGCAGAGACCCAAACTGTCCGAGACCGAGTAATGGGGGAACCTCTATAACAGCCCTGTGTCCTGCTAGCTGGAAATATCTCCCACTGCCAGAGCCCGACTTTATACTTAAAATTTTTAATTAGAGTATTGCACCAAAGCAAAGCTCTCTAGGGAAGGAGAACATGGAGGGATGGAGAGGGGAGCTTTGGGGTTCTGGTGCAGGATGGTGGAAAAGGACCAAGTTGGAGGTGAGAGTACTTTACAGACTCTTATCACAGGGCGGTGAGAAACTGTACCTATGTATCAGCAGCTGTACTGTAAATCATTAGTCTCCCAATAAAATAATAAAAGAAGAAAATTCAATAGAAAGGAAGAGAGAACCAGAGCAGCACTCTGACACATATGATACTAGGGATAGAACTCACGACCTCATGCTTGTAGGTCAAATGCTCTACCCACTGTGCCACCTTGTGGACCATATTGCCACGAGGACTATTTTTAAAAATTAAATTAATTTATTTTTATTGCCACCAGGGTTATTGCTGGGGCTTGGCTATTGCTGCACTAGGAGTCTACCACTCCCGGTGGCCATTTTTCCTATTTTTTAAAATACTTTTTATTAGATAGGACAGATAGAAATTGAGAGGGTAAGGCTGAGGAGACGAATAATGTTTATGCAAAAGACTTTCATGCCTTATCTACAAAAGGGAGACCCCCAAATCTTCATCTGTACTATTCCAGCCTTTAGGTTCATGATTAGTCAATAATTTGTTTGGCTTTATATGTTAACTCTCTTTTCAGCCACCAGGTTCCACATGCTAACATGATGCCAGCTGGACTTCCCTGGGCAGATGACCCCACCAATGTGTCCTGGAGCTCCGATTCCTCAGAGCCCCACCCCACTAGGGAAAGAGAGAGACAGGCTGGGAGTATGGATCGACCAGTCAACACCCATGTTCAGCAGGGAAGCAATTACAGAAGCCAGACCTTTCACCTTCTGCATCCCATAATGACCCTGGGTCCATAGTCCCAGAGGGATAACGAAAGCTATCTGGGGAGGGGATAGGATATGGAGTTCTGGTGGTGGGAATTGTGTGGAGTTGTACCCCTCTTATTCTGTGATTTTTGTCAGTGTTTTTCTTTTTTTTTTTTTTTGCCTCCAGGATTATTGCCGGGGCTCAGTACCTGCACCATGAATCCACTGCTCCTGGAAGCTTTTTTTTTTTTTTTTACCTTTTGTTACCCTGGTTGTTTTTAACATTGTTGTGGTCATTATTATCATTGTTATTGATGTCATCATTGTTGGATAGGACAGAGAGAAATGGTGAGAGGAGGGGAAGACAGAGAGGGAGAGAAAGATAGACACCTGCAGACCTGCAGATCTGCTTCACCACTTGTGAAGCAACTCCCCTGCAGGTGGGGAGCCGGGAGCTGGAATCAGGATCCTTATGTCAGTCCTTGCGCTTTGCACCGAAGAGTTTTGTGCTTAACCCCCTTTGCAGGTCACCAGCGGTCTTTCTCTCCACCTCTACCTTCCCCTCCTCTCTCCATTTCTCTCTGTCCTATCCAACAATGACGACATCAATAACAACAATAATAACTACAACAATAAAACAACAAGGGTGACAAAAAAGGGAGAAAAAAAAACTTTCATGCTTGAAGTCCCAGGTTCAGTCCCCAGCACCACCATAAGCCAGGGCTAATCAGTGCTCTGGTAGTTCTCAGTTCTTTCTCTCTGTGTCACTCTATCATTGAAAATAAAACAAACTATTTAAAAAAGTAGAAAAGTGGTCCAGGAGGTGGCACAGTTGATAAAGCATTGGACTCTCAAACACAAGGTCCCAAGTTCAATCCCTGGCAGCACATGCACCAGAGTGATGTCTAGTTCTCTCTCTCCTTCTTTCTCATGAAAAAATAAATAAAATCTTAAAAAAAAAAAAAAAAAAGGAAGAAGAAAGAAATTGGCTGGGGAGGGGGAGATAGAGAGGGAGAGACAAAGACATATGCAGACCTACTGGTAGGGAGCAAGGGCTTGAACCCCAGTCCTTGCACATAGTAACATGTGCATTCAACTTGGTGTGCCATCACCAGACCACAACCAGAACTGTTGCTGGGGCTTGTGCCTGCTTGATAAGCAGAGCCACCTCTGCTCCCAGCAACCAATCTCCCTAGAGAGACCAAGAGAGACAGCTGCAGCACTTTCCCACCATTTGTGAAATTTTCCCCTTGCAGATGGGGACTGGGATCGGCCCCAGACTCACTGCCTAGGAATCAGGAGTCAGGATCTTTAGAACTTGTTGAGATGCTGCTTTAGGATTGACAGGACAGGCACCTTGGAGATCTTGCAGGTTCAGATCAGACACTGTGATAAAGTGAATATCAAAAGAAAGTGAGTCACCAGGATTTTTTTTTTTTTTGGATTCTCACTGCATATAAAAGTTATTCTGGATTAGGGAGATAGTATGTTGGCTATGCAAAAAGACTTTTGTCTTGAGGCTACTAGGTTCCTGATTCAAGGGGGGAAAAAGCTATACTTACACTACACTGTAGTCTTTTTTTTTTTTTTTGTCTTCAGGGTTATTGCTGGGGCTTGGTGCCTGCACTATGAATCCACTGCTTCTGGAAACTATTTCTTCCCTTTTGTTGCCCTTGTGTTTATTGTTGTTATGATTATTATTGTTGTTGTTATTACTGTCGTTGCTGGATAGGACAGAGAGAAATAGAGAGATGAGGGGAAGACAGAGAGGGGGAGAGGAAGATAAACACCTGTAGACCTGTTTCACTGCCTGTGAAACGATCCCCCTGCAGTTGAGGAGCCGGGGGCTTGAAATGGAATCCCTACGCTGGTCCGTGCTTTGTGCCACGTGTGCTTAACCCGCTGCACTACTGCTTGCCCCCCCCCCCCCGTTGTCTATTTTTGAAGCTTAAAAAAATTTTTTTGTGGGGGCCAGGCAGTGATGCAGTGGGTTAAGTGCACACGGCGCTAAGTGCAAACACAGGAATAAGGATCTTGGTTTGAACCCCTGGCTTCCCACCTGCAGGGGGTCTGCAGGTGTCTATCTTTCTCTTCTCATCCTCTCTCGATTTCTCCCTGTACTATCTGACAACAACGACAGCAATAACAACAACAATAAACAACAAGGGCGACAAACGGGGGAAAGAAAAAAGCCTCCAGGAGCTGTGGATTCGTAGTGCAGGGCACTGAACTCCAGAAATAATCCTGAAGGCAAAAAAAAATTTTGTGTGTGTGTGTGTGTGTGATTAATAGTGGTTTACAAGATTATAAGATTACAGGAAGGATACAGTTTCAGACTGCCTCTACCACCGAAGTTCTGTTCCCCAACTTTCCCAACAATAGCTACCACAGTTTTCATAAAAATCTTAGCAAGTTAGTTTACTTCTGTGTTTATTTATTATTTTAATTATCTTTATTAATTTATTGGATAGAGACAGCCAGAAATTAAGAGGGAAGGATGTGATAAGACACCTGCAGCCCTGCTTCATCACTTGCAAAGCTTTCCCCCTGCAGGTGGGGACCAGGTGCTTGAACCTGGGCCCTTGCACCTTATAACATGTGCGCTCAACCAGGTGCACCCAGCCTCATTTTTTAAAATTTATTTTTTTGCAAGTTTGTCTTTCAATTCTCTAGATTCCACTAGTGAAATCACCCAGTCATTGTCTTTCACCTCTTTACTTACTTCACTAAGCATAATCACTCCTAGTTCCATCCATTTTGTCCCAAAGGACTCAATATCATTTTTATTGCAGAGTAGTATTCCATGGAATATGTTACAAGATTGTAAGATTACAATGTTCCACACCACACCCACTGCCACAGTTCTGTATCCCTACCATCCCACCTCCAAAAAGATAACCAGCATAGTTCTCATTAAGTCTTAAGTTTGCTTGTTTCTGTGTTTGTTTTTGGCAAGTTCATGTGAAATCAATCTCTAGATTTTACATGTGAGTGAAAGCATCTGGTAGTTATCTCATCTCTTTACTTATTTCACTAAGCATAATCACCTCCAGATCCATCCGTTTTGTCCCAAAGGACACAATATAATCTTTTTTGATTGCAGAATAGTATTCCATGGAATATATGTTACATAACTTCTTTATTCAGTCAACTGTCAATGGGCATTTAAACTGCTCCTACTTTTTGGCTACTGTGAACAATTCAATACGAACACAAGGGTACATATGAATTTACACTTTAGTCTGTAGATGTATAATAACATTTTGCCTAAACATACATGCATATACTTTAAATTAAAACATTGTATTGATGGACAGGGAGATGGCTCAGTGGGAAAAGTAGATGTCCTACCTTACGTGAGGCTCTTGCCCATGTGGGAGCACCAAGGACAGCGCTAGTGGGTTCTTCACTATGGGTAGTGAAATGGTATTTTGGTGTCTTGCTTTCTCTCTTCTCCTGACCTATGGTGGTGCTGAGGAGTCTTAGGCATGACTTTGCATACCTCCTATGCTATCTTCTTGCCCTACCCATGAACACACACACACATACACTCTCTCTCTTTCCAAAAATGGTTAGCCCTCAGCTGGGCCTTCAGCCAGGTAGTCTTTCTGCAGGTGGAAGATCTTGCCTGAATGTTGGTGTCTGCTGACTAGTCAGAGTTATGGTTGAAAGAGCTAGAAAATGAAGGGAGCCAGGCGGTGATGCAGAAGGTTAAGTGCACATGGCAGCATCGGGATCCCAGTTCGAGCACCCAGCTCCCCACCTGCAGGGTGTTCACTTCACAGGTGGTGAAGCAGGTCTGCAGCTGTCTATCTTTCTCTCCCCCTCTGTCTTCCCCTCCTCTTTCAATTTCTCTCCTATCCAACAACTACAGCAATAACAACAACAACAATAACAACAATGACAATAAACAGCAAGGGCAACAAAAGGGGCAATAAAATAAATAAGGTTAAAAAAAGAGCGAGAGAATGGGAAAGCATAGAAGTCACAATTTTCCCTAGTGTGGTAGTGCCGGGCTAGCGTGGGGGTGCCTCTTCTTAGGTGCGCACTCTCTGGGTCGGAGAGAACTCGACCGGAGCCAGCCTGGGTTGCTACTCACTCAGCGATGCCAGGAAGATAACTCAGGAACAGACTCATGTTGGCGAGGCAATGCAATATCTTTATTGATCAGAGAGCCAAGGCTTTTAAAGGGCAGACCCGGAAGCAGCAAGTCGGAAATGGAAATGGCTAGGAAAGCGGCGGAGAAAGGCAACAGGGGCTGGAAAGGTAGGAACTTCCTTAGCAACTGTTGCGAGGGTTTTAACTGGTAGCATTAATAATACCCTGCAGGCAGGGAGGGTCTTGAGGGTAGAAAGAAGATAGATCAAAGGAATGGAATGGGTGGGGATCTTTCAGGCAAAACAGTAATTATGTAAATATGCCATAGTATCAGGAATGCAGGGTGGAGCAGGGGGAGCTGGCTTAATGTTTTAAGGAATGCCAGGCTCCTGGAGGCAGAAAAATGTAGGGTGTTTTGTGAGGCTCCTTACAATTTCCCGACATGGTAGGAGTTGGGATTGAACCTGGGCTGCACATCTGCTAATTCATGACAGTAAAGTTTGTGACATTGATTAACTCTTCCTTTCCCAACATATTTCTTTGTAGCACGTAAAGTTCCTCAGTAACATTTTTATTGAAAGAATACTTTTAAAATTAATTAATTAATTAATTTTACCAGAGCACTGGTCAGCTATAGTTTATAGTTTATGGTTTATCAGGATCCCTACTGATGTTGGGAAAACTTCAAGAGCAGGTGGGGAGACAGGGGCTTGAAGCAGATCCTTGCACCAGCCCCTGTGCTTTGGTTCTTGCACTTTGCATATCTCTCTCTCTCTCTCTCTCTCTCTCTCTCTCTGCCTTCCTCCATCTCATAAATAAGTACCTTTTAAAAAGGACTGGGTGGGAGTTGGGTGATAGTGCAGCAGGTTAAGTGTACATGGTGTGAAGCACAAGGACCAGCTTAACGATCCTGGGTCGAGCTCCAGCTCCCCACCTGCAGGGGAGTCACTTCACAAGTAGTGAAGCAAGTCTGCTGGTGTCTGTCTTTCTTTCCCCCTCTCTGTCTTCCCCTCTTCTCTCCATTTCTCTCTGTCCTATCCAACAACAACGACATCAATAACAACAACAATAATAACTACAACAATAAAAACAACAAGGGCAACAAAGGGGAATAAATAAATAAATATTTAAAAATTTAAAAATAATATTTATTTATTTATTTATTGGATAGAGACAGGTAGAAATCGAGAGGGAAGGGGGTGATAGGCAAGGAGAGAGACAGAGAGACACCTGCAGCCCTGCTTCACCACTTATGAAGCTTTCCCCCTGCAGGTGGGAACCAGGGGATCAAACCTGGGCCCTTGAGCATTGTAACATGTGTGTTCAACCAAGTATGCCACCACCTGGCCCCAATAAATATTTTTTAAAAAGGACTGGGTAATGGTACACCCAGTAAAGTACACACATTACCATGTACAAGGACTCAGGTTCAAGCCCCCAGTCCCCATGTGCATGAGTAGTGTAGCAGTTGTAGCTGTCTCTCTTTTCTCTCTCTCTCTCTCTCTCTCTCTCTCTCCCTTCCCTGACTATTTATTTAATTTCCTCCAGGATTATTGCTGGGGCTTGGTGCTGGCACTACAAATTCACTGCTTGTGGCAGCCATCCCCCACCCATTTTATTGGATAGGACAGAGAGAAATTAGGGGGGGAGGGATAGAGAAAACACCCCATTTGTGAAGTGACCCGCCATAATGGGGAGCAGGGGGTTCAAAGCTGAATCCTTGCATGGGATCTTGCACTTAGTACTATGTACATTTAACTGGGTGAGCAACCGCCCAGCCGGCTCTATCTCTATCAGAAGAGGAGGAGAAGGAAGAGGAGGAAGAGAAAGAAGAATGGGAAAGGGTAAGGGACAAGAAGGAAAGTGAGAAAAAGGGGGTGGGGTAGGGTGAAGCACCTGGTTGAATGCACATATTGCAATGCTCAAGGACCTGGGTTCAAGCCCCCTTCCCCACCTGAAGGGAGAAAGCTTTGCGTGTGATGAAACAGTGTTGTAGGTGTTTCTCTCCCTATCTTCCCCTTCCTCTCAATTTCTATTTCTCTATCCAATAAATAAATAAATAAATTAATTAAATGTTCTTTCTATTAAAGAGACAGAGAAATGTTTCATTCATATCTTTAGGCTTCACTTTTTTTTTTTTTTTTTTTTTGCTTCTAGGGTTATTGTTGGGGCTTGGTGCCAGCACTACTGGAATCCACTGCTCCTGGAGGCCTTTTTTTCCCCTCGTTGTTGTTGCTGCTGTTATTGTTGTTATTGCTGTAGTTGCTGGCTAGAACAGAGAGAAATTGAGAGACGAAGGGAAGATAGAAGGTGGAGAGAAAGATAGACACCTGCAGAACTGCCTCAGGATCGAACCAGGATCCCTACTGATGTTGGGAAAACTTCAAGAACAGGTGGGGAAACAGGGGCTGGAACCAGATCCTTGCTTTGGTTCTTGCACTTTGCATCATGTGCGATTAACTGGGTGCCCTACTGCCAACCCCCCAGCTCCAGTTCCAGTCCTACTGCTCTTGTGAATTTTTTTTAATTTAATATTTATTTATTTATTTATTTTCCCTTCTCTTGTCCTACAAATCCACTACTCTTGGAGGCTATTTTTTCCAACTTTGTTGCCCTTGTTGTTATTGTTATTGTTGTTGGACAGGACAGAGAGAAATCGAGAGAGGAAGGGAAGACAGAGAGGGGGAGAGAAAGACATCTGCAGACCTGCTTCATCCCTTGTGAAGTGACACCCTGCCTTCCCCACAGGTGGGAAGCCATGGGGATCCTTCTGCCGGTCCTTGAAAGCTTAAATCTTTTTTTTCTAATTTGGAAATGATTCATTATTCTAGATGCATGTGATTCATGAAAGAAGGTCAAAATATCTGTATAGACAAAAATTTAGAAGTTGTTGTCAATCCCCATGATGGCTTAGAGGGTGTAAGATTTCAGTCAAGGGAGTTGAGCGGTAGCGCAGCTGGTTAAGTGCATGTGGCTCAAAGCACAAGGATCGGTGTAACGATCCTGTTTCGAGCCCCCGGCTCCCCACCTGCAGGGGGGGTCGATCCACAGGCGGTGAAGCAGGTCTGCAGGTGTCTGTCTTTCTCTCCCTGTCTGTTTTCCTTTCCTCTCTCCATTTCTCTCTGTCCTATGTAGCAATGATGACATCAATAACAACAACAATATCTACAACAAGAATAAAAAACAAGGGCAACAAAAGGGAACATAAATAAATGAATTAAAAAGAAAAATCTGTATTTTAAAAAAGTTTATCTTAAAAACATTTTAACATGTACAAACTATTGTATTTACTGTTGGATGTAAAACATTCATTTCCCAATAAAGAAATAAAAAAACCCCACATTTTTGTTATGCCCACAGGTTCGAATCCCGATCTCAAGCAAAGAAGACCAGAATCACATGCAATAGCAAGATCCTTTATTAGCAAGCTTGAGCTCGGGCTGCTGACACCCTTCCACACGAAGGGAAACTCTTCGACCCTGATCACTTTTCTTTCTTTTTTTTTTAATATTTATTTTATTTATTTATTCCCTTTTGTTGCCCTTGTTGTAATTATTATTGTTGTTGTCGTTGTTGGATAGGACAGAGAGAAATGGAGAGAGAGGGAGAGGGAGGGGAAGACAGAGAGGAGGAAACACACCTGAAGACCTGCTTCACCGCCTGTGAAACGACTCCCCTGCAGGTGGGGAGCCGGGGTTCGAACCGGGATCCTTATGCCGGTCCTTATGCTTTGCGCCACCTGCGCTTAACCCGCTGCGCTACAGCCCGACTCTCCCCCCCTGATCATTTTTCATGCCACCTTTTTATAGTTATCACAGGGTGGGTACAGGTGGAAATATTTACGCAGAACAAGGAATAGTTGGTTTCGGGTTAACGGCTGTTCTCAATATTTGGGGCTTTTCTTTGACCTCACAATTTTAAGCCTTTAAAAATTTTTTAAATTTATTTTTTAAAATATTTTTTATATTTATTTATTTATTCCCTTTTGTTGCCCTTATTATTTTATTGTTGTAGTTGTTGTTGAATAGGACAGAGAGAAATGGAGAGAGGAAGGAAAGACAGAGAGGGGGAGAGAAAGATAGACACCTGCAGACCTGCTTCACCGCTTGTGTCCTATCCAACAACGACATCGACATTAACAATAACAACTACGATAAACAACAAGGGTAACAAAAGGGGAAAAAAAAGTTTCTTAAAAAAAAAAGTGGGGGAGTCGGGCTGTAGCGCAGCGGGTTAAGCGCAGGTGGCGCAAAGCACAAGGACCGGCATAAGGATCCCGGTTCGAACCCCGGCTCCCCACCTGCAGGGGGAGTCGCTTCACAGGCAGTGAAGCAGGTCTGCAGGTGTCTATCTTTCTCTCCTCCTCTCTGTCTTCCCCTCTTCTCTCCATTTCTCTCTGTCCTATCCAACAACGACAACAACAATAATAACTACAACAATAAAACAACAAGGGCAACAAAAGGGAATAAATAAAATAAATATTAAAAAAATTAAAAAAAAAGAAAAGGATAAAAAAATGGGAGTCGGGCGGTAGTGCAGCAGGTTAAGCGCATGTGGCACAAATTGCAAGGACTGGTGTAAGGATCCTGGTGCAAGCCCCTGGCTCCCCACCTGTAGGGGAGTCGCTTCACAGGCGGTGAAGCAGGTCTGCAGGTGTCTTTCTCTCCCCCTGTGTTTCCCTCCTCTCTCCATTTCTCTCTGTCCTATCCAACAACAAAGACATCAATAACAACAATAACTATAGCAATAAAAAACAAGGACAACAAAAGGGAATAAATATTTAAAAATTAAAAAAGATAATTAAAACAATATAAGATAGGGGGCCAGGTGGTGGCGCGCCAGGTTAAGTACACACAGTGCAAAGCACAGGACTCAGCTCCCCATTTGCCCTGGGGATCGCTTCACAAGTGGTGAAGCAGATCTACAGGTGTCTCTTTTCTCTCTCCCTATCTTCCCCTCCTCTCTAATTTCATCTGTCCTATCCTATAAAATGGGGAAAAATGGCCTTCAAAAGCAGTGGATTCCTAGTGCTGGCACTGAGCCCCTGCAGTAACCCTGGAGGCAAAAAAAAAAAAAAAAAGTCACTGTTGTCCTAATGACTTAAAAAAGATATTTGCTTATTTACTTATAATAGAAAGGAAGAGATGAAAAGGAACCAGAGCATCATTCTGGTACATGTGGGTATGATGCTGGAGATCAGACTTGGGAACTCATGCTTGTAAATCCATCACTGTAGCCGCATTTCCACCTCCCAGGTGGCTGACACGACCCTTGATCCATGGACTATAGGCAGGATGTTGTGTTTGCAGGCATGAAAGCATTATAAATCTCCTAGCTATCTCCGTCAGAGCTCTTGGGTGACCAGGTGTATTGTATTGCAGCGAGCAGCAGTATGTTGAAAGGAATTTCTCTTTTGAGAAGTAAATCTCAACAGTGGGCTTAAAATATTTGTAAGCCATATTTTGAACAGATGTGCTATCATCCAGGCTTTGCTTTTCTTTTAATATAGGCAGAATAGATTTAGCGTCAATCTGAAGGCCTCTAGGATTGTCAGGATGGTAGATGAACATCGGCTTCTACTTAAAGTCAGTAGCTGCATTAGACCCTAACAAGAGGCAGCCCGCGCTTTGAAGTCATTGATGCTTCCATCTACAGAAGTTCTATGTAAGATCTTCTTCCAACAGAAAGTTGCTTTGTCTCAACTGAAACTCATTTTCAATGTAAGTGGGGGGATAGTGAGGCAGTGGGCAAAGGACTGGCATGTGAGAGATTCCAGGTTCAGTTAGATAGCATTTTAGTCTCTCTCCTGTGAAAATTATTTGTTGTTGTCATCTCTGGAACTTCACTACTCCTGACTTTCAGGTAGAAAGAAAGAGGCCTGGAAGATGGCACAGTAGTGTTGGGCTCTCAAGCATAAGGTCCTGAGTTCAATCCACAGTGATGCTCTCTCTACTCTTTCATATATATTTTTAGAGAGAAAGGGGAAGACACCAAAGTTTCCTCCAGTACAGTGGATGCCAGGTTCAGACTTGGTCTCGAGCATGACAAAGTAAGCACATTGTACAGGTGGACCATTTTGATGGCCCAGTTTTTTTTTTTTTTTCTTTTTGCCTCCAGGGTTATTGCTGGGGCTCAGTGCCTACAACATGAACCATGAATTCACTGCTTCTAGATGCTATTCCCCAACCCCTTTGTTGCCCTTGTTGTGATTATTATTGTTGTTGTTGATGTCATTCCTTGTTGGATAGGACAGAGAGAAATGGAGAGAGGAGGGGAAGACAGAAAGGGGGAGAGAAAGACAGACACCTGCAGACCTGCTTCACAACCTGTGAAGCGACTCCCCTGCAGGTGGGGAGCCGGGGGCTCGAACCAGGATCCTTCCACATGTCCTTGCACTTCACGCCACGTGTGCTTAACCCACTGCGCTACCTCCTGACCCCTAGTTCTTCTTTTTTTTTTTTTTTAATATTTATTTCCTTTTTGTTGCTCTTCTTTTTACTGTTGTAGTCGTCACTGTTGGATAGGACAGAGAGAAATGGAGAGAGGAGGGGAAGACAGAGGGGGAAAGAAAGACACTGGCAGACCTGCTATTCACCGCCTGTGAAACGACCTCCCTGCAGGTGGGGAGCCAGGGGATCGAACTGGGATCCTTATGCTGGTGCTTGCGCTTTGCGCCATGTGCGCTTAATCTGCTGTGCTACTGCCAGACTCCGTTTTTTTTTTTTCCTGTTGTGCAGTGTAACCACTTTCTTCAAGGATTTTAACTTAGTGCAGCTTCTGAATCAGCACTCACTACCTTGTACCAGTCTGTAACTAAGACAACATTTTTCTTCTTTTTTAACCAGAGCATTGCTCAGCTCTGGTTTATGGTGTTGGAATAAAGGGGTTAGACCTGGGACTTTGGAGCCTCAGGCCTAAGACTTGTCTCTTTGCATAACCATTATGTTATCTACCCCACCATGGGACAACTTTTTTCTTTAAACCTCATCAACTAACCTTGAGTAAGTTCAGATATTTCTTTTCTTTTTTTTATACTTATTTTCCCTTTTGTTGCCCTTGTAGTTATTGTTTTATTCATGTTGTTGTTGATGTCGTTCGTTGTTGGATAGGACAGAGAGAAGTGGAGAGAGGAGGGGAAGACAGAGAGGGGGAGAAAAAGACACCTGCAGATCTACTTCACTGCCTGTGAAGCGACACTTCCCAACCGGGATCCTTACGCTGGTCACACTGCACTACCACCAGACTCCCAGTTAAAATATTTACTCTTTCCCCCACTCAACCCAGAATCTTTTACTTTGGTGCAATACTGATATTTCTTTTGAAGCTTCCTCTGCTCTCAGCCTTCACAGAATTGACGAGTTAGGACTCTGCTGTGTCTTGTTTTAGCTCTGAGGGAGTGTTTGGCTGGTTTGATCTTTTTTAGAGACCCAAGTTTCTTTTCTTAAAAAAGATTTTAATGAGAATCAGACATCATTGGTACATGTGCTGTCAGGGACTGAACTAAGGACCTTATGCTTGAGATTCCAACACTCTACTGTGCCATATCCCAGGCCTTGAGAATCTAATGCTTTGGGGTGGGTGGTGGTGCACCTGGTTGAGCACAGTTACAATGTAGAAGGACCTGGGCTCAAGCCCCCAGTTGCCACCTGCAGTAGGAAAGCTTTGCAAGTGGTAAAGCAGTGCTGCAGGTGTCTTGTCTCTATCTCCCTTCCTCTTGGTTTGTGGCTATCTCTATCCAATAAATACAGATAATTAAACAAAAAGAGTCCAATGCTTTATCTACTATATCACCTCCTGGACCACAAGATTCTCAGCAATAAAACTGTTTTGCTTCCTTATCATTCATGTTTTCACTGGCATTTTCATTTCCCTTATAAACATTGCATTTAACTTTTGTGGGGGTGGAGTTGGGTGTTGGTATAGCTGGTTGAATGCAATGTTATAATGCACAAGGACCTGGGTTCAAGACTCCAGCCACCATCTTCAGGGGGAAAGCTTTGCAAAAGGTGAAGTAGGGCTGCAGGTGTCACTCTATTTCCCCTTTCCCTCTCAATTTGTCTGTCCAATAAATAAATAGATAGTAATACATTTTGTGGGAGCCAGGCAGTGGCACATTGGTTGAGCACACATACAGCCATGAGCAAGGACACTAGCTCAAGCCCCCACTGATATGCACATGTTTCTCTCCATTTCTGTCCTATCAAGAAAAAAAAAAACTAAAGATTTTATGAGATCAGGGTGGGGGTAGATAGCATAATGATTATGCAAACAGACTCTCATGCCTGAGGCTCCAAAGTCCCAGGTTCCGTCCCCACACCATAAGCCAGAGCTGAGCAGTGCTCTGGTGACAAAAACAAACAAAAAAATGATCGAAACATTTTTGTTATAAGTGGTTCTGGAAGCTGAATGAAGGGCATCTCTTTGACTACTGAGTCACCATCACAGCCCAATTTTTAATTCTATATTAAAGAAGAAATAAAAAGAGGGGGGTCAGGTGGTAGTGCAGTGGGTTAAGCGCACGTGGCGTAAAGCGCAAGAACCAGCGGAAGGGTCCCGGTTCGAGCCCCCGGCTCCCCACCTGCAGGGGAGTCACTTCACAGGCGGTGAAGCAGGTCTGTAGGTGTCTTTCTCTCCCCCTTCTCTCTGTCCTACCCAACAATGAACGCCATCAACAACAACAATAATAACCTTAACAAGGCTACAAGGGCAACAAAAGGGGGAAAAATGGCTTCCAGGAGCAGTGGATTCATGGTGCAGGCACTGAGCCCCAGCAATAACCCTGGGGGAGAAAAAAAGAGAAACTTAAGCATCACTTTACCATCCAGGGTGGTGCCTTTTGATGCTGACCATGGTGCTCCCATATGGTGCTGAAGATCAAACCCAGGGTCACATGCACTAGGCATATGTTCTACTTGCTGAGCTACCTCACACTCAAGTTTTATTTTTGGAACTGTAGTCATCAGTTTTTTTTTTTTTTTTTTACTACTCAGCTATCTCCTGTCTTAATTTTAGTAGGAGTGAGCTGAGCACACAGCCTATCATTCATGGAGTTCTATTCATTTTGCCTTTGTTATTCATGTGTGATGCTGGGACAAATTTTGGGCTAATCTTGGTTTTTGGCATACCTTCCTAAAGCACTCAGTTATTTCTAGTTTTTTATTTAGTGAAAGATGCAGGACTGCTCACTTGGACAGTGTGCTTGTTTTGTTACTGGTGTGACCTAGGTTTGGGTCTGGCCTTCACAGGAGGGGGAGGATTCAGTACTATGGTGCTTTTATCTTATGTCTCTGTTTACCTGGGAAAAACAAAACAAAACCTGGAGCAGCAAAGCCACAGCGGTAACCAAAAATAAACAGGGGGAGTCGGGTTAAGTGCACATGGCGCAAAGCACAAGGACCTATGCAAGGATCCCTGTTCGAGCCCCCGGCTCCCCACCTGCAGGAGTCACTTCACAAATGGTGAAGCAGGTCTGCAGGTGTCTATCTTTCTCTCCCCGTTTTCCCCTCCTCTCCTCCATTTCTCTCTGTCCTATCCAACAATCAATTATTGTTGATTATTATTATCAACAATAATAATAATTACAACAATAAAACAAGGGCAACAAAAAGCAATTAAAAAAAAAAAAGAATTGGGACTTAAAGGTTCTCCCTGCTCCTCCTTGCTTTCTCCCCACCCCATTCCTGAAATATTAGTTACCAAAATGTGACAGCAGATGAGCACAAACCTTCCATTTGTCAGAACTCTAGTGGAGTGTGCACACTACGAGCTCTGGGACTGTGAGCACTTCTGTTTCTGTAGGTGGGCTCAAGACTTCAAGTTGATGTGATTCAACCTGGGAAGGAGGGGTGGATTAAGGACAGGGAGAACCAGGGGGAGTGAAAGGATTGAGAAAAACCAGTGTTAAATTCTGCCCACCCTCAAATGGGAAGGGAATGTGGTGATCTAGTTCAAAGTTCCTGTCCTCCAGCAGGTGTCACAATCGTCCTGGAGCCCCTCCTCAGAGAATGCATCCCCCTGCAGTCCAGAAGGCTAGGGTCTAGGGAGCAAGACCGTCCTTTCTACCTCACCTAGACCCAGTGAGTGCTGGCCTCCACTTTGGAGGGTTGGTGCCAGGTATCTGGCTGCATGCACCTGTCCCCCCTGCCTGGCCACTCTGCACCTACAGTGGGGAAGACCTAAGAGGATCATGGGTTATGAAACCAGTGCCCTAGCCCCTTACACTGATAACACACAAAGTGGAATGCATTTATTCAGAAAAGGCCTTGGCACCAGACTAAGAAAATGAGTCCATTTCCACCCCCAGACCCTTATGAATCGATTTACAAAGACTGGGGTGGGCACAGCAGAGGGAGATGGGGGCGGTAGATTGAGGTAAGGATTCCAAGTCAGTGGCCTTCTCAAGAGGGTGAGCCCTGCCTTCACTCTGAAGTGTCCACCAAGGGGAGGTGGCACTGCTGGGTGCTGAGAATAGGCAATACGGCCCCACAGTGGGCTGGGGCCCAGAAGCCCACACACAACACCCCTTAAGGCTTCTTGAGTTCAGCCAGAGTCAAAGGTCTGGCCTCTGAGGACTCTGTACTCTCATCCACCACTGGTTCAGCAGTGGCTGGGCTCCCCTGACCAGCCACTTCCTCGATTCCATTCTCATCCTCTTTGGGTGAGGCTGGTAGTTCCACTGTAGGGTCACCCCCAGCTCCAGCAGTGCCCTGGTCCACCTTCCTTCGCTTCCTCAATTCGTTGGTCACCTTGGCCCCATGGGGTTGGAGGCAGGGCTCCTCAGCCTCACCAGGTTCTTGGTTACCCACATCCTGGGTGCCCACCTGAAGGCTGCCTTGGCTGAGAGCACAGCCCTTCAGGTTGAGGGCTATCTTTTCCACCTCTGATACACCCTGGAGGCCTGGGTCCCGGGGGGTTTGTGGCCGGTTCACTTCCAGCTTCCGCTTCTTACTCTCCTTGGGGCTTGAGGGCTCCAGCCCCTCTTCTGTGCAGGCCTCATCTTCCTCCTCATGCTGGTCCCTCTCCAGGGCTCCCTCCTCCAGGGGTGGCGTGTCAGGGGGTACCCTGTCCCCACCTTCGTCCCTCCCTGAGCTGCAGGTCCACTCCAGCTCGTCGGCCTTGGCGGGAGGGTCCAATTGGAGCTGCTGCAGCTTGTCGTGGGGCCCCCAGACAAACTTGGATCGAGGCTGGAAGTGCTCCCAGGCAAAGCGCAGCAATTGGCGGCGCTGGCGGCGGCAGCGCACGGTGAACACGAAGTAGTCCAGGGCACTCTGGCGGACGGACTGCAGCTCACCATGCACCAGTGTTTCCTCCAGAAAGAAGCGTGCCAGTGGCGCCTGGTAATGCTCCAGCCCCAGCTCGCCCAGGGACTTGAGGATGCGTGTGATGCGCAGGTTGTTGTGGCTGTGCCTGCAGGAGGGGCGGGGCCAGGTGAGGGCATTGGGATTGGAGGAAGCAGGTGAAGAGTGCAGCTGGGTGCGGGCAAGCCTTCCCCCCATACTGCTGGGCAGTTTCCAGTCAAGGCTCACCTTCCACCCTCAGTCTGACCTGGCACATCTCTGAACTGCTATCTAGGACTCCATATCCCAGCCCTGACCCCCATGCGCCAAGACCTGGGTTCAAGTCTTTGGTCCCCAACTGCATGCGGGAAGCAGAGAGGCAGGTGTTTCTCTTTAGGTCTTCCCACCTATCTTAATTTTTTTTTTTTTTAATTATCTTCATTTATTGGATAGAGACAAACAGAAAATGAGCAGGGAGGGGAGGAAGGGGGGGGGAAGGGGACACCTGTAGCACTGCTTTGCCACTCCCAAAGCTTTCTCCTTATAGGTGGGGACTGGGGGCTTGAACCTGGGTCCCTGTACATTGTAACATGTGTCCCTAGGTCTCCCTATCTCCCATTTCCCTTTTAATTTTTTCCACCCTTCCCCATATATATATATATATATAAAGTGAAAGGGAAAGAAATGGCCAAGCTCAGTGCAGGGCAGTCACCAAGCCCCAGGAATATGCCTGGTGGCAGTAAAAATAAAAATAAAATGAGTTCTTAGGTCCAATCTCCTTCCTCACCTGCTCACCCCAGCCCCTGCCTATTCCAGAGAAAATGGCCCTCAGGCCTGACCCATGCAGGTGAGGGAACTGTGGCACACACTCTAAACGTGGCTGGATGGAGTTGCTCAGGGTGAGTCGGAGGCTTTGGATAGATACCAGAGTGCAGGATGGCCACAACATCTGCAGATCTGCCCCTTATTCCTACCTGTTTAGTGCCCTCACTGGGAACAGGGCTGTGAGGCTCAGGGACACTGGTAAATTGACCAGGGAAAACAGTCAAGAAGCCAAACAATCCAACTTTCTTTGGATTTCCATGGCCCAAGTAGGTAGGGTGCCTACTACTCTATAGCTCAGGAAGATGGGCAGACCCCTGGTCCCTTGCTTGAGTGCTCTACTTTCTGGAAATTCCCCTACATCTTCCTGAAACCTATAACAGTCCCTTCTGGGTCAATCTAAGACCCTGGTGCTGTTTTCCCCACCCAAAGTTGGGGAGTAGATGGGTGGGGTACAGTCCTCACCAATCGAGATTCTGGAAGCGTTTCAGATAGTTCTGTGCCCGGCACACCTGGCCCGTGTCTTCGTTCTTTAGCTGGATCCCGTAGAAGCCCAACATGAGCTTGTAGGCCTGGATAAGTCGCTTCCTGATCTCCTCAGAGCTTTTGAATGCCTGGAAGACAGGGGGTGACAGCCCAGTGGCTGTGCTGTACAACCATGTACCCCTTGGGGCCCCTTGGGTTAGGCTTGGGTATTTTTGCAAATCTTTTTTTTTAAAACATTTTATTTATTATTAGACAGAGAGAGGAGTTGAGAGAGGAGGGGAAGATAGAGAGGGAAAGAGACAGAGCCTGCAGCTCCGCTTCACCACTTGTGAAGCTTTCCCCCTGCAGGTGTGGATCAGGGACTTGAACCCGAGTCCTTGAGCACTGTAATGTGCGTCACTGCCTGGCCCCTGGGCAAATCTTCTCTCTCTTTTTAAAGTATGTATTTAAAAATATTTAAATTATCTTTATTTATTGGATAGAGACAACCAGAAATCGAGAGGGTGGGGGGTGGGGATAGAGAGGGAGCACTGCTTCACCACTCGTAAAGCTTTCTCCCCGTAGGTGGGGACCGGGAGCTCAAACCTGGATCCTTGCACATTTTAACATGTATGCTTAACCAGGTGTGCCATCACCTGGCTCCTAAATTGTGTCCCTCTACTCTCAACTGTTGTGAGGTCTCACTCCTCGGGGTTTTGGGGGAGAGGTCAGGAGTGCTGAGGGCAGGGGTGCAGGAAAACATGCACCGTATACCTCTCCATCCCTTTCCATCCCTGCTGGGGTACCCCACTCCAGACCTGCCGACATGGGAGGAAGTGAAGCTGGAGTCAGGGGAGCTGCACTCCAGTAGCATACATGTATGTCTCCTGGGTAGGAGTGGCTTCCCCCATTCTTTGTGGCTCACCTCCACCTCCCGGAGTGTGAGAGGCTTGGCGTGCCAGTTCACTCCCGGCTCCCGCAGAGGAAACAGCCTGGGGAGAAGAATGTTCAGTGGTGGCAGATTCAGGCCTGCAACCTCTCAGGATCATGCTGGCTGGGCATCCTGGCAGCTCACCCTTCTCTGGGCTCCTCACTCAACCCTAGCAGGTACTGGCATGTCCAGGTCAATAAGCACAGGGCTAATGGAGGGAAGGCTCTATGGAGCCGGAGGGCCCAGGGTGGGTTAGCAGGAGGCAGACTGCATGCTTAGTGGGACAAGAAGCGGGTGGCCAGCTATTCAGCCCAGGCAGCCTAGTTTTCCTTTTCATTCTTACTCTCTTCTTTCCATCACTGATGCTGCAGAACCGTTCCCTCTAAAACCCAGGTCCAAAAGAAGTGCCTGTATATTGCCAACCAAGCAACACTGCATCTGTAGAGTGATATAAAGGGCTGAGGCAGCCCCTGACACCCTAACTTAAAGGTCACAGGGCACACCCTGGAGCTCGCAGGGCCTGGCCTCACCACCACCAGAACCAGCTTGTCTGCTGTTCTGCCTGCTGAGAGTTCAATTTCAGTTCCAGCCACAGAAGTTGTTTAGGGCTAAAGAACTCAAAGACTGCAAGACTGATTGGAACCTCAACTCTCCACCCTTACAGTGCCCAGCAAAGCATGCTTTCTGGAAGGGACTTGTTCACCAGCTAGGAAGCATCTCAAGAAAAGCCCAGAGATTCTGCCTAGGTCAGTCTTGCAGCCCCTCCCAGTAGGCTCCCAGCATCATCCTTTCTAGCCCCGCCCACTCACCACTGGATGTAGGAGTGATTGTCCTCAAGGAGGTCATAGTCGTCCTTCCAGTTCTGAAGAATGTCCTCAATGAAACAGCCTGGGAGCACCATGGGGACAAATCAGGTTGGTGCTGCCAACAGCCTTACTTCCTTCCTTTCTTGAGGACCCTGGAGCTGGGAAGCTTCTACCTGAAGACTCATACACCCCAAAACTGGGATCACCCACTTAGGGCTATAGCCTTAATTCAGCCCTCACTTCTGGTCAAATGATGCTCTGCTGCATTTGACAAGAGGGGGGACAAGAGAGGGTCCTGTCTTTCCCCCAGCCACGACTTGCTAGCTATGACTGTTCTCACAGTCAACTACCCATTGAACTCTACCCTGTCTTCTGGTCCTATAGGTGGGTCACAGTTTCTGCAGAGGGCTGGAGTGGCTATTTGGAGTGCTGTGGCTCAGTCTCTTGCTTAGTCACTGTGGTGAGCCCTACAGGTGAGCCCTAGGGTGGTTACAATGAAGTGTCACTGTGGACACTGAGTCTTGGAGTTGATGTGATTTTTTTTTTCTTACATGTCACAAAAGAGTCTACCTTGAATTTCCCCACTCACTGAGCAGTGTAGACACTGCTGTTACTCCTTAGCTTACATAAGTAGCTTCCCTAGCACTACAGCAAAGCAGAGTAGGGAGACAAGTACTCAGGGCCACTAAGTCCAAGTACTCCCCTGTGAACCTTCCCAGCAAATGTGGATGGTCCACATCCTGTCTTGAGGTGCTGTGAAAGCCACCCTCATACATGTGGTGATCCCCACCAGAGTTCCAGGCAGAGCGGAAGGCACTCTCGTGCTCCCCGAGCCCCAAGATGGAGCTGTAAACTGAGCAGGTACATACCATTAGGTAGGAATCGGATCTCGTTTTTGTAGAAACTCAGGTTTGGCATGTCACCATTGCCATCTCTTTCTACCAAATCCTGCAGAGCCAGAAAGAGAGGCCAAGTGGGAAACCAGGAGAGGAGCCTCCTCCAATGGTGCTAGAGACTACAGTCTTTCTAGGGAGCAGCCTCTGTCACCTGTGACTCCTCCCCTCTGTGCCAGTGTGGGCCAGGGCTGGGAGACTTGTTTCTTTGGCACCTCAGGAATTGCCTGGTGCTCCAAGGGTGCAGAAAACAGGGGCTGAAAACAGGAAGAGCACTGTACTATATGGGTGCTGGTACTAAGCTTCAAAGGCAAGGGTGCTGATGCTCAGAGAAGAGTGCCGGGTCTGTCACCAGCCACCATGGGAAAGGGCAGCCTGGGGCTATGGGTTCTAGTAGGACAAGGGCACTAAGAAGAAAGGCTGATGAGACACGATGTCCAGGAGGCTTTCTCTGGGTGAAGGGGGAGAAAGCACTATCTGGAGTGGGGGTGCCGCTCAGGTGCCAAGATACAGTGGGAAGCTACGTACCGGGTAGTGGTGGCGGTACCGGCAGGTGTCCCGAACAGCTCGCCAGTTTCGGGATCCCATCACTCTGGACTGGGAAGAGAAGAGAAGAGATGAGCCCCACGGGAGACCCACTTTACTCCTGGGGGCATGACAACAGCAGGACCTGCCCCTGGCTAGCCCCCATCCTGGTGAGGGGAATAAGGAGCTGGGCCAGTTGCTAATGAGACCAGAAGGGCAGGAAGCAGAATGCTGAGGCCCCTCCTGCTGTCTCCTAACCTCAGAAGCCCCAGGTCCTTGTTCACACTCTTGAGGTACAGACCTCCAGCTCCGGACGCACTTCTTCATCCCATGTTTGTTGGCTATCAATCTTCATCTGGCTGTAGCCCTCCCCCACAATCTGATTTTTAAACTGGATCAGCTGGAGAAACGAAAGTCACTAGAAGCGGGGGCCGCTCTCGGTCAGTTTCCCCTTTCTTGCTGGGCCCCACTCCAGAGTCAACTTCAGACAATGGCTCAGGCAGGGCAGGGCCAGCTGCATAGGTAGGACTCAACCCAGGTCAAAGCACCAGAGAGTTGCGTCAGGACCTAGTGCTAGGAAGCCAGGTAGGACCACTGGGGGTGGGGTGGTGCTGGAACCTGGTGGAGGGACAGAAACTGAGAGAAGGGAGACAAGAAAAGGTGAGGGGATTGTGAGAACATGCAGGGCAGCCAGGGAGCTGGGCACTACTTCAGGACCGTGACCCTTGGACCAATTCTACCTAATCGCACCACACGGGATGGGGTGGGGGGTAGGGTGTGTGTGTGTGTGTGTGTGTGTGTGTGTGTGCTGTGGGTAAAGAGCCAGATCCTGCCCTGTGACTCCAGGCAGTGTTCCCCAGTAGCAGAAATGCGAGGAGACTCTTGGCACTCCCAGGGTATGCCAGGCGCCTCTCTGGGCCCCTCTTGCTCACCCCACATGACACCAAGCACTAACTCTGAAAACCAGTGCTCTTGTCTGGCCGCCCCAGAAAACACCCGGACCGCCAGTCAGTGCCTAGACAACTTCATCCCGGGGTGAAAAGCAGTGGGGGCGCTTTCTCTGGAGCCCCACCACACCTGGGACCCAGCTGGAACAAGGGCACCTACGGAACTCTAGATCTGGGGCAGCAGCAGGTAACCCAGGTAATGAGTAACTGTGGCAACAAGAGTGTGGGGTGGTAATGACAAGTAAGGGTGGTGCTCCGTCCCCAGAGGACCCTACTGGAGACTGCAAGGGGGGGCATGCGCTGCGGGGTGAGGCCGGCTGCTGCACAGAGGACACCCGGAGCACAGAACTCGGGGACACGGGCCACTACATCCCCCTGCGAGTGTCCGGAGCCAGCTAAAGTGGGGGCGCGGGTGGGGCAGTGCCTCGGTGCCCAGGGAGCCCTGGGAGGATGGGTGCCCCGGCGGTACCTCCGTGCGGGCCCCGCGGTCTCTGGGCAGAGCCGGCTTGGGGCCGGGCTGGGGCCGTGGGGTGCGCACCTGGGGCGCCCTGGGCCGCGCCTCCCGCGCCCCTTCCTCGGCCTCGTCGTCCGTATCCCCCGGCGCTCCATCTCCGTCGCCCCCGACACCCGGGGCGCAGCCGTCCTCCTCGTTTTCTTCCTCCTCCCAGGTCGAGTCACAGTCCGGGTCGTCCATGCTCGCCGGCCGCTGAGTCCGCGATCAGGCGGAAGCGAAAGTGAAAGAGGAAGGAAGCTCGCGGGCGGGGCGGGGGCGGGGCCACGGCGGGCGGGGAGGGCCGCCCAGAGCCCAAGCTGCCCCGCCCCGGGACAGGGCCTCCTACCCGGGCTGCCCCCTCATGTCCACCCAGGAGGATGCCTGACCTGGGGCCCTCCACTCCAGCTGGAGCGGGGGTGCGGTTTCTCCACTGGAGATGCTCACTCTGAAGGATGAGGTGGTGGAGGCTGTCCTCTTAAGGATGCCCCCTCCAGAGGCTTCCCAAGAAGGATCCTTTCTAGAATTATCCCCAGCACCCACCTCCAGGAATGCCTCCCTAGAGAACCTTCTTTTCCCAGAGGGTTGCCCCTTAGACCACCCCGCAGACGTCTCCCACACAGGATATCTTCCCCCCTGGATACTGTTGACATGGCCACCCCCACCCCACCCTGAGGACACCCCATACCCAGAATGCCCTTGGGGACTGCCTATTGGAAGACATCCCACACAGCTGTGTCCCTAGGAGAGCAAATTGTTGTTCCCTGATGCAGTGCCCCAGGATTTTATCTCCCCAACCGCAGGATTCCCTGTTTGTTGGCTGGGGCTGCAGACTCAATTAGAGACTGGTTTGGAGAACCATTTCTTCCAAGTTTGTTCAGGCTGTCAGTAGAACTCATTTTGGGGAGCAGGGCGGAGATCCCTGAGTTCCCTAGAAGTGGTTCACACCCCAGCTGTTTGTAGCTTCCAGGTTGGTGGGATGGGTTCTGTCCATTTCCCTCATGAGTGACTGTCATTGTGGTCCTGACTGCATCCTTTTTGTCATACTGGGACGAACAGATGGTATTTGTGGAAGGGCACTCACAAGCCTGAATCCCAGGAGGCAGTCTGATATGGTGTGGCTGATCTCAGCACTGGGGCTGAGTCTCTGTCCCTAGACAAAGACTGTGTCCCACAGGGCCAGTGGGCAGCCTCCTACTGCTGACCAGCACAGGCCATTTCTCCCAAAGAACTGTTCCCAAGGCATTGTCCCTGTTTTCCCATACTTGCCACACACAAGTGCACCCCGAGTTGCTTTTGAGTAGTTTGAGCAGAGACTGGTTCAGAGTGCTGATGAGAGAGCCCAGGTTCTGCTGCAGGAACTATCAGGTTCACAAGATGCCAAACTGCAGGGGCCCTCTCTTCCCCTCTGCAGTTCCTGAATACCCCTTTGTTAAAGAGCAAAGGTGGAACACTTGCCACTAGTGCTCCTGGGGCCATCCACAGGTATTCCACCTCCATGGGTTTGCTGACTCAGTCTTTCACTCAGTAGCAGGAGGCAGTATGACCAAAGCAGAGGGCATCTTTGCTTAGGACCAGGGAACTGGAAGGATTTGGACTTTAACCTTAATGTTCCCCTCAGGATAGTCACAATCTTGCTATTTGGGTAAAATAACCTAATTTCCATGCAACCAACCCTATAGGGAATTCCACTGACCCCACAACCATGCAGTATGTACACATTACCAGAGGCCCACTCTCTTCTTCACTGCAGACAGGGGAACTGGGTTGGACATGAGCAAGAAATCTGAGCGCACACCAACTGTATATCTACCCACCAACAGCAAAGACCTCAGGGGCAGCACAGGGAGATGTTTTAAGTACCAGGTGTCTTTGGTATAGAAGCTCTGTGCAGGGTCTGAGTCTTGGGTCACAATGCTTTTTAACACTCAAAGGGGCAGAGTGTGGAGTATACAGCATTGTTCCCTCTGTTCTGCAGCTCCACTGTCTTTCAGACTTCACTGGTATCTTGCACATTACATGGGAGGGAGGAATAGGTGAAACCTCACAGACCTGGGGCAGCCAAATAAAGCTACCACCTTTCGCTTAGTCTCGGGACCTGTTCCCCCAGCAGTCAATTCCAGAACCTCCTGGAATGCTGATTCCTAGTTCCTCTCACATGCAGAGCACACTGCCTGTCCCAGGTACCTGGATGCTGCTATGTGCCCAGCATCTAACAGCACACCATATGGACTTCATGCCAGGATGGTGAAGGCAGGCCAGCAGAAAGATTATGGGGGTAGTGGCAGCCACAGATCCAATCTTTTGCATTCAGATTCCTGCTGTTTGGCTGGAGACAGAAAGTGCAGGGGTCCCTGACCCTGGTCCGATTTTGAAGTGCAAGGTTCTGCCCACATTTAGGCAGCAGGGCAGCCATGCCTAAAGTGCTGGTAGGTTTGGGGAATTTGTAGGTATAGGCCCTTCGCCTCAATGGTCTGTAGCCACCTCTGCCCTCCTCGTTTTAGTGGCAGGGAGGTGGAGAGGAGCTCAGTTGCCTCTTGCTTTTCCAACAAAGGCTGGGATTAGTGGTAGCAACAACTTGGAAAGCTGGACTTCCTTGTGTGAAGACCCATTAGAAAGGCAGGCAGGCAGGCAGGCAGGCTGGCTTCTCAAGTGGCCAGTGAGCAGGGTGACCTGCAGGTCTGGTTGCTTCGCTCTCCCATGAAAGGACCTGTCCCATAACAAAGTTACCACTGCTGCTGGTTACTGTTTCACACACTGTATCAAACATCGGAGTTCAGCTAAGCTGGGGAAAGAACTTCCTACTGTAAGAAAAGTTAACTTATTTTTATATCAAAACCACACAACTCTAGGTAGGTTTTGTGCTTTAATGGTTCACAAACGTGAGGATCCCATCAGCTAGCAGTGCACTTCCTCCACTCAGGAGTAGGTCTGCCTGCAAATTACTCAGAAATATAAAAATAACCGCTACAAATTCTCTGTATCTGGCATATAAAAACTGAGCAGAAAGTAGCTCAGTAATCATTACCTTAAAACAAAACAGCTCAGAAAAAATACAACACAGGTTTAACTTCTGCAGTATTGTTATCATATAAAACACTAGTAAAATAGGCTTCTTAAAAATTAAATAGTGAAATACCAACCAAATTATATACATCGTTACAGTACAGGTGACTGAGGCAAAATATCCAGTTCGTTTCCCAGGTGGAGTGGGAGGGCCCAGCTTTCTCCTGAGGGGTCATTTTAGTGTGGCCAGCAGTTGGACAGTTGGTGGACCAGGAAGACATGCTCCTCAGGCGGAGAGGACATGTTTTATTGCTTCTTGTCTGGGGTCTCCTGCCTTGTCCCTCAGTGCACAGCTCAGCGCTCAGGTTTTGGCACTGGCGGAGCTTCTAGGACGTGTGTCCAAGGACAATAGCACCCAGATCACAATTTATAGCCCTCCATGTCTGGGTGCAGCCTGGGCTGGTCTTTTGGTCCATGTGGGCCGCAAAGGGCTGACTGGGCCCTGCTAAAGCTTCTGGAACTTCTCCTGGACAGACAATGGGGCCAGCTGACCACCCATGACCACAAGATGCCTATGTCCGGCGCCGTTTGGCAGCACTGGGGCTGGAGGGGTTGCTGTTTGCGGTTAGGACTTTGTCGGTGACCCGGCTGCGCTTTCGCTTGTCTGCCCCTTCTTTGGACCCCAAATCTGAGTTCTTGTCTTTGTCTTTGCTGGATTTTTCTGTTGATTTCCCCAGGCTTCCTGAAGATGAAAAAACTGGGAGACAAAATCATTTGGCTGAAAAGAATTTCCAGAATTGTATCTCATCTTCCTGTTCGGTGTTAAACATCTGTGCCTATACAGCAGAAATGACACTGAACCCAAAAGGCTTTTCCTGAGCTGTGGGTGCCTGTGGCCCTGTCCAGCATGTGGCCTTAGGTACCACTTACTCGGTCTGGAGTGGCTCTCTGGCTATGCTTTTCAGGGTGGTCCTGCATGGGATGGCTCAAACCTCTCATTTTCATCCACCCTTGTGTTGCATACTCTGTCTGCCTGACTGGGTACCTGCCAGTGGCGCCTGCAGGCACGCCCCCCCCACCCACGCCCGTCTCCTCTGAGCAACTAGAAGCTGCCTTCTCATATGTTGAGGCCCAACAACGGTATGGCTGCACATGGACTTCAAACACAGGCAGGGCCCAGGCTATACCCTGAACGGGAGGCTGGCCAGAGGTACTGTGCTGCCTGGTTTCCAGGGGAGAGGTGGGCACACATCACACTTACCATCATCAGCCCCATTGTGGGGGTCCACATCTTCCTTCATCTCTTCTTTCATTTCCTCTTCAATGATGACTTTTCCTGGGGAGACAAAGCTGACCTGTGCCAAAGGCCCACAGCCGCTAGGGCTCAGACGGGACTATTACTGATTTGGATAGCATGTGTGGTAACCACCACTGGGTCACTTTTTTTCTTGCTTCCAGGGTTATCGCTGGGGCTTGGTGCCTGCACTATGAATCCACTGCTCCTGTTTTTTTTCTCCCCTTTGTTGTCCTTGTTGTTTATCATTGTTGTTATTATTGCTACTGCTGTCATTGTTGTTGGATAGGACAAAGAGAAATCGAGAGAGGAGGGGATGACAGAGAGGGGGAGAGAAAGATAAGATACCTGCAGACCTGCTTCACCGCTTGTGAAGCAACCCCCCTGAAGATGGGAATCCGGGGACCTGAACTGGGATCCTTCTGTCGACCCTTATGCTTCGTGCCACGTTTGCTTAACCTGCTGTGCTACCACCTGGTCCCCTGCACAATTCTATTGCTTCTAGTGGACACCCGCCATCCCCTCCCCTGCTGCTCAGAGACAAAGGTGGAGACATCACAACACCACTTCATTGCCTGGGAAGCTTCCCCTTTGCATGGAGCTCCCATGCAGTGACAGGGAATGGAGGTTGGGGCTTGAACCTGGATCTCTGCACATGGTAAACTATGCATTCTACTGGGTGAGCCATCTCTTGGCCCAACCAGGCCATTTTTAAAGAAAGCCAGCTGCTCCTGAACAAAGTCCTCTCTACCCCAGTGTCTCTAGATCTCCCAGAACCAGGTGGAGTTAAGCATCACCATGCCAGTGACTTTCACTGGCCCTCAGTTCCTGGTTCCATCTTGTTTTATCTCACCTTCTCGGACTTCTTGGATGATTTCTTCTGGAAGAACAAAGTTCCTCTCTGGATTCGGGAATGGAAGAATCTCAGATTCATGCTGATGGCAAATAAGTATTGTGTTTAAAGAAATAAAAACAAAAATGTGGTTTTTACCAAGATACTACAAACATGTAAGGGTCAACTCAGAGCAAGCAATGGACACATCTGAAAGGCTGCAAGTGTGGGGACACAGTGAGTGTAATATATGGGAGACCACTCATCTCCGGGGAAGAAGGATCCAGTGTGAGGTACCACGGAGGTGGGGTTGCCACCTGAGAAAGAAGCTGGTTCTCAGCACAGTGTATTTAGAGGCAGACACAACCCTGAGAACACAACCCTGAAGACAAGCCACAATGCCACCCTCACCCCCATACTCTTGGAAATTAGGTCTGGGAGGCAAAACAGAACAAGGTCCCACTATAGATCTGTGGTGTTCCACTGGTCCTATAGGTCACACATGCTAGTGGGGACAGACAGAGGAATACAGAGGCAGTGGACAAAGGGAAAAAGATCTAGGAGGGCCTCTGAACTGGATGGGGAGACAAAAAGGGGTTTCCACTATGCTTTGGGGGCGGTATTAATGGTAGTAAGTCTGTAATGCCCGGTCATTCTGGAAACCCAGGGGATCCCAGGCTGCTGGTCACCTTGTGGTGGGTCAAGATGCCCAAAGTTGCCCAGTCTAACATCCAAACCCTGGCTGGGGCTCTGCAGCTCCCTAGCTGTCATACAGGCCCCATGCTTGTCACATCCACTGGCTCCCCTCTGAGCATCAGGATTGCCTATTTCCCTACTATACTAGAGATGTTTCCAGGACAGTGACCTTGTCAAATTCACCTCTGGAATTAGGATACAGGAAGTATCTGAAAGCCAGGCGATCGCTAGTATGGCACGCATGGAGTTCTTAGACAAGTTCCTGAGTCCAGTAGCTTGCCCTGGACATGTCTGTCTGCAGTATCAACAGCTTGGATTTTTTGCTCCCAGAGCTTTCAGTGATCATTCCTAAGAGCAGAGTCACTTTTATTCCCTCTCTACAGGGTGGGGGTAGATAGCATAATGGTTATGCTATCTAGTGCCTGAGGCTTCAAAGTCCCAGGTTCAATCTCCGGGACTTCAATCTCCACCATAAACCAGAGCTGAGCAGTATGCTCTGGTTTAAAAAAAAAAAATTCTATCCCCTCTCTACGCTATGCCAGTGTAAGTAAGGACCTGCAACCATAGCACGGCGGAGCATTTGGATACGAGGAGGCTGGAGTGTGTCCTCTCCCCCTCAGTGATGGTGCCTGGCTCTCGGCTGGGGAGCTGCTGTGACTCCAAGTTCAAGTGGGCAGACGGGGTGGGCAGCACAGGTGCTGCATCTCTGGTCACCTGCCACCTCCGACCTCGCACCCCGCCAGCTCCTGGAGGGGGCTCTGACCGTGGGGGTGAGGGAGAGCGGGGTCCAGCTCACCAGCGCCTGCATGTCATACATGGTGCTCAGGTGGTCCCAGATGACCTTGGATGGGACCTGCCGACCGATGTTCTGGCTGAACTTGTCTCTGATACAGATCATGTGGAAATGCCGGTTCACACCTGGGGGGTGGGGAAGGGAGTCGGCAGGTAAAGGGGAGGGAGAGGTGAGGGGCAAGAGGGAGAGAAGTCTGAGGCGGCCGGGGTGCAGCGAGGCAGGTGGGAGCCCCGTCACGGCGGCGCAGCCCCGGGGGGCGGGGACTGTGGGGACCCCGCCCCGCCCCGACGGTTGCCCGGCCCCCCCGCCCCCACGCGGACCCGGCGCCGGCTCACCGACTGGCTTGTGGCCCAGCATGGCGTGGAAGAGGCACACCTCCACCTCGGGGCTCCACACCACCGTCTCCTCGGCCGGGCTCGTGGCGGCCTCCCCCGGACCCTTGTCGCCCGCCGCGCCGCCGCCGCCCACCTCGGCCTCCCCCATGGCCCGGCAGGCCAGCGACAAGCCGCTGGCGGGAGCGGGCGCGGCCACGGGCTCCGCGCAGGCGCACTCTCAACAGGCGCGCGCTCGCCGGGCTCGCGGACGGGCTCGCGCGCCGGCGCCGGCGCCGGAGCAGGCGCAGTGAGTGCTCGGTGCTGGCTTGCTCTGCTGTGCCCCCTAGCGACGGAGCTCTGAGAAGCGGCCGGCAGGTCCGGAGCGGTGCGACCAGTCCAAGTCAGGTTGTGTGGAGCCAGTTTCCAGTCGCCCTGTCAATAGCGGGACTGTAATGACACTTCAAAAAGCCTGGCACAAGAAGAAGAGCAGGCAGCGAGAATTTCTGAGACTGTGCGTCACCATGGCTTCAGGTGTCCCTGTGACTTCTGGCCTGAAGGTCTTGTGGAGAGAGTCCTAGGCGTTGGTCCTAGGCGGTGGGCTGGGGGGTGGGGTGGCGGGCGAGCCTGCAGCTGGACTGGGCCTGCGGTGGGGCAGGTGTCTGCGGCTGCAGGAGGCCCCGGCGGGGCGGGAGGGGCAGGTGTCGACCTCTGGTCCGAGGCGGGGCCAGTGCAGGGCGGGGGCATAGGCGCGGCCGGGCAGTTGTCTAGTCTGGTCTGAGCCGCCTCCGGGCCTCGCAGAAGTGGGTTCAGGCGGAGTCGAGGCTCAGAATAGCACCCAATCCTGGCGGCCTCCCAGAGTGCCACGCCTCGCCCTGCCCATCTCCCCCCACCGGCCCCACCTCGCGCACCTCTCCCGCCCCTCCCACCCAGGCCACGCCCACCGGGCCGCGCCCCACCCCCAGCAGGGCAAGGGGGTGTCTTCCTCAGCCGGGGGTTTTCTTGTTGACTGCGTCCTGCAGCTGTGTGAATGGATCGAGGCACTGAGTTCCTCCTTCTCTTCCTCCTCCTCTTCCTCCACGTTCACCTCCTTCTTCTGCAAATGCTATATAGTACACTATTCAAGTGAGCAAAATAGTACTTGCTGAGTTTCTTTGGGCTTCCATTTCCTTTCAGTGCAGTGGGAAACTCGGATGCGACTTGGTTGTCCAGCCAGCTTGTCCTGGTGCTAAGTCTGGGCCAGTCCCACGGCAGCCTCAGAGTTAAATAGCTGGAGCCACACTAGTGAGCGTTGCCCGGTGGCAGTGCAGGGGCTGTGGTCAGCTCACCCTTTGAACAACACATTGGACTCAGAGTGGGGTCGGCTGGCTTCTCATCTGCCAAGAGGTTGCTGGTGATGGTTCCCACATAGGGGTGGGGTGGGCGTGGGGCTGGAATGACCCAGGCTGTAACGCAGAGCCACTTCAGCGGCCCTGAGTGTGCCTCTCCTCTGCCTTCATTCACAGGTGGGACTTGTTGCACAGGTCGCTGCAGGGTTTCTTGCAAGCTCTGGCATGAAGTACTTCCTCAATGGACCTGGCCCTCACTATAGTCTGGCTGACCTCTGGCATCTTAGGGCCCCTACTCCTCTCCCAGAGTATTTAAAATTTTATTTATTTGTTTTAATGAAAGAGATACAGATACACACACAGAGCAAGACTTAACAACACTGACTTATGGTGGTGCTGGGACTTCAGTGCCTCAGGCATGAAAGTCTCTTTGCATAACCGTTATGCTGTCTCCCCAGTGCCCCAGACTTTCTGTAAGCTCATTCACACTCATCCCTGTGTTCTCTTCAATATGGAGAACTACATCCTTCTGGGAGGCCCACAGGCTCTGCAGAGCAGCTTCAGTCCCGAGTGTCTCTGTATGGTACCTACACATCTTGGCCCAGCCAGGGGTCCTGACCCATACATTTTCACTCCTGTACTAGAGGCCCCACTGCCTGCCATGGCCACAGTGCTTGAACCCTTTCCTGCCACCGCTGCATTGGTCATGGGAGTGGAGTGGGGGGAATGGGACCCTTTCATTACTTGCAGACCCGGAAACATGTCTGTGGTGCAGACAGACAGGCTCCTCTGCTCCACTGGGTGCTGTGGAACACACTTACCCTGGTTCTCTGCCCAGTGCAGAGTGGGGCTGAATAGGACTTTGCCTGGCACTCCATGATTCTTGTTTTTGGTGACTTGGAAACCAAGCAGTTCAGAGTAATTACCCATCCTTTGATTGATTATACCACCAGTCCTTGGGGAATCAGGACTGGTAGGAGTTTTTTAGTAAGATGGGGAAAAAGGTTAAAAGGAAACTGCTGCTGGACAGAGAGCTGATGTGTGTGGGCACAATGTATGCAGTCCCCCTTGAGCCTGTTAACAGAGAGGGTGGGTGGTAGAGGATAAATTCCCACCGGGACAGTTTCTTCCCACTCCTGTGATGCAGATATGGACACATTTTCTAGTCTAAATAGGGTTCCTTAGGGGCCGGGTGGTGGTGCACCTGGTTGAGCACACATGTCACAGTGCAAAAGGATCCAGGTTCGAGCTCCCGGTTCCCACCTGCAGGGGGAAAGCTTCACGAGTGGTGAGGCAGGGCTGCAGGTGTCTGTCTCTTTCCCTCTCTATCACCCCCTTCCCTCTCAATTTCTGGCTGTTTCTATCCAATAAATAAAGATAATTAAAAAAATGAAAAAAAATAGGGTTCCTTGGAGGAGCACACTGTAGGGGACAGAGCTCAGCCTGTGGGTCCCATTTGTCCATGTCCATCCCCTCAGTCATTGGCCATCCCTGAGTCTCTTCTTGACATCTGGACACCACAGGCAGCTGGGTTATATCCCTTGCTGGGCTGAGATTTCCCAGTGGAGGTATCTGCAAACCACCAACTGGGACAGTGGAGATTTCCCCCATTGGCTCTGGCTTTGTTTGCAGAAACACCTCATACCACTAGAGGGCGCATTTCACCTCTGTTTGAACCCAATTCAGGCTCCCACCTCAGAAACTTATGGGTTGGTTCCTTGCCCAGGTCTCCCATACACAAGCTGTTCTCACACACTTGTCAGGAGTGTGTGAGTGTGTGTGTATGTATGTATGTGTATGTGTATGTGTGTGTGTTTGTGTGTGTGTATGTGTAAGTGTGCACACATGCACAGGTCACTGCACCCTAGGGTGCTACTTTAGTGTCAGGGTGGACCATCTCTCTCTTTAATATTTTATTTGTTTGTTTATTTATTTATTCATGAAGAAAATAGGATGAGAGAGAAAGAACCAGGTATCACTCTGGTCTATGTGCTGCTGGGGAGAGCCCACTGCTTTATCTGCTGTGCCACCTCCTAGACCATCTCTCTTTTTTAAAGAGCACCAGGGCCTGGTGCTGGGGCCATTGTGGTGGATCTGCCATGCTGCCTCCAATGTGAGTTTCACATAGTCTAGCACAGTGCAGGCTGTGAGGCTGAGTCAGTTTTCCTCATTTCCCACTATCTTGGGGGAGACAGGCCTGGTCACTCCTAACATGTATGGTGCCCCGCTCAGCCCTTAATCACAACCCTTTGTTTTCAGAGCCAGACCCTGCGAGAATATCTTTGTCCACTGTGACAGCCAGGACCATACTAATAGGAAATGAGAGGACTTTCTGGACATTTGGTGCCATTGGTCATAGCTTCTCTTCTGTGGGCAGGGAAATTGAGACATGAGAGAGCTGGGCAACTGGCCCACTCTACCAGGCAGGTGGGGAGCCATGCCTATCTCTGCCCACATGACCCCAGAGTGCCAACCTTCTGTTCTGTTACCCTCTGTAGAAGTAGTGCTCTTAAAGGACAAGATTCCTTTTCCCTGGGGAAGAGAGGCTAGTCTGGCCTTCTTTCCTCTCTGCTTCCATCCCCAGGAGGGCCTCATTTTAAAATAATGATTTATTAACATTTTTTAATTATCTTTATTTTTATTGGATAGAGGCAGCCAGAAATTGAGAAGAATGGGGAGATAGGGAGAGAGACAGAGGTACACCTGTAGCTCTGCTTCACTACTTGTGAAGTTTTCCTTCTGCAGGTGGGGACCAGGGGGCTTGAACCAGGGTCCTTGCACACTGTAACATGTGCGCTAAACCAGGTGCACTACCACTCAGCCCCATTTATTTATTTATTTATTTATTTTGCCTCCAGGGTTATCTCTGGGGCTCAGTGCCTGCACCACGAATCCACTGCTCCTGAAGGCTATTTTTTCCCCTTTTGTTGTCTTTTTTTTTAATTTTAAAAAATATTTATTTATTCATTCCCTTTTTGTTGCCTTTGTTGTTCTTTTGCTGTAGTTATTGTTGTTATTGATGTCATCGTTGTTGGATGGGACAGAGAGAAATGGCGAGAGGAGGGGAAGACAGAGATGGGGAGAGAAAGATAGACACCTGCAGACCTGTTTCACTGCCTGTGAAGTGACTCCCCTGCAAGTGGGGAGCCAGGGGCTGGAACCAGGATCCTTAGACCGGTCCTTGTGCTTCACGCCATGTGCGCTTAACCTGTTGCACCACCACCTGGTGCCCCATTTATTTATTTATTAAAGATTTATTTATTTATGTATTTATTTATGATATCCCTGTGGCACATGCAGTGCTTGGGACTGAACATGAGGCCTCATAAGAGCCCCACACCCTATCTACTGTGGCACCTCCAGGGTTGCATCCCTGAGTCAGTCCTTGGGGCAATTTGTTGGAATCTTTTTCTCCAAGGGCTTTCTCGCTGCTGAGATGGTGTCACTCTGCAGGGGTATCTCTGGTGGGCAGAGTGCTCTGGGGACTTCCTCTTGGCTTCTGGACTTGATGGAGCTCTGGGCAGGGGGGCAGAAAGTCACTCTATCCTCAGAGGCTGTTGTTGATAGGAGCTTTGAAGACCTCCCCCAGCTTTGTGACACAGAACCACTGTCAACAATCCCTCCTGTCCCCATAGTCTAAGATGAGGGCTTTTACATAGTTCTCTGATGGTGAGTGCCATGTGTCATTTTGCACCATTATTCTCTTTCCCTTGGATCTTTGAGATCCCTGGAACAATTACAACTTCAAAAACACTGCATAATATACCACGATGCTCGCAAATGTCAGTGTGCCTGGGCCCTCGACCAATCTGCTCTCAAGTCGGTATCAAGGGGGCCAAGGAACGGCTAAGCTCATTCTAGAAAGATAGAATCTTTGCCATTAATTCAGCTCGCAAAGGCTAGCTCTGCTTTATTCTGTGCTCACAAAGAGAAGTGATTCTCCATGTCAATGTGGAGCATGGCTAATGCCCTCTGTGTAAAGGGAGAGATTCTTTGTATATACATGTATAATAGCATCCTTTATGCCTGGTTCACTCCCCCCCACCTTTGGCAGGGGCTTTGCTGCCTCTTGGCCTTGGTATGCTTTCTGCCAACTGCAGGGAAGGGGCAGGGCTTTGAGGGCTGGCAGCTGCTGGGTCTGAGCTGCAGCTGGAACAAGGAGCAAATGGAAGAGACAAGAAGTGACCACCCTATCTCTCTGGCCAGTCTGAAAGCCCTCCCACCAGGGCTACCCACCTGGAACTTCCTGCTCTCTGTGTTGGGTTCCTGGGTCTTTCACTTGGCCCAGTTGCTAGGCATTGTGGGAACCTGGGTGCTGTGTCCCTTCTCTGGCTGTTCTCCGAGGCGTTGAGGCTGACCAGCAAGTCAAATGGAGGGCAGTGTAACCAGTGTGGGGACCAGGAGCATGTTAGCTCACAGCTCAGGGCCTCTGGGCTTGCTCTGCCCATTGGTGTAGGTGGCACAGTCCAAGGAGAGGTAATTGACCTAGGGAAGTCAGTCAGCCAGAGGTGGTGTGGCCACTGAACAGGGAGAGAGGCTCAGCCTCACTGGCCTGGCTGCCTGGGAACTCAGTGCTACTACATCTGGTGATTGAACCACATTCACCTGTGTCCTGCCTGAACTGGAGACACCAAGCTATTGACTGCTTGGAGTTTAAGATGGAACCAGAACAACTTTAACATTTGTGTTGGGAGGACTCAGCCAGATGCTGATGGCTGTCTGTCATCTGAGGTCATTCTCCCTTGCCCCTATGGTCTCAGGGTGCACACTCCCTACCCCCACCCAGACCAGTACACTTTACACATGAAATTGACTAGAAGAAGAACCATCTGGAAACACCAGGCAGAGCAGATGGTGGGGAAGACTTGGACCTCCAGTCTCTGGGAGCCCATTTGGGGTTCCTTGTCATGGGCAAATGGAGCCTAAGGCTGATTTTTCTGTCCTGACTTTCTGTGTCCACAGTCTCAGCCCCATCTCCACCTGAAACAGCTGGTAGGAAGTTCTAATTGTGATCTGGTGCACTCAGGCACCACATCCCTTTCAGTCTTCTCCGTGGGTGCCACTGTGCAGCCCATTTCATTATGCAGCTGCCAGACTGCTCAGAAGCCTCATTCTCAAGTGGAATTTTCCTTTGCAAAGTTCTGCAGGCACTGACCTTGTTATCAGCTGCTGTGTGGCTAGTCAAGAAGTTTCTTGATGGGGCTGGGTGGTGGTGCACCTGGTTGAATGCACATATTATAATGTGCAAGGACCCTGGTTCGAGCCCCTGGTTCCCACCTGCAGGGGGAAAGCTTTGCATGTGGTGAAGCAGCACTGCAGGTCTCTCTTCCCCCCCCTCCTCTCTCTCTCCCTCCCACCCTCCCCCTCTTGATTTCTGGCTGTCTTTATCTAATAAATAAAGATAAAAAAATGTTTTAAATGTAAAAAAAAGAAGTTTCTTCTTGTTGTCTTTCTGCAGACTGAGGGACCACATGACCAGTGAGAACACAAGCGTTTTCCTGCTGTAAATATGCCTCCATTTCTTACCTTTATAATCCACCCACCCACTCCCCCATTCACCCAGCTACATCTACTCATCTATCATTCATCCATATGCAAAATAAATCTGTATTGCTAAAGAACTCAGCCAAAAGTCACTATCTTTCTTGGACAAAAAACAAAAAAATAGGGCTCAGAGGGGCTGGTTCAGTAAAGAGGCTGTATCCCAAACCCCTGGCCTCTGTGAAGGACCAGGGGCACAGTGACCTGAGATATGTGCTTCAACAATCACCAAGCTGCACAAACATCTGTCAACACATGATGTATGCTCCCCAGCTTCTAGAAGAATGGGTTAATGATCAGAACTCACACAAACACTCGATACAGGGATAACACTGACTCGTGAATAATACTAACTGCTACTATACTGTCGGGTCTTTCAGATACTAGTTGCGACCTCTCCTCATGTATACACAATGTATAGCACCTCTACACCAGGATCCAGCCTTCGGACCGATTCTCTCAGGGTTATGTGAGAACTATTCCCTCCTGGACTATTCTGCATCATGGATCAGGTTCTTAGATTGAGGTGTTTTTTTTTTTTTTTTTACCAAAGCACTGCTCAGCTCTGGCCTATGGTAGTGCAGGGGATTGAACCTGGGACTTTGGAGCCTCAGGCACAAGAGTCTCTTTGCATAACCATTATGCTTTCTACCCTCTACCTGAGTTTTTTTTTTTTTTTTTTTAACAGAGCACTGCTCAGCTCTGGTTTACAGTGGTGCTGGGGGTTGAACCTGGGACTTCAGAGCCTCAGGCATGAGAGTCTGTGTGCCTGCTTTGTCATGTGCATGACCCAGATTCAAGCCCAGGCCTTACCACACTGGAGGAGCCTCAGTGCTGTGGTGTCTTTTCTTTGCTGTCCCTTTCTCTGCCTGAAAAAGTCACCTTGGAGCAGCGAAACCGTAAGAACAATAAAAATCAAAGTATTCTCTTTCTGTTTGTCAGTCAACACATCCACCCACTCATCACCCACACTTACTCACTGAGGCATATCCATATCCATCCATTCATCTCTTGTATTGCTTTTCTCATGACAAAAGACTGGAGGTAATAATGCATACTTGCCACAGTATGGTGTTACTTCTAGTTGTAGCACAGCTCTGTGCAGGAGACTGGATCTGTTCCCTTTGACCCTGCTTTTTTTAAAAAAAAATTATATTTATTATTTTCCCTTTTGTTGCCCTTATTGTTATTGTAGTTATTATTGTTGTTATTATTGCTGTTGTCATTGTTAGGACAGAGAGAAATGGAGAGAGGCGGGGAAGAGAGAGAGGGGAAGAGAAAGACACAGCAGCAGACCTGCTTCACCGCTTGTGAAGTGATGCCCTGCAGGTGGGGAGCCGGGGCTTGAACCAGGATCTTTATGCTGGTCCTTGTGCTTTGCGCCACATGCACTTAACCCGCTGCGCTACCACCCTGACCCTGTTTCTTAGAGGCCACAGTGTAGCAGTTCACACAAGAGCGCATCATAGGCTTACATTCTGCAAATCGGAGGTCAGTGCAGGCTCCTGTGCTTAGGGTTCCTCAGCTGAAATCCAGGTGTCACCAAGGAGACACCGACAGGAGGCTGTAGGAGGAAGCTGCCAGCCACATACCTCCAACCTAAGGTCAGGGTCAGCTCCGGGTGGTGGCACAGAGGTTCAGGGGTCAGTCAGTCCCTGGTTTTAGTTCCTCCTGGTGATGATGGGACAAAGGTGAGAGTCAAATTCATGAGTTGTATTTGAAAAAAAAAGTACATATGTATTCAATGAAAAGGTAAGATTCAGAATCAAGCCCAACAGAACTCACAGGAAGACTTGCAGATTGGGAAGCGTTTGGGTTTCCTAACCAGTAATTAATGCAAAGTCGTTGAAAGTCAGTCTTGGGCAGTAGCTTTTAATGACCCAGCCTGGGGTTGTGCCAGTTGACGCTCTTTGAATTATGCATGGGGTTGATGTTCTGGGGGTGGGGCAAGTAACCAGCCCTGATCCTAGCCTTGTCAGGTGAGCCGTGCTGGAAGTCCTGTGGGAAGTGGGGCAGAGCTAGTGGGTGTGTGTGTGGATGGGGGAGGGTATGCTTTCCTTTTCCTCTGTGCCTTTGGCTCTTCTCAGGGAAGGCTCAATGTCCATGACATGTGAGAAAGTATAAAAAAGAGGGACTGTGGGGGTCGGGTGGTAGGTAGCACAGTGGGTTAAGTGCACATGGCGAGAAGCACAAGGGCTGGCCTAAGTATCCCGGTTTGAGCCCCTGCCACCCTACCTGCAGGGGGGTCACTTCACAAGCGGTGAATCATGTCTGCAGGTGTCTATTTTTCTCTTCCCCTCTCTATATTCCCCTCCTCTCTTGGGGGTGGGCAGGGAATGAGGCTTCAGGAGGCTATAGTCAGTGTGTGGGTGCACAGGACTTAGAGGGGGTGCCTCGCCCACGACAGCTTGAGGTCACCTCAGATTGGCAGATCCACTCCATGGGACAGGAGCTGAGTGCAACTCAAGGGCCAGGAAGGCATTCTGTGGGACCAGTGTCTGTCTATGGGCAGGGATATAGTTCTGGGCATCAGAGGTGTGTCTCCAGGCCAGTGAAAGTGTCATTTCCTAATCGAGACAAATGACAGGGTCAAGCAGAAGAGCCTGTCTGCCTGTGACGGAACTGGGTTATTAAGGGTAATTCAGGCCAAGGGGAGTGATTGATTGGATAACAGGGCCAACAATGCAGGACATGCTCACCCTGACCTGCAGGACACCAAGGTCTCCCCTGCTAGGTTGGGTTGACAGAGATGGGGTGGCTTTTGGAGGGGAACCCTATAATGTAATGCCACTTTTATATACTTCTATGCACATTTGAGTCCCTGAGGAACTCAAATCAAGACCCTTAGGCCCTGTGGTCCAGCCCTGCCCACCTGGGCTCCTCCTCTGGTCACACGCTGTCACCTCTCAGGTCCTGTCCAGTTTCCGTCCATCTCCACCTGTTCCCCGACACCAGAATGCTGGGACTCCTGTCTCTGAGTCTGTCTTCCTCCTCACCTGCTCCCATGGAATCCCAGGTCCCACCCTTCCAGGATCCTCAGATGATTGGAGGAGGAGGGTCTGGAATCTGTTGCCATCAGTCATTCAGGGAAAAAAAGGTGACCCCTGCCTGGGACAGGGAGACCACATGGATGAAGCACCAAGGGTGTCTGAGGACCAGAAGCTGGAGGTAAGGACAAGCCAGCCCCAGGTGGGATAATGCTGCATGGAGCCCACACAGGGCTTTCCACTCTGAGCCCAGCTTCTTATCAGTGAGAGGGACCATCCCTAATCCTGCTTGACTAGTATACCCAACAGGGGGCTATAGGGGCCGCCTGCTCCTCCTCACCTTCCTGTTGCCCTTGCTGGCCCCTGGCTCCTTACCTGGGCAACACATAGTGATTGCTAGGTAAGGAGAAGGGGAGGGATGTCGGGGACATTGTGAGGATGTGGTTGAGCTTGGCAGGGTTTGACCTGAGGAGTGCGTCTATCCTGTCAGTCTCTCTCTCTCTACCGAGAGGTTGAGCAAGAAGAGATAGGAGTAACCCCAAAGGTTTACCTCGTCTTATCAGACTCCCTACCTCATAAACACCCTGCATTCCTAATACTATGGCCTATCTACATAATCATTGTTTTGCCTGAAAGATCCCCACCCATTCCATTCCTTTCATCTCTCTTCTTTCTATCGTCAAGGCCCTCCCTGCCTCCAGGGTATTAATATTAATCCTACCAGTTAAAACCTCGCAACAGCTGCTAAGGAAGTTTCTATCTTCCCAGCCCTCTTTTGCCTTTCTCCACCCCTTTCCTAGCTATTTCCGTTTCCGACTTGCCACTTCTGGGTTGGACCTTTTTTTTTTTTAGGTAAGGAGAAATCTGGACTACACTGTAGTCCATTGCTCTTCCCTTTTTTTTTAATTCTTTATTGAGGAATTAATGTTTTACATTCAACAGTAAATACAATAGTTTGTACATGCATAACATCCCCCAGTTTCCCATTTAACAATACAACCCCCACTATGTCATTTATCATCCTTCATGGATCTGTATTCTCCCCACCCACCCACCCCAGAGTCTTTTACTTTGGTGCAATACGCCAATTCCAGTTCAGGTTCTACTTGTGTTTTCTTTTCTGATCTTGTTTTTCAACTTCTGCCTGAGAGTGAGATCATCCCATATTCATCCTTCTGTTTCTGACTTATTTCACTCAACATAATTTTTTCAAGGTCCATCCAAGATCGGCTGAAAACGGTGAAGTCACTATTTTTTACAGCTGAGTAGTATTCCATTGTGTATATATACCACAACTTGCTCAGTCACTCATCTGTTGTTGGACACCTGGGTTGCTTCCAGGTTTTGGCTATTACAAATTGTGCTGCCAAGAACATATGTGTACACAGATCTTTTTGGATGGATGTGTTGGGTTCCTTAGGATATATCCCCAAGAGAGGAATTGCAGGGTCATAGGGTAGGTCCATTTTTAGCCTTCTGAGAGTTCTCCAGACTGTTCTCCACAGAGATTGGACCAATTGACATTCCCACCAGCAGTGCAGGAGGGTTCCTTTGACCCCACACCCTCTCCAGCATTTGCTGCTGTTACCTTTTCTGATGTATGACATTCTCACAGGAGTGAAGTGGTATCTCATTGTTGTCTTGATTTGCATTTCTCTGACAATCAGAGACTTGGAGCATTTTTTCATGTGTTTCTCGGCCTTTTGGATCTCTTCTGTGGTGAATATTCTGTCCAAGTCCTCCCCCCATTTTTGGATGGGGTTATTTGTTATCTTGTTGAGTCTGGCAAGCTCTTTATATATGTTGGTTATTAAACTCTTATCTGATGTATGGCATGTAAAGATCTTCTCCCATTCTGTGAGGGGTCTCTTGGTTTGGGTAGTGGTTTCTTTTGCTGCGAAGAAGCTTTTTAATTTGATGTAGTCCCATAGGTTTATACTTGCTTTAGTCTTCTTTGTAATTGGATTCGTTTCATTGAAAATGTCTTTAAAATTTATGCGGAAAAGAGTTATGCCAATATTTTCCTCTAAGTATTTGATAGTTTGTGGTCTAACATCCAAGTCCTTGATCCACTTGGAATTTACTTTTGTATTTGGTGAAATACAGTGGTTCAGTTTCATTCTTCTGCATGTTTCAACCCATTGTTTCCAACACCATTTGTTGAAGAGACTCTGCTTTCCCCATGTAATAGTCTGGGCCCCTTTGTCAAAGATTAGATGTCCATAGGTGTGGGGGCGGACCTTTAAAAGCTTTGGCTCTCTGATCAATAAAGATATTGCATTGCCCCACCACAAGCTTGGTTCATGAGTCATCTCTCTCCCTTGCGTTGCTGAGTGAGCAATAGCCCAGGCTGGCTCCGGTCACGTTTTTTCCAACTCAGAGAGTACACACCCGGGAAGAGGCACCCCCATGCTAGCCTGGCAGAGGGAAAAAGGCCTCTTCCTCCTCAACTCCCAAGAGCCCCCAAAGGGCCTTTTCAGCCCCTGAGCGCTCCAATAAATTCAGCTGAGACCTGCCAAGACTGTATATGTTCCCTGCTTGGACATGGGACACTCAGGGATAGGAACCTCATGACATAGGCAGGCTATTTTGCCTTGGAAACATTTGAAACCTGGACATGTGTGTCTGAGAGATTGGTTTTGTGAGTGAACACTAGGGAGAAGGTGCACATGCACTGCCATGGCCCCACGTATACCTATGTGTGCAGGTGGGTGCATGTACCTGGGTGCACTGTGTGTGCCTGTGTGCAGTGCACCTCATATGTGTGCATGTGTACATGTGCACAGGTGTGTGTGTGAGGGCCCCAGGGTTGGTGTATTTGTGTAGCACCAGCTGGCAGTGCCACATTGCCAGGTAGTGTGTGCCCATCTGTCACTGTGAGGACCTCCTAATGGGACTAAGTGGGGATGCCATTTGGCACAGTCTGCTCTCTGATTATTTAAAATGTTCACACATGAAGCAGACACTCTTTTTTTAAAAAAATATTTTATTTATTTTACTTTTTGAAAGAGATGCAAAGAAAGACAGAGAGAAACACCAGAGCACTGCTCGACTCTGGCTTATGGTGGTGTGGGGGATTGAACCTGGGACTTTGGAGCCTCAGGCATGAGAGTCTGTTTGCATAACCATTATGCTATCTCCCCTACCCAGAAGCAGACACTCTTATGATAAAAGGAAAAGGTTCTGCATGTTGAAAGTTAATATTCACACAGCCAGCTAGATAGACTGGCTGGGGGGACCAGATGCAGTCATCCTCCTTGTGCCCCATGGCCTTGGGCATCCCCAGTGGTTCCTGGGTGAGAGGTCAAGCTCAGGTTCTAGGAGGTAGGTGCCTGTGTGTGGGCATGGTTGGTGTCATGGGAAGCTCATTGTCAGCCCAAGCAGCACAGGACAGACTGTCCCTGACTGTATTGCCAATGACCTAACCCTAACCTCCAGTGCAGGTGTCAAGGTAGCTGGGAGAGATGAAGCTATGGGCATCAGAGACCTGTTGCTGCCCTTATCTCAAACATCCAAACCCTGGAAGCTTTGTCAGTTCAGAGTTTGGCAGAAGGTTGGTCTTCAGAGCCAGCACACCTCAGGTTACAAGGTGCACAAAAGACCAGGGGGTCCCTCCAGACTAACATTCTCTACCCCGTCTGGTGAGCTATGCCACAGTCTGTCCAGCCCTTCCAGGATAACCCTCCTCCAATTAGGCCATGGGTCTGGGTCAGGAAACCACTGGAAAGGTGGGGTCACGGAAGCAGGGGTGGGGGAGGCTGTGCTCAGAGGGTGGGGGTCAGGAAGACATTTCAGATGGAACATGGCTCCTCACTCAGCAAACAATTAACACATAGATCCAGGTTCCCTTTCATTAAAAATAGTTTCCCTGAGGCCAGAAATTAGCTCACCTAGTGGGGCTGTACCTTACCATGCTCAAAACCCTGGGTTTGAACCCTGGCACTGCATGGGAATACCATAGCACAGGGAGAAACTTTATGGATGACAGCGTAGTACTGTGGTGTTTCTTCTTCCCACTACCTCTGTCTGTTTCTCTGTATTTGAGATAGAGGGAGTGAAGGAGTTGGTCCCAGGGGTAGTGGAGGTATATAATTGTGATGCCCTGGTACTGCAAGAAAAATGTCAAAGAAGTTCTACTGACAGACATTTTTGTGGGTCTGAGACTGAAACAAAGATGCTGAGATGGAGACCCCAAAAGCAGAGGTATCTCTCCTTCCTCTTTCCCTCTCTCACTCCTTCTCTTTTGTCTTCAAGGTCCCTGGGACATTCTCCAGGGTATCACTTTGGTTGACTGAGCTCAGAGAAATCAGTGTAGCAGATTTTCTGGAATTTTTTCCTTTTAAAAAGATATTATTATTGACAGAGAAGGCAGAGTGAGTGAAAGAGACCAGAGCACCAAAGCTTCCTTCAACGTAGTGGGGGCTAGGCTCAAACCTGGGTTGTGTACATGGTAATAAATATGTATATAAATTTTTGTTAATGAGATAGAGAGAGAGAAAGAATCAAAGTATCACTCTGGTACATGTGGTGCTGGGATTGAACTTGGGACCTCATGCTCTTATGTCCAATGGTCTAACCACTGCCCTACCTCTTGGGTACTTCCCTGAGATTTTAATACATTTAAAAATATTTATTTATTTATTTATTTATTAATTTATTTATTTATGAGACATATAGGAGAGAGAGAAAGAACCAGACATCACTCTGGTACATGTGCTGTAGCCGGGGATTGAACTCAGAACCTCATGCTTGAGCATCCAATACTTTATCCACTGCACCACCTCCCAGACCACTTAATGCTTTTTTTTTTTTTTTAGAAGAGATACATGGTTCAACTAAACTAAACAGAAAACTTTTTTGAAACTTTACTTTATTTGATAAAACAGAGAGAAATTGAGAGGGAGGGAAGGTAGGGAGAGAGACACCTGCAGCCCTGTCCCACCACTCATAAAGCTTCCCCCCTGCAGGTGAGGTTGGGGGGCGTGAACCTGGGTCCTTGTGCATAGTAATACATGCACTTAACCAGGTGCACCACCACTCGGCCCCAATAATCCTTTCATTATACGCAGATACAACTACAGTCATCAGGCCTTCATTAGCTTGCTGATATTAACCTCCTGCAGTCCTGGTTGCAGTTGACATGACAACAGCTAATGATGCAGGATGATGTGCATTTTCCTTTCTTCCTCCTCAAGGGCCCCAGGCCTGTTCCTTGGCCGTATACTACACTTCACCTTTGTTCTTCCGGGTAGAATGAATTTGAAAGACTTTGCTCTCCTGAATTAGCCAATTCTAAATAAATTTTGCCTTTTTCTCCAAGCACAGTGTTACTATATTATTATTGTTGTTATTGTTATTACCAGAACATTGTCCATATCTGGCTTATGGTGGACTTTAAAGCCTCAGGTATAAGAGTCATTTTGCACAACCATTAGGTTATCTTCCTTGTCCAGAGCTTAAGCTGGGATCTCTAGTGATTCATCATTTGTTTCCCTTCATCTGAGCTTTCTGGCATTTTGGACATAATCCAGCCCAGAGCACTTTCTCTCTCAATACACTCACATAGGGAAGCAAAGGGTGGGGTGGATCTGCTGGGCCGTGGCTCCAGGATGCAGTTTGTGGGTTTGTGTGGGTAGAGTTAGGGTGTCAGGTGTCTTTATGGTAGGATGACCTCAATTTAGCTGTCATTCCTCTAGACCTCTATCCCTCCCTCCCTTCCTCCCTCCCTCCTTCCCTCTCTCCTTCCCTCCCTGTCTCCATAGTCACTGAGGGCCTGTTTATGTGCCAGCCCCATGAGAAACAGGCAACCAGGTGTTGGGGTGCTGACACTGGGCCTCATCTTTGTGTTCCCACTTTTATATCATCTGGTGAATGAAGCTATTCTCCCAGAAACATAACCTGAGACAGGGTTGAGTGCCAGCGTTTATTGGGGACAGTAGCCCCAGGATACACAGAGAAGGAGGGGGACATGAAGAGGGCTAATAAAGAGGTGACAGCTGCTGTCAGATCTTCCCTGGCTTCTGGGGTGAAGGCATGCTGGGTACTTACCACTCCCCCATCCTTGCTGGTGAGGGAGATAAGGGACCCTGTTTTGTGTATACTACCCAGCCCATGCTACCATCCTCATCCCAGGCAGCCCCTGTCCTGTGGCAAGAGCCCACAGTGCCTACTACCCCCACTACTCCTGGAAGCCCCCACCCCTGCTCCCTACAGTTGTATTTACCACATAGTAATTGGACCTCAGAACATCCACTCTCCCCAGAGTGTTGTCCTGTCTTGTCCTGTCCTGATGCGGGCTGGCCCAGAGCTGGTGTCACAAGCCCAAAGGAGATGTCCATGCTGTGTGGCCCTGGGGGTAAGCAGAGGAGCAACAGAGGCAGCATCTGAGACTGGGCCTCCTTCTCTGGTGCGCTCTTGGCCTGGCCCAGTCTGGCTGCCTCCCGACCCAGTTGCTGATCCTAGGATCCTGGGTGCAAAGTGGGACCCAGTCTGTCCATCTAGTAATAGGTGGGGGTGGCAGGGACTGAGCCTCAAAGGTCTTGCCTCAGGCCATTGGAAAGTGGCCCTGGTCCAGCCTGCCAGGACCTCCCAGGGGTTCTCTCCGCACTCCCAGGGGAGCATGGAGTGGAACTAGAGGGCTCAACAGGTCAGCAGGGCAGGAGTCAGGCTCTTGCGGTTATAGGCTGAGAGCTGGAATCTCTCTGAACTGGGGTGAATCCAGTGGGGTGGGAGGGCTGGGACAGGTTATGAGTATGCACAGAGTCAGTTTACATCTACACATGATGTCCCTAAGCTGTATGCTCACCTGTGTGCATGGTATGTACATAAATGTGCATGCATGTGAATGATGATTGTGCATTGTGTGTGCTGGGAACCTCCCTGAGCAGCAGCCTTCTGCATGGGCCCTGGGTTCCACTCGTCGCTTGTGTCCCTTATTGGGCCCCAGTCTCCCTGTCCCGTTCTCTCCACACTGCAGCATCATTCCTTTCATCAATTCAGCCTGGACATGGTTTCCATGGTGTTCCAATAAAAACTGGAATTCAAACCATAATTGTGGGGAGTGCTGGGAATGGTGGGAGGAGGCAGGGGCAGGAGAAGGGGGGGAGGGAAGGGAGGAGTAGAGGGAGAAAGTAGTGGAGGAGGGGGGCCATCCTGCACTCAGCTTCCCATAGCCACTGTCTGGCTTTCTTCTCCACTAGCATCTTAATATAAAGAATTCTCTCCAAGTTCTCCTTTGGTTGCTTAGCAACAGCATGGAGCCCACAGTGTCCCCTGGAGGAGGGGACTTCCTCTCCTGTGTGTTGGAATAGGGACCCCAGCTCAGCAAACCTATAGGCATGGCAAACCTGGCCCATTGCTCTTGTGTCAGGGCCTCTGAGATGTGGCCCAGATGTAGGGCTGCTTGCATCAGAATTTCATTTCTTTGGATGTTGTTGTGGCATGGCAGGCTTCACACCTTCAATGGATGGGAGTCTGACTTCCTTGGTCTCTGGGGTGGGGGCCATGGCTGGGAGGTGGACAGCATTTGGAGCCTTGTGCCCCCAATTCTGTGCAAGGAGAATGGGGGAGGGTGAGTCAGGTGATGAAGATGTAGGGCCTAAGGTGAACCTGACAGGTGAGTGAATGAATGAATGAATGAATGAATGAATGGGAGGCTGGGGATAGTGTCAGTGGCATTTCTGCGAGCAGTGGGCATGTGTTGTTAATGTAGACACCAGTCCTGCTGACAATGGGAGACCCAGGAGGCCACAGAAAGTCACCTTTGAAGACCTTGCTGGTGCTCCCTCTGCCACCAGCCCTTAGACAGTGGGAACACCAGAGACACAGGAGGGAAGCTCTGACTGGCCTTGGTCTCTGCAGTCCCAGCCAGGCCGTCATGAAGGAGCACCATTGGTGCCAACCTGTCATGAGGCCCTGCTGACCCGGGAAAGGTGGCCTTGTTTCCTTCACTCTCACCTCAGCACTAACGAGTATGGGGCAAGCAGGGAGATGGGTGTGTGTGTGTGTGTCACCGAGCACACAGCCAGAGAGGCAGACAGACAGTGAAATGGAAACCAGGTAGAACTGGCTGGTATGGGAATGGGAAGGGCATTGGGGACAATGTGGGAGGCAGGGCAGGGAGGAGCAGGCCCAGTCAGAGGAGGTCCTGCTGGCTTTGGTCCCATGTCCTCCACTCTCTCTGGAGATGGGAGAGACTTGCCCATGTTCTCAGCTGCTGGTCAGTCAGTGTTTCCTGTGAATGTTTCTCCCCTCGGGCACCAAGACTTGTCATGTTGACAAGTCCAGGACATGAGGGCTGTCCTTGAGTTTGATCATTTGCCATAAGGAAATTCTCTCCCCTCTTAGTCTTGGACATAGCTTTCTTTTTTTTCCTCTCTCTTTTAAAAATTTTTTATTTTATTTATTTATTCCCTTTTGTTGTCCTTGTTGTTTTTATTGTTGTAGTTATTTTTTATGTTGTTGTTGTTGGATAGGACAGAGAGAAATGGAGAGAGGAGGGGAAGACAGAGAGGGGAGAGAAAGATAGACACCTGCAGACCTGCTTCACCGCTTGTGAAGCGACTCCCCTGCAGGTGGGGAGCCGGGGGCTCAAACGGGATCTTTGCGCTGGTCCTTGCGCTTTGCACCACCTGTGCTTAACCCGCTGCGCTACCGCTGGACTCCTGGACATAGCTTTCTTATGTCAAGGTGGATTGTGGTGTCTAAAGTTTGAGAACTGATTAGAAAAAAATTAACCAGGGTTTAAAAATAGCTATTGATTTCTGGGGAGGAATTTACTGCCTGGGAATTTAGCTTGAAGTCTAAGCAGGAGGGAAGGAGGGCAGAGTGTGGGAGGATGCCTGCAGCCCCCTAATTGATACTGGGGGTGGGGACTGTAGCTGGGCCCCCCACGTCCTGTAGGGCCCAGCACAGCTGAGTACTGGTCCCCACTGCTAGTGCCTCTACGTATGTCTATGCTGAGGGCCCCCAGCCATGGACCCCTTGGAGCATAACCAGGGGCTTTGGAGACCAGCACCAAGTGGTCAGGAGGCCCTATATCCCTTCCCTTGGGTTCCTCTGTGCCTGCTTCCCAGGTCAGGAGACTGAGCTGGGGTAAGGGATCTTTCTCCAACCTGGTGGTCACCCACCTCTGCTGGAGAGGATCCATGAGTACAGGGGTCTTTTTCTGCAAGGACCCTGTTTCCTTTCTGATGCTTTGTGGGGGAGGTAGACAAAATCTGAACTGGGGGTCCTGGCACCCAGCTTTTGGGGAGACATGACCAAAGACCATATATTTTTAGGTAAAAAGGCCCTGATTGGAAGACATATGCCATCAGAAGACAGGGAATGAAGGAGCAAGTGAGTGAGTGAATGGGTGAAGTGGCAATTCTCTCCCTGCACCCTCTCGCTACCAGCTCCTCAACAAAGAGGCCAAGTGATAGGGCCCATGGTCTCCTTTATTGAGAGATTCTGGTTTGTTCCTGTTGTTACTGCAGGATGTGTGGGGCATGGCTGGGAGGTGGTGGGTGGGGGTGGGGGGTGCATCATTAACAACCTGGGGAATAAGACAACGGGGTTTCAGTGTCTTAACTGTGTCACCACACGGGGTTCTGGACTTCCAGAACAAATGCACGTGGGGCTGGCTGCTGGGAGTCACAGATGAGAAGGTGGGATCCAGGGACAATGAGCTGGAGTGCCATAGTCAGGTTTGGTGGCACCTGGACACATAGCCCCACCCGCACTGGAGGGATAGGAATTCAGAGACTATGTTGGTGTAGTAGCTTTGGACTTGCAGTGAGTAACCTGTCTGTATCGGGTGGAGGGAGGGTTTGGACTTTGCTGTCCATATCAGCACCCTCCCCCCCGCAAGGACCTCATTCCCTTGTCATTCTGGGCTGGCTCTTCTGGGTCACACCCAGTCCTGGCACAGGGGAGAGAATGCAGCGTTCACACCCATTTCTCAGCTTTCTCAGATGGGAAGACTGAAGCTGAGAGGAAATTATGAAGTTTCCAGGGCCCAGAACACCCTGCAGAATTTTGAGGACCTCTGAAAATGAGTTCAGAACCCCTCTGAAGTCATGTCTAATCTCTGTCTTTGCTGCAGGTTGGGGCCTGCTAGCTGAGCAGGGAGGGGCTGCATTGTTATGGGTGGGGGGGATGGACCCAGCTGGGCTCTACTGTCCTGCCCTGGGTCCTGAATCAAGGCTGCAGGAGCATTCACTGCCAGGGTCTAGGGAGGGCTGTCTTGTGTGCCTAATTCCTTGGGTTCTGTTCTGCTGAGCTGGAGGGTCTTGAGGCTGGGACAAAGATTTTATGGGGCTTACTCTGTACAGAACTGCCTGGCAGAGGGGCAAATTGGAAAGGATTGCAGATGCTGTGCTTTCAATGTGTGTGTGTGTGTGTGTGTGTGTGTGTGTGTGTATGGGGACTGAGTCCACCTGGATGCAGGGGGACTGAGGAGACTGCAAGCATAGTTTGGCTGCTGTGGAGACAGCTTTCCTGCCTGAGGTTCCAGATCTCGGAGAGCCAGCCTTAAAAGGCCAGTCTTTCCTCGAGGACCGATGGGTCTGGGGTTGCCCCTTGGGGCCTGCCCTCCCTGTTCCAGGCATCTTAGGGAACCAGATGCCTATTCTGTCTGGAGACCAGCTCCTGCAGTTCAAGGAAGCACTCAGGGCTGGGTGGTACTATCAGCTGGTCACAGCCACTGGGGCTTTACTTTGGTTGCCAGCCAGAAGGCCGTTGTCCACAGCTCCACCTCACCTATCCAGGCCCTGGGCCCAGGGAGGGGTGTCTTGGTGGGAAGGGCTGCCTGGAAGTGGCTCAAGTGGGACTGAACTTGGCCTAAATGATAGGGTGTGGGGGCGGGTAGGTGAGTGGATCTGAGAGACCAGCATGGAGGGTTGCATGTCCAGCCTCATGTCTCTACAGAACGGATTGCAAAGAGGAGGGGGAGGCCCATCTAGTCAACAGACTGAATCCTTCATTACCCTTTGACCATACCCTGGAGAGGTAGGGGCTCCCGCTGTACCTGGGCTGCCACTGTGATCAGGGAGCCTAGGCCCAGCTTGCCAGCTCCTTGGGTCTCTTCTCTCAATACCCATTAGTCTAGGATCAAAATGGCTTTTCCTCCAGTACCCATCTCTCCTTACTTAGTAAAGGCCCTTTCATAACTGGGAGAGAAATGCTTTTTTTCTTGACTTTCAAAGAGGTAAGGAGGCAGGGCTGGGCTGAGGCAAGGAAGAAGGGGTGGGGGTGAGGAGGGAGAGGTGAAGGGAGGAGTTGTGGAGAAGCTGAAAGGAAATGGGGGTCTCTGGGATTGGAGGCCAGATCCCAGGCCTCAAGAATGTTGTGGCCTCTGATCAAGCTCCTTCCAGCTCCAGATTGAGATTGCAGCTAAGGACTGGGACTTAAAGGTCCTCCCTACCCTCCTTGCTTTCTCTCCACCCCATTCCTGCCCCTCTCTGACCCTGCAGCCCCCACCCGGCCCTAATAGAGGGTTTCTCGGGTGACGTTGCTGGAGAAGGTGTGGTTGCTGGACACGCTGTTGGTCTTCCTGGAGAAGGTGGGCTTCCTCCTTCTGCGCCCCCACAGTGGACAGAGGCAGACCAGGGTGGACAGGAAGATCTGGCGGAAGTTGGCGGAGACGAGGTTGTAGAGGATGGGGTTGACGGTGGAGCTGACGTAGAAGAGGACGTTGGTCAGCATGTAGAAGTAGTGGTAGAAGTCGTAGAGGAACCTGGGCAGGGACAGCATGTTAGGACACTGGGCACACAGAGCTGTGGCCAGCTCCTGGCTCCCATCACTGAGACCTGGTGTTTACAGACAATAGCAGAAACTACCTGCATAACTTTGGACATGGTATAGGCTCGTTAACTTCCAGGGTTCCTCTCTCTCTAGTGGCATTTCTTTTTTTTATATTTATTTATTTATTTTCCCTTTTGTTGCCCTTGTTGTTTTTCATTGTTGTTGTAGTTATTATTGTTGTTAATGTTGTTAGATAGGACAGAGAGAAATGGAGAGAGGAGGGGAATACAGAGGGGGAAGAGAAAGATAGACACCTGCAGACCTGTTTCACCACTTGTGAAGTGACTCCCCTTGCAGGTGGGGAGCTGGGAGCTCGAGTCTGGATCCTTACTCAGGTCCTTGAGCTTTGCACCACGTGTGCTTAACCTGCTGTGCTACTGCCCGACTCCCTCTGGTGGCATTTCTAATGTCTCCTTGTCCCCGTAGGGATTGCTCTACCTTGCCATCCTGAATACTCCTGCTGCTCCTCCATGCGTAGAGCCCTGGCACCCAGGGCTGAAGGGCTGAGCTGAGTTTGAGCTCAACCAGCCAGGCAGGAGCCACCTGAAACCTGCAGGACAGGGTGCACCCACCCTTGACTTGCTTCCTCTCCTCACGGGGATCTCACTCCTTCACCAGGCAACTCCAAGTCTTTGCTCTTGCAGCTTCTCATCATCTCACCTTTGTTGTCCCCATGGTTCCTTGAACCTGTCTGAAGCCAGCTCATAATATGCATTCATTCTTGTCATAACCTGTTCCCTGGTCGAATGGCTCCTTGGGCATGTGTCCCTTCATGGTGATTACAGGTACCTGGGAACCTGACTGTATCCTTACCTGAACTCGTCCTTCCAGCACCCCTCTTCCCCTGTCATACTTTCTGAGGCGTGCCCTGGTCACACCCCTGTACTCACGTGGTCCAGTGATTTTCTGAAATGTAGCAGAACATAAGGCGCCGCACATGGTAGGGCAGCAAACAGACGACAAAGGCCACGACCACTGCACCTGAGGTACAGAGACAAAGGCTCAGAGACTGAGAGATGCAGGACTCAGGGAGATGGGGATCAGAGACAGACAGAGGTGGAGAGGTGGGTCAAGCATGTGAAAGACAATATTCTGTGGTCACAGATGGGAAATTTAATATTTAGATGATCTCTACCTAGCTGAAATCTCTGTCAAAAACCCAATGACAGATTTTGCACAAACAGGACAACTCACTGAACATCATCTCCAGGACTTTTCATCTTCCCAAACGGATACTCTGTAGCCATTAAATACTCAGTTCCCCAGCCCCTAGAACCAACCTTTCCGCTCCTTGTCTCTGTGGATTTATTTGATGACTCTGTAGATCTCATCCAAGTCTTTCTATGTCTGACTCATTTCACTTAGTTGGGTGTCCTTACGGTTCATCTACGTTGTGGCATGTGCCAGAATTTTCTTCCTTAAAAAATTGTTGATTTACTTGCTAACACTAGGGAGACAGATTGAAGGTGGGGGCAGGAAAACCAATGCTGCAGATCAAACACAGGACTTCATGCTTTTACATTCAGTGGTCTGGCCACCTCCTGGGTTGCCTTCCTTCCTCTTAGAGACTGAATAGTATTCCCTTTTCCTCTACATTTTGTTTTCCATTCATTCATTGATGGACACTTGGGGGGCTTCCACATTTTGGCTATTAAAAATAGTACTACTACAAACATGACTGTGTAAGTCCTTACTTTAAGCTCTTTATTTTAAAAATTATATTTATTATTATTTTATTTAATTAATTAATTTTTTATTTATTTTTACCTAAGCACTGATCAGCTCTGGCTTATGGTGGTGTGGGGGATTGAAGCTGGACTTTGGAGCCTCAGGCAAGAGAGTCTCTTTGCATAACCATTATGCTATCTACCCCCACCTTGCTTTAAACTCTGGAGCATTTACCCATGAATAGAATTTCTGGGTCATGTAGTAATACTTTGCTTAATTTTTTGAAAGGCTGTTTTTCATTTGGGCTTAACCACTTTTACATTCCTGCCAACCATACTTTTTAACTTTCCAACTTTTCCATATTCTCTTTAAAATTATTTTCTGCTTATTTATTTTATTTTCTAGTAGCTGTCCCAGTGAGTGTGAATGGCAGTTCACTGTGATTTTGATTTGCATTTCCCTGGTGATCAGTGATGCTGAGCATCTTCTCAAGTGCTCATTAGCTGCTTCCATTCCTTTTCCCTGAACCAGCTCAGAATTTTTGTCAGCATCCTTACCATACACCCTTTGCACAGGCTGTGCCCTCTGCCTGCAGCTCTTAGTACTGATGATATCAGCTGGTTATCACCCCTCAGCAAGACCCTCTTGGGAGCCTGGCAGTGGTTCAACTGGTAAAGAGCATAAGCTACCATGGACCAATTAATCATTGCACAAGAGTTCAGGTTCAAGCCTCTGGTTCCCACCTGCAGGGAGCCAGCATCATGAGTGCTGGAACAGTATTGCAGATTTCCTCTCTCTCTCTCTCTTCCCTTATTTCCCTTTGTCTCTGTCATAATTTAATTTGAAAAAAAAAAACATATCTTGGCTGCCAGTTCTAGTCACAGGGTTTTATTTTGTTCTTTGTGCTTCTCACTGGATGTGTCTGATGTATGTATCTTTTTCCTTTGGTGAGCTGTGCTCCCAGTGGAATGTGTGGTTCGCCCTTCCTTTCTTTCTTTTTCTTTTTCTCCTCAGCTCTGTGAGCAAGATTCATGATCCAAAGTCTGTGCACAAAACCTGAATGAATGAATGGGGGTATGAACAAATGAGTGAAGGAATGAATAAATGAGTGAGTGAGTGAAGTAATGAACAAATGGAATGGATGAGTGAACAGATGGATAAGCTACCAAGTTTTTAAATGGGTGGTTGCTTGGATGAATGAATGAGTGAATGAATTAATGGGCACATGAATAAATAAATAAATGGATGGCTGTGTGAGTGAATGGATTAGTAAATGAATTAAGCAAATAAACGAATGGCTGAATAAATGAACACATGAATGAGTGGATAGGTGAATGTGTGGATGAATTGGTGGATGGGTGGATGCATGGGTAGATGGGTGGGTGGATGGATGGATGGGTGGATGGAGGGATGGGTAGATGAATGGATGGGTGGATGCATGGGTAGATGAATGGATGGGTGGATGGATGGATGGGTGGATGCATGGGTAGATGGATGGGTGGATAGATGCATGGGTGGATGCATGGGTGGGTGGATGCATGGGTGGATGGGTGGATAGATGGATGGATGAGTGAATGAAGGCCCAGAGGTTACATACGTAAGACATGGACACCATGCCGCAGTGCCTGGACTCTGCTGGGCTCAATGGACATGTTGAAGGAATTGTGCTGATCCCCAACTGTGCACACTTGGCCCTGCTCGGCTGCCTGACGGACCATGACAGTCAGCTTATTGGCGATGATGGTGTTCAGGACAGAGATGACCACCATGGGGAACACAAAAGACATAAAGGTGTTGATCTGCAAAGAGAGAGAGAGAAGGAAACTGTCAAACACCCTAACCACAAGTTGCTAAACCAAGATCTCTCTCAGGATGGCCAACGCCATGGCCCTTATGCTGCTCACACTCAAACTGAATCCCCTTCCTCCCACTTTCCCATTGCATCTGTGCATGGAGAAAGACATCCTGTTGGCACTTGTGTCCATATCTATCTCTGTTTCCATGCCATTCTGTATCTGGAGAAACTGAGTCCCACAGAGGCTTGCCATGCCCAGTGGCTCAGAAGTGGCCAAACCTGGACATGGACTGACATGTCTGAGCAGAAGCCTGTGGCACCAGCTTTTAAGGCCACTTTGCAGGGCCTGGTCCAATGGCAGTGACATGGAGTTGTCATGGAGCTGGTTCTGGAACCAGCATCTCCTCCAGAGACAGTGGAGTAACTGGATGGTGAAAACCCATTCTTGGCTTGAGGTCATGCCATTTTATAGCATGCTGCTCTGGTAATGGAGAAGCCTTGCTCATTCCATTTCTTTTTTAAATTTCTTTATTGGGGAATTAATGTTTTACATTCAACAGTAAATACAATAGTTTGTACATGCATAACACTGGTCTGCAATTAATGCTCCTTTTGTTTTAGCTTCAAGGAAGAGACTGTTGGCATTTGTGACTGTGATTCCATTAGGAAGTTCCAGGGTGACTGCACCAAGAGTTCTCCTGCACCCTCCCAGTGCCTCCTTGCCCAGGCTTGTCCTTAAGCTCTGAGGGTGGAGCTAAGGGTTCTGCCTGGAGGCCTCTTCAATACACAGTGACGCCATGGTTAGGGCAATCCTGCTCTGTTCTGCTAAATCTACAGTGCCCACAGAGAACCAGACAGTCACCTAGAATGGTCAGAGATTCAGAAAGTTGCTGGGCTTGCTCCTGGGCATCTGAGGCGAAGCAGGGCAGCCCTGTATGCCAATCTCTTTGGGGGCACTGGCTGATGTCCCTCTAAGGTCCTATCTACTGATTTACTTAGGAGGGCTTCCAGAAGGCAGTGCCCTGAGTGAGCCTCTAGTTCCTGGACAGCATTGGGAAAGTTTTCTGGGTTCTCCATTGGATTGGGGGGTGGGCTGTGCAGGGAGGACTGCAGGAGGCATGCAGGACCCAGGAGACAAACCCATTCCTTGTGAAGCACTTAAGCCTGGATATAATTTAAACAAAACAAATATATCCAACACAAAATTTAAAATGTCCAAATATTTATTTAAAATACCATACCTTGCTGAGCATGCAGTCAAAATAACATCTTCTGGGGGCTGCAAGCCATTAGCCAGGGCTTGGCCCAGTGGACTGTGGGTTCTGACCCAAGCTCAGCAATGGACCCTCCTCCCCCAACAGGAGAAACCCAGCCCTTGAGGCTGAGGTTCTGAGCAGAGGGGAAGGCCCTGCCCATAGACCTACCCTGCCTAGAGGCTGGGCCTGGGGCCTAGAGATGAGGTTCAAGCCAATGCTGGCTTCCCTGGAAAGGGGAGAGGGTGGTGGGGGAGGGGGTTACCTTAGCTTCCCTCACCCCTCCAGTCTGAAGTTGTGGGGGTGCTGGGAGACATGTTTGACCTTTTCTTTTTTTTAAAAAAAAATTTATTTATTCCCTTTTATTGCCCCCCTTTTTTTTGCTTTCCCCCTTTTGTTGCCCTTGTTGTTTTTTTATTGTTGTTGCAGTTATTATTATTGTTGTTGTTGTTATTGATGTTGTCATTGTTGGATAGGACAGAGAGAAATGGAGAGAGGAGGGAAAGACAGAGAGGGGGAGAGAAAGATAGACACCTACAGACCTGCTTCAGCACCTGTGAAATGACTCCTCTGCAGGTGGGGAGCTGGGTGCTTGAACTGGGATCCTTATGCCGGTCCTTGTGCTTCACACCACGTGCACTTAACCCGCTGTGCTACCGCGCGACCCCCTAAAATTTTTTAAATTTACTTTCACTTAATGAGAGAGGAGAGAGAGAGAGAGAGAGAGAGAGAGAGAGAAGAGATACCAGACCACTGTTCAGTTCTGGCATATGGTGGTGCTGGGGATTGAACCTGGGACCTCAGAGCCTTAGCCATTAGAGCCTTTTTTATATCTTTTATGCTATTTCCCTAACCCAAGACATGTTTGACCTATGGGGTTTGCCTGCCCTTGCCAAGGCTCACAGTGTGAATGGGTATTCAACCCATGCCCTCTTTTCTGCATTCTACTCCTACTTCTGTGTAAAGGGGAGCAGTTGACTCCCCAGCAGTAAGCAAAGAGAAACATATCTTCTAAGCACATGCAAAGTCCTCAGAAAATGCCGCAAATGCCTCCAGGAAGGCAAAGGCTAGACAATGAGACGCCAGGTCCTCCCTGGACAGGCTCGTAACTTGAAGGACTGTTTGACTGTGCATTCAGTCCCAACAAAACACCAGGGCTACTGGGAACAGACAGACTGATTTAAAGATCAAAAGGAAAAAAGCATTTAATGATAGCTAGGATATTTCTGGAAAGAAAAGGTCAGACCAGTACTGAGACTGGGAGGCATCAACCTAGACTACTGGAATATTCTGAGAAAAGAGGCTGGCTTCTTCTAGGCGATAAGGAGGGCAGCTAAGTCAGAGGGGGAGTGTGGTAGGCAGGCTGTCTAAGTCAGCGGGCAGGTGTAAATAGTACCAGTGTGTGGGGGGAGAGTCAAAGACCCTGAGGGTCTGCAGCTTCTGTTCATCTGGCATCAAATCCCCTTCTCCATCCAGCTAGAACCACCTGAAACCTTCCAGTCAGTGGCTTTCCCCCCTCTCCACACCATCCAATCAGCACATTTCAAAATACTTGAATGGAAGGGGGTCTCACTGGACAAACAGCAGGCCAGTTAAACATGATAGAGTCATCCTTGCACCAATCATGTCTGTTTAATGAGGGGGCGCCCAGGACTTACATTTTAGGAAAGAGACTATCTTTTGGGGAGACCTGTTGATGGAGGAATTGCCTTTATGATGGGGTCATTTTCTACCTCAGGGGAGGATCTGCCTAAGAACAAAATCAGCACAGGCAAAAGGAGAGTGTCCCAATGACATACTTACGTAACAATGACACCTGGGTGCAGCTGTGCCCACCCTCCACACTCCTGGTCTTTTTGTCTTTCTTGAGCAAAGTAAACATCCTTTTATTTTCCTGAAGACAATCCCAAATAGTTCCTGGCAACTGCCTGAACTCATAGAGATTTCACACCAGAAAAATCCCAGACAGAGTAAAATTAAACCTACAAGGGGTCATGAAATAGCTTTCTGGATACAGTACATTTTATCATGTGTGAGGCGTTGGGTTCAAGTCCAACATCACATGGAAACACCAGAAATGGTATTGGGGAGCACCATGGTACTTTTTTTCTTTTCTAAGTAAAAAAGAGAAAAATGGTCTCAGGAAGCTTCTCAGTGATATCACACATTAAAATGAAGAAGGAGAAGGAGAAGGAGGAGAAAGAGAAGAAGAAGAATGAGAAGAAGAAGAAGAAAAGGAAAATCCACATGACTAGTAATAGATTTCATGGGAATTTTGCATTTTTTTTTTTTACAAATACTATTGGAATTTTTAAAAATAAATTAGGTGGTAGAGGCACTGCAATATTGTTGCTAACAATTTAGTGATGGGTACACTGGGAGGTGGTACAATGGATGAGGTGTTGGCCTCTCATGCATGAGGTTCTGAGTTCAAGCCCAGTATTGTATGTGCCAGAGCAATGTTCTGTTTTTCTCTCTGTTCCCTCTCCCATAAATAAATAAGCAAATCTATTAAAATTTTTAGTGATGAAAAGATTTAATTCTTTCAGCCTATTGAGATTTCCTGGCTCACTTAAAATGTTACTAAGCTGAGTGATAGAGCATAGGCCTTGGATGTCTTGCTCTAAGCTTGATCCTTTGTACTGAATTTGCTAGTCTGAGTGCTCCTCCGATTCTCCCCTTCTCTCCCATAAAAATAAATCTTCAAAATGTTAAAAAAAATTAAAAAGAGGGCTTAGGGGACTGGGTGGTGGCATACCTGACTGAATGCACATATTGCCAGGTGCAAGGACCTAGTTTCAAGCCCTCGGTCCCCACCCGCAGTGAGAGGGGTGGGGTAGCTTCATGGCATGAGCCATGAAGCTGTGCTGAAGATGTCTATGTTTCTTTCTATCTATCCCCTCTTTTATCTCAGTTTCTTTCTGTTTCTATCCAATAAATGAATAAAGAAAATATAAAGTAAAATAAAGAGGGCTGGGGAGATAGCATAATGGTTATGCAAATAGCTTTCATGCCTGAGGCTTGGAACTCCTAGCTTTAATCCCCAGCACCACCATAAGCCAGAGCTGAGCAGTGCCCTGGAAAAAAATAATTACTAAAACTGGGTCTTCTGCTTCACTGATCCTTAGACAGTGGGGACCCTTAACACTTAACCCTAACGCTGAACACCAGTTTATATGAGGATAGTTTGGTTCTGACAAATGAATGGAAAGGCAGATTCATGGAGTGTAACAGAGGCCAGAACTGTATCCTGGAGGAGGAGGAAGAACTTGACTTCAGAGTTAGAGACTCTGAGCCCAGACCTCAGCAATAGGCGGTGACCCCTCCATCCCAGAGCCCCAACTCTGTCCTAAGAAGACTGGCTAGGCATCCTCCACCTTAGGCCTAGCCTATCAGTGGGTGTGCTCTACCCACACCAGGCAGCCTGCTTGGGGGAGGCAGGACCTCTTGGTACCAGACCAGGTGACATGCTTGCACAACTCCCTGCTTCCTCCCATCTCTGGGCTCTGAACTGAAGAGGGTGAGGCCCAGAATGGTCAAAAAGACTGACATGTGAGTGTGCCTGTGACTGGAGGGTTTCAGCTCTAGGGCAGGGGTGTGGGCTGAAGCCTCAGGCTCTTTCTAATGGCTTTCTAGTTATCTCACTATAGCAGGGAACAGCCAAGGTACTTCCTTAGGTGCTGACAGCGTTGTCTGTTCTCTCTGGAGTCCCGGTTTATAACTGGGAACAAGGGAAGCAAGCTGGAGAGTGGGGCTTCAACTGGGCAATCAGGAGTGGGGTGCTCTGTGGGCACTGGCCGTGGGTAGTTATATCTGAGGGTCTGAGGCCTCTCTGTGCTCCAGTACTGTGACTGTATGGGGAAGGTGGAACATGTCTAAGCAGTAAAGAGGAGGCGCAGGAGCTCTTAGAGGGCAGCTGGAAAGGGTTGTGGCTCTGCCCAAAGGGGAGAACTGGCTTCCCATGGTGGAGACAAGAGTGGGGGAGCCCCAGGGAAGAGGAGGAGGAGGAGGCTCTTGCTTCCAGGCAGCTGGCTGAGGTGTTTACAAATTCATACCTGCTAACAGGTGGGGGTGTCAGCTCCAGATACAACAGTCAGCCCAGGGCAGGATTTTGGCACCTGGGGATCCTCTTCCTCCTTCAGTGGAACTTGTTCCTTTACCTTCCTCTGCAGAGCAATGGCTTGCTTCCTATAGGACCACTTTCTTTCAACTTACTCTCACTGTGCAGAGATAAAAGCAACAGCCCCTAATTCGGAGAATTTCACAACCAGCCTGGTGAGTGGGAAGGTGGGAAATATTGTTCAGGATGTTTGCAAAACCCAGCAGCTTATCAAACACCATCTGAGGCTGCTGGGGGAGGGAAGGGCAGAGAAGAAAGCCTCTAGTCCAAACCCTCCCCACTACATTCCTGGCTGACTGACCTGGAAGGGAACTCCCACAGATGATTTGGCACCCTCTTCTCCCAAGGTGACCTTTCTTTCCTTCTTTCCTTCCTTCCTTCCTTCCTTCCTTCCTTCCTTTAATTCTTTCTCCCTCTCTCCCTTCCTTCTTCTTTTTTTAAAAAAGATTTTATTTATTTATTTATTAATTAATGAGAAAGACAGGAGGAAAGAGAGAAAGAACCAGGTATCACTCTGGTACATGAGCTGCTGGGGACTGAACTTGGGACCTTATACTTGAGAGTCCAATGCTTTATCCACTACTCCATCTCCCAGATCACTCCCATCCTTCTTTTCTTCCTATAAACATATTTATTTAATTTGCATAGAGACTGAGGTTGAGAGGGAAGGGGGAGGGGGCGCAAGAGAGCTGCAGCACTGTTTCACCACTTGTGAAGTTTCCCTCCTGCAGGTGGGGACCTGGGGCTTGAACCTAGGTTCTTGTGCACTTAATCAGTTGAGCTACCTCTCAAATCCTTTTTAAAAAAATAAACAAGTAAATAAATAAATATTTATTTATTATTGAATAGAGACAGGAGGGGGAGATAGGGAGAGAGAAAAGAGAGACACCTGCAGCCCTGCTTTACTACTCGTGAACCTTTCCACCTGCAGGTGGGGACCAGGGGCTTGAACCTGGGTCCATATGCACTGTAATGTGTATACTTAACCAGGTGCACCACTGATTTTTTCCCCTTGAAGCCTTTTTTTTTCTTTTAAAAATATTTATTTATTTACGAGAGTGAGAGGGGGGAAAGGGGGGGAGAGACAAAGAACGAATCATCACTCTAGAAAATGTGGTGTCAGGACTTGAACTTAGGACCACATGTTTGATAGTCCAATGCTTTATTCACTGTGCTATCTCCTGGGTCACTAGAGGTGACTTCTTTTTAACCTCTAGGACAGAGTTCGTGCACAACAGAGCACTCTTCAGACCCAGGAGCAATGTCCTGATTTCTCATAAAGCCTTCTCCTCCTCTCTTGGCTTGCTTGGAGCAGAATAAAGGTGTCAGTGAGGTCATAGTCCCTGTGTATCATTACCTCTCAATGTCATCTGGTTTAAAAGATTCAAAAACCACTTGAATGCCCTGAATTTGGGTGGTTGTTGGTTATGTGTATCTATTCCATGGGATGCTTTCCACATGTATGAAGCTAGTAGGGTGGGCTGGGATGTCGGGGTAACAGAAGAACAAGCTCAGAGCAGTGGTGAATCAGTAAAATAAGCAGATGACTCTAAACAGTGGTGTTCTCAGGCCCAAGAAAATCTCTGGAGAGTGGCTTAAGCAGTTAATCAGGCAGGGGTTGCAGGGGTCACCTGGTGTGAGTCCTGAAGGTAGATACAGCAATGAAATACATGGAATGCTCAGGTTGTGTTACTTCAAGTGTGTCCCATTGTTAAACCTTGGGTTCAGCACCATGGACAGTGATACCTGCACTGGTAGGCAGGGAATTAGGTGGGAACCCCAAGCCAACAAGGGTTGGGGCCATCAGGAGCATCAGTCCACATGCACACCCTTCCTGTCTGATGAGTGGCAGGTAAGCAGCCTGTAATCTTGGCAGGAGCCCCCAACCAAGGATTGTCCCTCTTCCAGCATCTCTGTACACTAGGGTCTTTGCCCTCCTGGGCTGTTGGAGTCAGAGACAGCATCTGAGAGTGACCCTGGTGCAACACACACTCCCCTGCCCCCAGCAGCATCCGATCTGGTATTGGCTGTGCTGCAGCCCTGGCACCAGTCAGGCTGCTAGGAGACCAGCAAGTCAGTCCAGAGGGCCTCAATTAGATTAGAGAAATGGCCTTCCAAATACTCTGTTCCCTCCACCTGTGGCAGGGGAAGTGTCTTCCAGGAGATGCCAGATGGGACCCCCTTCCCTTGCCAGCACAGGGTGGGGCATGAGGTCCTGGTGGGGGTGAGCTGTGCATGTAGGGTCATTTTATTAGCAGCTGTGAGCACAGCAGCTGGGGTGGTGAGTTGCTTTTTGGTCATGTCAGCAGCTCTCCAAGCTGCATGGATGCCATCTGCACAATGAAGCTGGCCACCAGCGTGTGGGCTGAGGGCCTGTTTGCTATTTCTTCAAATATCTGTCAGTTAGAAAACCCACGAGACTGTTCATATGAGTGGGACATCTGCTAAGTAGCCACAAACAGGGCTTTAAAAGCTCCTTGACCAGGTGCTTGCTTTGGCAGCACATATACTGAAATTGGGATGGTACAGAAAAGGTTAGCATGGCCCCTACACACAGAGGATATGCAGGTTTGTGGAATGTTCTATATAGTAAAAGGAAAAAAAATCCTCTATGGGGTGACAGGGAATAAGTAGGGGACAGGTGGGTGAAGTCTGACCCAGGCACAGCCCCCATGACTCTGTCTAATGGCACTGAGCCAGGAAGGTGTCTTACTGTCATTTTGTGCCCTGGAACAGTGGCTCCTATGGGGGGGTCCCTTGGCTCTTGTCCCTACTCACACTGATATTGCTATGACCATGTCCTAGCTCACAACAAAGCCTATCTTGCAAGTGTGTGTCCTGGTTTGACTGTAAGGGATTAGAAGCAGCTCTATTCCACTTGACATACAGTGTTGGAGAGACACTGCCTATGTTCTTGACAAGCCACGCCATCAGAAAGGTCTGGGGGGGTGGGTGGGTATTGGGCAGTAGCGCACTGGGTTAAGTGCACATAGTGCAAAGCATAAGGACCCATGCGAGGATCCAGTTCAAGACTCTGGCTCCCCACCTGCAGAGGGGTTGGTTCCTAAGCAGTGAGGCAGGTCTGCAGGTATCTATCTTTTCCCCTCTTTATCTCTCCCTCCTCTCTCAATTTCTCTGTCCTATCCAATAAAATAATGGCCTCCAGGAACAGTGGATTCATAGTGCCAGCACCAAGGCTCAGCAATAACCTTGGAGGAAAAAAAGTTCTCAGGTCTGTTCCAGGTAACTTGGATACCTGGTGTTTATCAAGATCTCCCGGGTCACATGGAGATTGGGAGCAGGTTCTGAGGGACTTTCTGCAAAGCTTGGCTGTGACTGAGGGTAAGGTCCGGTAAGGTTGCGGCTGAGGTCATGCTGCTGGGACCCAGAGCTCCACTTCAGGAAACACATCTGGAACAAAGCCCAAGTGTCCAGCTGTGAAGCTGAGGCCTGGGCCCTGTGGACTCATCTGTATCTGTGTGACTACCTTCCCTGTTGCCAACTCTCCATATTCCTGCCATCACTGGTAGCTTACTTTCCACCCTACAATTTCTGTGCTTCCTCACCATGTAATTGTTTAATGAATATCTTCTCCCCTCCTGATTTTGAAGTGACTGTCATTGTCAGTGTTGGTCACGGTACTCCCCTTGGACAGCTGGCTCTGCTGGCTCCAAACCAGTGCTTGGCTCCTTTCAATAGAATCAGTTCCTTAGGTGGACCTGATTAGAGCAGACACAGAGGTGGGTGCCACTGATAGAAGTTGCTCATGAGCCCTGGAGCCCTGGCAGGGGAGGGAACTCACCCTCATCCTGCCAACCTTTGACTGGTTTCTTCCCAGGCTGAGTCTGTGCTCTGGGTTTAGTCTCCAGGAAGCTTCAACTCCACAGCCAGGCAGCCAGTCCTTCTAGGGCATGAGAAGATGAGGATTAGGAGCAAATCTCCTTAGAAAATATGATCTGGGGCTGGCAAAATAGTTCACTGGAGTAGTGTGCTGCTTTACCATGTGTGAAACCCAGGTTGGAATTCACCCCCCCCCCCGCAATGAAGAAAGCTATAGTGCTGTAATTTCACCCTCTGACTTTATGTCTCTATAAAGAGAAAGAGAGAGAGAGAGAGGAAGGAAGGGAAAACATGGTGTGTTCTGTGTACCATGTCCCCACTTGCACCCCACAAATGCAGGTGAGCTTGGCTACAGGCTATAGACTAATATATCAAGAGGAGACTCGGGTATACCCAGATGCCCTTTTCAAAGCACATGCCCTGATTCCCTCCTGAGTGGCCCACAGGCTACCAAGAGATCTCAGGACAGCATTAATTTCCATTTTGTTCTTCTCCTTCACATAGCTCTTTGCAACAGTGCACTGGCCTGCCTTCATGTGTCTGCACTTGAGACTTGCAGGGCCACCTGCTCAGCTGTCTGTGGGGACTGCAGGCCTGACCCGCTGCTTCTGGAGCCTGTGTGCAGAGGTGGCCCAAACTCAGAGCCCTTGATCATGTCCTTCTTTCACAGGCCTGCTTCCTCTCTACAAAGGGGGCTGGCTGGTCCCCTAGGAGGGCCTGACCCTTGGAACTAGGGCAACCCCGGCTGCTGCCTTGAGAGAAGGGGGCAGAAGTGTCCCCAGGTCCAGGCCAGCCACAATAGTCAGGGCAACTTGCCTTCAGGACCTGGCTCCATTGGGCATGGCTGCGGTGACATTCTGAGTCCCAGCAAACGGGAGGGGCTGATTAGCGGCAGGAGATGCTTTGCCCTTGAGAGCTCAGCTGAGCTGCTCAAAGGTACTGCTGAGATGTTCTGTGTGTCTCATCAGTGCTATTCTCCTGAGGGAACTCAGGAGCAGCCGAGACAATTTAAAGAAATGAGATTCAGCCTCACTGTGACTCAGGCTGTCACTGCTTGTAGTCAGGAGACACCAGAGATCTGGTCTCGTTTCCAGTCTTGAAGCCACAGGGTTGAGCAGGCACTGGCCCTCATCTCTTAGAAAGTTCCAGCATTACCTGAATGCACCCCCTCTCCCCACCTGGATTTGCTCAGCTGCTCTCTGCCCCACCCTCTGAATGCCTGTGGCCAGGCTTGCCTGCTCTGACCTACACCTCATCGGAGTATCTGCTACATGGTGAGGGACTCTGCACAGACAACAGGTGACAGTGACCATCATGACACAGGTCAGCAGGAAGTGTGATCTGGGGGTGAGCAAGGGGGAATTTTTGGGAGAGATCATTGTGCAGAGACCTAAGAGATAAGAGGCAGGCCCCCTGGGTCAGGAGAATGGAGGGGAGGGCTTGTGAGATGGCAAGATTTTGTGGGGGACAGGTGGCTTAGCACAGCACAAGGTTGGGGGTGTTGAGACCATAAAGGGCATGTCTTAGGGCTTAAAGAAGGGTCTCAATATTTCTAGCCCCAGAAATAGGATAGGACATAGGAGCTGGCTGCAGCCACATTTGCATATTCAGGAAGTCTCCCTGCAAGATGGAGGAGAGAAGGGAATATGCAGGGTGATGGGGCAGGGCCCATGTGGGAAGTATGTGGGGAAAGGGTAGAGAGGGTCCAGCTAGACTCTTGCCTCCCAGGGCCCCAGATGGTATAACTGGAGGCCCTGGTGGCTCTGCTACATGGTTCCAGCTGTGCTGGCATCTCTGCTACCCCACATCAGGGGTCCCCTCAAAGCCTCCCCTATCACAATGGAGCCTCTCCCGGAAGCACCCTGGACAGAGGCTCTTCCTGTGTTCTGGAACAAGCCCACCATCCTGGCAGCACTGGTTCTCTCATTCTCTCCTCAGTCAACAGCACCCCCTCTGTGACTCACAGGGAACGGGATGCTGCACTTCAGCTGAGTCACAAAGTCAGTGCAGCCCAGGGCTTCCTCCAAGCCTTTCCCAGCACAGCTCTGCTGGCTGTCAGAGTGAGGAGATACATCTCAGACAGACAGAACACCTGTTAGTATTTTCCTGACCTGTGCTACACCTCTCCTGAGAGAGATGCCCTTGGCTTAGGTACCCCTCACCCACAGCACCACCATGGGCTGAAAGGGAGCCCAAGATGGTAGGTAGGGAGGAGGGGTGCAGCAGCAGCTCAGTCTGTGCATTGGACTATGACTTGTTTCAGAATGTGCAGTCTGGCATGCATAGGAATCTCCTGGAAGGTCTCATCCTTGCCTCACCACAGAAGAGGGGCAGAAGGGAACCTCTGATTTCACACTGGCTTATGATATTTTAAGATTATAGGAGCACTGTCATGCCTGTGTGTGTGTTTGAGCTTATACATCTCATCATATCTATCACCAAAGTTTCTGCCATCAAACCAGTCAAAACGCTCCACCAAATCCCCTGGGGGCAGGGGGATTTTCTCTGTCTCTCTCTCTTTTTTTTTTTTTTTTTTTTTTTTTTTTACCAGAGCACTGCTCAGCTCTGGCTTATGGTGCTGTGGGGGATTGAACCTGGGACTTCGGAGCCTCAATTCTTTCCTTTTGTTTCCTTTTCTTTCTATCTCCTTTTTCTCTTTTCTCTTCTTTTCTTTTCCTGTCCCTGGAAGAGGCTCATGAGCAAATCTGAACATTGGCCTACTTGTGGAGATCTCCAGTCACACACAAAGAGAAGTCCTGGCACTCTGCTGCCCACCCAGTTTCAATGGACCATGGCAGAGAAGGAACCAAGCTGCTGGTGGGAGTGGTGTGCAGACACCTCTCACGGGAGGATGAGAAAGTCACCTATGTGACAACAACTGTCTTGTAAATCGTTAGTTTCTCCAATAAAACATAAAAAAAAAGAAAAAGTGAGCCCTGGGCTGCTGACATGGGTGGCTGGTCCTTCAGGAGGCCAGTAGTTTGGTGATGTTGACCCCATAGTCATCAAATGGGTCATGATGCTGTTGTTCTGTGTGTGAACAGATGCTGTGTGTCTGTGGGTGCTATTTGCACCTCCCTGTGTGTGCTGTTCATGTCTGTATGAGTTATGTATCTGTGCACATATACTTCGTGTATCTGTATGTGTAGCCCTGAGTTGGAGTGTGTGTTTATTGTTTTATTTTTTTTCTACCAGATCACTGCTCAGCTCTGGCTTATGGTGGTGCAGGGGATTGAACCTGGGACTTTGGAGCCTCAGGCATAAAAGTCTTTTTTTTATAACCATTATGCTATCTCCCCTGCCCATGTTTTGTTATTGTATCCTATCCATAACAGAAACACCACAGTTGGCCTGGGCACCTCAGCTTCCTACACAATCACCACCTCAGATACCACCTGGCTCAGTCCTGCCTTGTGTGTGTGTGTGTGTGTGTGTGTGTGTGTGTGTGTGTGTGTGTGTGTGGCTGATGAGACCATGTCAGGTGGGTCCTTAGGTCCTGAAGGGTGTCTTGGGTGCTACTGGCGGGGCCTTAGCACCTCCCTGGAAAGACTGATCCACTTGAGCCACACAATCTTCATCCTGCCCTTCCCACCCTCCCTCACCCCCACATGCTGCCTAGGAGCCAGAACAAGCCCTCCCTCTGGTGAGTGCCAGGTTCATAAGGGCCACACATTGGATTCTGTGAGGGATGAAAATTAACAGGTTTAGATGGCAATTACCAGGCTCTGAACATTATTTGATGTAACGAAGAAAACAGTCAGAGGTTACAAATCAGAAATTCAGACCTTGTTTGGAGACAACTTTGAACCAGAAACAAGAACTTAGCTAGAAACTGGCTAACAATTTTTCTGCCTCTGCCTTTCTGAGTATGGGAGAACTCCCCCCATCCTTGGCCTGAGGCCATGGGTGCAAGTGCTCACCAGTTTATTTTATGTTTTACCCGCTACAGTAGAGGAAATGGAATGTCTGTATCTCCCAAAATTCACAGGTTGAATTCTAAACCTAGTGTGATGGTTCTGCGAGCTGGGGCCTTCTTGGGGTGCTTACATCATGGGGGTGGAGGCTACATGACAGGATTAGTGTCATTATGGCAGGAGCCCCCTTCTTATCTGGTGCCTAGATAGCTGCCTCTCTCCAGAAACTGGTCAGCCAGGACTGTGACCTGGGACCTCTAGTGCCTACCTAGCACCGAGCACTGGGGCAGCTAGTGTGCAGGCAATCAGGTGTGCAGACACTGGGGTCCCTGGCCCTGTGCCAGGTTACAGGTCACTGCCCCTCTGGGAAGGTTGTTCCCTAGAGCTGGGCATCTCTTCCTGGGACTGCTTCCCTCTGCGTCACTCCTCCACCTACCTAATCTCCTTCTGGATAATGTACTTGTCACAAAGACATAATTGATTCATTTATTAGATGGGAATGCTTCTCAACAGTAACTACGGGCTTTTTGTAGCAGAAAGCCCACAATACAACTGAACCGCCCGCAGCCTTTGAGGAAAGCAAATGAGGCATTCATCCTTCCCTGCCGACCAGTGGGGCCCCACCTCTTCCGCCCGATGTATCAATTAAAGTCATTTGCATAAATGTGAATGGGGCTTTCCAGGCCGCTAGGACTGGCTGGAGTACCCAGGTGCAGACTGGACCACACGGGGACAAGCTGAGCTCTCTGATGCTCTGCCAGGGATCACCTGAGCATGGAGGTGGTGGCAGAGGAGCAGGCAGTGTATGTGTGTGGGAGGGGTCTGCTTTTCTCTTTAGTGGGCACTTGGCCAGTTAAGTGTATGTGTATGTGTATGTGTATGTGTATGTGTATGTGTATGCTTAGGGTGGTGTGTGTGTGTGTCTCCTGGGCTTTGGCCTCTGTTCCCACACAGGAGGCCCACACCTGGTCTCTGCAATCACTTAGTCACTGAACTTAAATACAAGAATGAGTGCATGAATGAATGACCCAGTCACAGCACTGAGTCCTACTCAGCTGCTCTCACAAATCATGGTGGGGCTTACAAACAGTGATGTGAAGACTTATTCCCCTGCTAGGAGTCTCCCTCATCAGCTGACACCCCAACTTCCAATGACTGTCTAATGTGGCATGCCATCCTGTCTCCCCAGAAGCTGGACCACTAATTATAGGCCACTGTTTGGGTCCTCCCTGGGCTGGTCAATCAGTGGCGCATCCTAGAACTTCTCTCATCAGGCTGGAAAGCAGAAGTGGGATTCAGGACTGACTCCTCTGGGGCAGTGGCTAATGTCCTGCCTGGGAGAGGAGCAAAGCTAGTGCCGCTCACTGCTTCATTCTGCCATAATCGCACCCTCCCAGAGCTCTGACTCAAAAGGCTGATTGTGCAGAGGTGCCTCTAGGAAGCCTTGCCACGACCGAGGAGGCTGTTTGCCTGTTATGACTGAAAATCAAGATTCATTTTCCCCGACAGAGCTCAAGACATTCACACTTTGTTTATGACATTTAAATTACTTGGAATTTGCAAGTCCGATGTTGGCATGAATATTTATGATTGCAAGATATCCCCAAGCTCCTAGGACAGGGCAAATGCATTCACGATGTTATTGCTCTACTCAGGGATGTGACCATTGCCACTGACCTCCATGGTGGCTTCTCACCAGAGAATATTCCAGAATGAAAAAGCTGCCTGAACAGACACCCTTGCCTCACCATGTGTCAGCAGCACCCTCAGATAGAGTCACTACACTGTGACTGAGTAGCGCTGAGTAGTTGTGAGGTTTTCAGGTGGAGGGCACCCTGGAGGAAGCCAAAGTGGGTGACATAAGCATCTGGGGGTAGATGAGAGCCCTAACCTTGCTTCTGTGGGATGGAGGATCAATTCTGGGAGAATGTAGGGACCAGTTTTAGACTCATGTTGACACACGTGCTCACAAGCAAACATACACGCACACAATTTGCAAAACATAGGAACTGTGTGGAGCTCTGTATAGATGGTGTGGGGCTCCCTTGGGTTCCCAGGGCATGCTCTTCCCACAGTCTCACATGGTCCTCCTCATTGGGTGATGGACATGGAGCAGGGAATAATGGGCATCTGCTCCCCACTGACCACTGACCCAGCCCAAGCTCTGCAGCCCATCTGTGAGTACTGAGCATTTCGGGAGGCTGGAATCCCCCACTTGGGGGAATGTCTGACTTCCTGTCGTAGTTTCATGGTGCAGCTCCAGAAGCCACATAACCCTTCCTGCTTGAGTACTTCTGTGAGTCAGAGACCCACTAGCATGGGGGTGATTAAAAAATATTCAGGTCTGAGGGAAGCTACCTGTAGAATCTTAGACCACTGACCCATGGATGGGAGCACCTTTAGCAGAAAGAGCCACAGGGCAACAGCCTTTGCTCTATAAAGCTGATGCTTTGCCTTCCTTCGGGTATGCTCCAAGTAGCCAGGCCAATGCATTTCATCGTCATGGTGATGAGATGAGGAAACTTAGGCAAAGAAGGTCTCATTACCTGGCTGGCAAGAGCAGAGGGGACCGTGCCTCCTGGCTCTTACCTGCAGTTCAGTGGTTCAGGACCCTGGGACCTGGCAGACTTGCTTCTGGGCATTTGCACTCACTATTCTCTAACTGTGACCAGAGATGATACAGGGACATACTGTCTGCAGTCACCCTCAGAGCTCAGTGCCTCCAAGTAAAGAATGAAGCCACTGGAGAGTATTCCATCTGGGTGCTCTCTTCTGACGTGGGCCTGAAGAGAGCAGTTCTGGGTTCTGTGGGGGCCTGTGGGACTGGCCCCATTTATACAGAAGAAAAATGGCCATTCAAAATCCACCGGGAAAGAAACCACAGTCTCTGAGTCAGCTCATCCTCCACACAGATTCTTCCCTGCTTTCCTGTCTCTGAGAAAGACTTGAACGAAGAAGGTTTGCTGTGCATAGTACATCATTCTGTCATCGTTACTGTCATCATCTCCTCCTCCTTCTCTTCTTTTTTTTTGCCTCCAGGATTATTGCTGGGGCTCGGTGCCTGCTCTATGAATCCACTGCTCCTGGTGGCTAATTTTTTCCCCTTTTGTTACCCTAGTTGTTTATCGTTGTTGTTAGTTAGGACAAAGAGAAATCAAGAGAGGAGGGGAAGGCAGAGAGGGGGAGAGAAAGATGGACACCTGCAGACCTGCTTCACCACTTGTAAAGTGACCTCCCTATAGGTGGGGAGCTGGGGGCTCGAACTAGGATCCTTACGCCGGTCCTTGTGCTTCGTGCCATGTGCACTTAACTCGCTGTGTTACCTCCCAACCCCCCCTTTTTTTCTTATAACCAAGGTTATTACTGGGGCTCGGTGTCACCACTGCGAATCCATTGCTCCTAGCAGCCATTTTTTTCTCTTTACATTTCATTTGATTGGGCAGAGAGGAATTGAGAGGGGAAGGAAGAGAGAAAGGGAGAGGGAGAGAGAAAGATAGAAACCTGCAGATCTGCTTCACTGCTTGTGAAATGTCCAGCCTGCAGGTGGGGAGCACGAACCCCAGTCCTTGAGCATTGTGTGCGCTGAACTGGGTGCACCACTGCCCTGCATAGTCCATCTGCTTCACAGCATGGACCACTGTGTGGAGACAGAGCCCCAGGACTGTTGAGGAAAGGAGCCAAGGAAGCCACATTTTCTTCGGGTATTACTGAAATAGAAACAGTTTGCAGACAGGATGTTGAAGAAAGAGTTTTCTGCTGTTTTTAGAAACCAAACAGTAGAAACCTGCAGAGATAAGCTGGTGTGGGAGACAGAAGCTTGGTTTCCTCAGATAGTGGGCATCTGTTTGTCCTTCCCATCTGATAAGCATCTGCCTTACAGATTCATATTGGGAGCTAAGGGTCATAACTGCCTTGCTTGGCTTTATCCTTGTTACTGAGGATGGCCACATGGGAGTTGTGAGGTTGACAGATGGAGTGCTTCCTGGAGGAGGTCACAATGGGGAAATACAGACATCTGGGGGTAGGTGAGAATATCAACCCATTGTTATGGGGTGGAGAACAATGCTGGGAGAATGTAGGGACCAGACATTCACCTTTTTCCCCAGACTTGAAAGCTGACTTGACTCCTTCTCCAGGAAGCCCTCCCAGTTACTTCCATCATTCTTTCCCTGTCCTTATAAGAGCATGGGAAAGGTGCGCATAACAAGATATGTCTTGCTTTATCCTCAGATGGGCTATGGACTTGGGGCAACTCTGGGACTGTGCTATAGGGGCACTGTTTTTTTTTTAAAGTTATCTTTATTGGATAGAGACAGCCAGAAATGGAAGGGAAGGGGGTGATAGGGAGAGAAACAGAGAGATACTTGCAGCCCTGCTTCACCACTCATAAAGCTTTTACCCTTGCAGATAGAGATTGGGGGCTTGAACCTGGAACCTTGCACACTGCAATGTGTGCACTTAACCAGGTGCACCACTGCTTGGGCTCTGCAGGGCCTCTGTTTTTATGACATACTGTGGGCAACACGGGTAGTGTGCTCTAGCTAGCCCATCACAGCACTAGGGTGCCCAGACCACAGGGCACAGCTGCTCTGTTCCTCAGCTGGCCTCCCTGCCTTCACCCAGCAGCCAAATCTGCTGGTCTGAGACACCACATCTCCTGATTCCTAGGAAGGACCTGAGTGTCATGCAAAGTGATCTGGGTGACTTCCTGGGCACCTGTCCCAAGCTCTGTCTCTTGGCTGTGCATTGGGCTTCATGAAGTTGCTGCAGATCAAGTGTTTTTGAGTTATGTGCTATAAACATTTCCTGAGCTAGAGTCAAGGTCTTGGATCCTGCACTTCTCCCTGGGGATTCTCTCCAGCCACTCTGGACACATGTCTTGGTGGGGACCCATATCCAGCTGTGTCATCTGTGCCTGCAATAGCCACTCTGCCAACTGGGGACTCAGCTCAGTAACTGGAGGGGTACTGGTTAGTTGTCCATTGGACACCTGTGACATCTGTGTGAAGAGTGCAGCAGTGAGGCAGACCCACTATCCTGGAAACACTTTACCAGGCATGACAACGTTTATTTTGGTGACAGAGATGAACTGTTCAGGCCTTGCTTTTCTGGCACTTGGACCCCTTCTGGTTTGGAACTTGCTGTGATCCCATCCTCCAGCCCCTGCTGTACCCACCACCCTATGCAGAGATCAAGGGATGGTGCTTGTGGCCCAGGGCTGGACTGGTAAAGTGCTAAGGTAGCTGCAGAGGGTTTGCAACACACAGTAGTTGTCTGCGGTGACAAGTCTGTGGGATTGGTTATGGGCAGAACCTGGACTTTAGGGTACTTCCTGTTGGTATGATTCTAATTCTGCTTCTAAAACCCCCTTTTGTTTCATTTGGTTTAATCCCCCCTGCTTAACACTGCATTCTATTTACATAACCACTGTATTCTATTTACATAACCACTGCAGGGCATTGGTTTAATCCCCATTGGTTCATGTGTTTTTGCTCCGCCCCCTCTCCTTGTCACACCCTGATTTTCACCAGTCACTTTTCTCTCCACCCTCTCTACATCACATCCTGTTTACACCCTACTTGGCAAGTATATATAAAGACAGCATTGTTAGTTTTAGTTTTAGTTTAGCTTAGCTTGGTTTAGATTGTGCTGCGTCCTGCATGAATAAAGAGATATTGCGTACAGCTCAACCATGAGTCCTGGGTTGTCTGTCTCCGCTTGTGAAGCCAGCCTGACACTTCCTTTATGGGTTCCCAAGGAGGCTCTAATGTCATCTGATTTGGCTTCACAAAGTGATACTTCCCCACTAGGCTAGAACCTGGGGATTCCAGAAACCCCCAAATCCTCCGGGACCAAGGTACATTGGAGAGACTAAAGTTTCCACCACATGCAGTGATCCCTGCAGGCCTGGCAATGAGGTCAGTTTCCCTCTGGACCAGAGGACACATGCATAGCTACCTGGTTTCAGAGGAGTCTCTGGTGGTGTGATGCGACACTGGTTTAGTGTTGGGTAGCATGCCAGCTCCTCCTGACTTCTGCTTAACCAAGCACCAGTATGCCTATCTAGGGATTGGTTTGATCCCATTCAAAGTGGTCTATTTACATAAATCACTTTTACATTTACATAAAGCACCACATTCCCTCCAGGGCATTGGTGGTTTAGTGGTAGAATTCTCACCTGCTCCACCCCCTCTCCTTGTCACACCCTGATCTTCCGCCAGTCACTTTTCGCTCCACCCTCTCTATGTCATATCCTGTTTTCACCCTACTTGGAGAGTATAAAAACAGCTGCTCTTCTGATTAAAGACACTTGGAAATTGCTTTCTGGTTCCAGAGTGTATCTCCTGCGAAGTTAGTGTGGCACGAGTTCCTGATCCCTCTCCCACGCAGCAGCCTAGATCGGCTCCAGTTGAGTTCTCTCCAACCCAGAGAGCACTAGCTCGGGAAGAAGCACCCTCAGGCTATCCCAGCATTTGGCGCCTGAACAGGGACATGTAAGCAGCAGATTTACAAGAAGACATCCTAGATAAGTACACACCTTTTGGGTATCTGCAATATTGTGTTAAGGCACTGTGATTTTTTTTCTTTCTTATTGTTTTCCTGAGATCTCTCCACCATGGAAAATATTTTCCAAATTCTGCATTCTTTTTCCAGTATACAATTTTTATATATCTGGGACATTTTTCTCGGGGCTGCACCTTATATCCTGTTGATCATCATAGCAGCTTTTAAGGGATATATAGGGCAACCTCTCAAAAGGCTTAAGGACCTAGAGGCTGAGGTCCAAGAGATAAAGGAAGTGATCATAGAACTTAACCAGCACCTTAAAAACAAGAAGAAGCAAAGGCCTGTCGTGATCCTGACACACCCTAATTCCTCTGCATCTTGCCCTGAGGCCCCTATTTTGGCAGACACGTGTCCGAATTCTCCTTTGGACTCCACAGCCACTTCTTTGGCCACCCCCATTTTGGCAGACATGTGTCCAGAACCTCCTGCTGCCTCCACAGCTGCTTCTTCGCCCACCCCTATTTTGACAGACACATGTCCGAATTCTCCTGTAGCCTCCAAAACCACTTCTTCAGCCGCTTGTCCAGAAGCTTCCACTTTGGTGACTCCTCCTACTGCTACACACTTATCAGAGCAAGTCCACACATTTCCGGTCAATGTCGCCCCCAATAGACAAAAACCTCAGGCCTGGTATCCGTATTCCGCCACAGACCTGAAGGAACTACGCCAGGCTGTCAAGGATGACGGTATTCATGCCCCATGGACCAGGTCCATTTTACAAGGCCTGCTTCAGAACCTTAATACCCCCCAAGATTGGAGGGATGTAACTCGCGCTACGCTCCCAGGCCCCCTCTTCCTGCAATGGGAGGCATTTTTTCACGATGAATGTTTACAGCAATCGCGGAAAAATATTCAAAATCAGCCAGAGGGGAATTTTGATGCATTGTTTGGAACAGGCCAATTAGAAACAGGGATTCAACAGGCGGAAGCCAAGTTTCCACCTGGGTATTTTGATCAGGTACGCCTGTGTGCATTAAAAGCATGGGAGCGATTAACACCACCCATGGGAGCGGCCTCAGCCCCCATTCTCTCCCTTCAACAAGAACCTGATGAATCCCTTGCTAAATTCATTGCCAGGGTCCAGTCGAGTTTGGAAAGGAAGATTTATAATCCTGACACTCCTTTTCTCCTCCTGCAATCCATAGTCTGGGATGGAATGCTTCCGCATTTTCGACAGGCCTGTATCACTCTTAAAACGAACACCCAGATACTTGGATTATAGCTACACAGGATCTCAGATCAAGCTCTTTTCAAGGACCTATGTTACAGGCCTATGCAGCTACCTTACATAAGCAAAAAGGGGCTTGCTTTCAGTGCGGTTGCCAAGGGCATTGGTGTAACCAATGTCCAGAAAATAGACCGTGACCCCACCCCGCCTACAGTCAGGGCAACCCCGCCTCCAGACAGGGAACCAGAGATCATGAATGCCTTGTCCCAGATGCCAGAAAGGATTTCACTGGAGGAGAGATTGTTGGTCAAGGTTCTATAGGAACGGCACGCCTCTGCCAAATGTAAACAGGGATTTAAACTAGGTGTGGGGCTTCCCTTAGCCCCGCTCCCAAGAGGGAAGGAAGCAGGTCCCCCGCTTGGTGCTGTGCCCTTCTTCCACAAACAGAAGCCCAGCTTGGGACCCAACCCGTCGCTACACCCACCACGCCAAGTAACAATAACAGAGGGTGAGCAGAGGGAGGAACCTGCGGTATGTGGGAACTTCCAGCATAGAAATAACCGGCTGGAGCAAGAGAACAGCTCAAATTCAGAGCCTGAAATTTTATGGACCACCCGTTTTAGAAAGGGGTCACCCAACTATGACAGTAAAGATTGGTAATATTCCTTTTAAGTGTTTGATTGACATGGGAGCAGATAAGACAATCTTAAGACAAGCAGAGATTCCCCAGAGTTGGGAACTCCTCCCAGGACCACGCTTACATGGTGTTGGAGGATTGACTCAGGCATTCCTCACATGAGATTCCCTTGTGTGGGAAGATCCAGAAGGAACCGGACGCTTTCGGCCTTTAATAGCTGATATAAGCACCAATTTATTGGGAAGAGACTTGCTGGAATCTTTAGATGTAGTGATATCCTCAGACACCTCTGCAGGACACCACACTTACTCCTGTGAGACTGCTAGACCCAACCAGCACCCCCAATACTAACTGCCACTGTTCGTAACAGAACTCCCCGCTTAGATTGGCTTTCTAATAAGCCTGTCTGGGTGGAACAGTGGCCTTTGCCTAGGGAGAAGCTAGAAATTTTAAAAGAACTCATCCAAGAGCAGTTATCTTTGGGACACATTCATCATTCTCGGAGCCCATGGAATACTCCAGTTTTTGTGATTAAAAAGTGCTCAGGAAAATGGTGCCTCCTCCAAGATCTTCGTGCAGTTAATAAAACCATGCAGGTTTGGGGCTCCCCCCAAAGGGGTTTGCCTCTTGCTTCCACGATTCCCACAGGAATTCCAATCATAGCTATTGATATACAGGATTGTTTTTTCTCTATTCCCTTACACCCACAAGATTGTAAATGTTTTGCTTTCTCTGTTCCTTCTATTAATAATGCCAGCCCTGCTGATAGATTTGAATGGGTGGTACTGCCCCAGGGCATGGCTAGTAGACCTACTATTTGTCAAGAGGCTGTTAAATCTGCCCTTTTTCCATATATTCATAAGGGCCTTAAGCTTTTTCATTATATGGATGGCGTGTTAATATGGGAAGAATTAGATGTGGATCTCTCCGCCCTATGTGATTTTCTAATCCCTGCCTTAAAGAGAAGTGGACTTAATGTAGTTCCTGAGAAGATACAGCTAATTCCTCCAATATCTTTCTTAGGCTCAGAGATTTCCCTAACGCAGATTCATCCTTTAAAACCTTGTGTTACTTTTCCTTTTAATCTCACTCTTGCTTCCTTACAAAGTTTTCTTGGAAATTTGAATTGGCTTAGACAGCATCTTTATCTGCCTATGAGCTGTCTGCAACCACTGTTCGATCTGTTAAAAGGAAACAAACAGCCCTTCTCAAAGTGTATGTTAACCCCCGAAGCCTCCTTGGCACTGGAAAAAGTTAACCAGGCTCTCCAGGACATGCACCTTGTTCGATTCTCCCCCTCCTCTCTGGTAAATCTTCTAATCTTTGACTCCACCCCCACGGTAGTGGGGGCATTGTGGCAGAAACATGGCGTTCTCGAATGGCTTCATATGCCAGTAGGCGGAGCTCCAAGACTCCTTACCGAGACTGATGCCTTAGCATTTATGGTTTGCCAAGGAAGAAACAGATTGGTTCAGGTCTTAGGAAGGGAACCAGATTCAATCATTCTTCCCTTTTCTCTCACAGATACAGAATGGCTCATATGCCACCATTCTTGTTTTGCCATAAGTTTAATGGGTTTTCCAGGACAATTAGATAATCATTTTTCCTCTAATAATTTGATAGCTTCTTTACCTCTGTTGCCTCTACTAGTACCTAAACTTTTCTCTTGAGATCCCATTCCCTCTGCTCCTACAGTGTTAACTGATGGTGGAAAAAAGGGAGCTGCTGCCCTTATATATTATCCAGACCAGCAATACCCCAAACCTCTCTTTACTGAACTTCCTGATAATTCCCCTCAGTACAAAGAACTTTATGCTGTTTTCCTTGCATTAAAAGCTGTACCAGAATCCTTCAACCTTTTTTTCTGACAGTGTGTATACTGTTAACTTACTTCCATGGCTTGCTTGATCTTATGTAAGAACTGATGACAACCCACTTTCTCCTCTTTTAATTCAAATTGCCTCTATACTCTGTTCTTGAACCCAACCACTGTATGTTCAGCACCTACGTTCCCACAGCCCTCTTCCTGGTTTCGAAGGGAATGCTGCAGCCGACCACCTTGCCTCCACAGGAATTCTCCTAGCCTCTCTCTCTAATCCTGCTGACTTTCATTCCCTAACCCATGTTAATCTTAAAGGTCTTCGAGCTTGATATCCTGATTTTCCTCTGCCACAATTAAAACGTATTTCTTGCTACATGTTCCTCCTGTGCAGGTCTAATCAAAACACCTGCTATTCAAACTCTGGGGGTTAATCCTCGAGGTTTAAAAGCCAACACTCTTTGGCAAATTGATGTTACCCACATACCCAACTTTGGCAAACAAAAATGTGTTCGTCTCAATTGATACCTTCTCTAAGTTTATGTGGGCTACAGCTCAGACTGGAGAAAACTCAAAAAAGCTTATAAGCCATATGCTCTCCTGTTTTGTTGTAATGGGCTTACATCTTCAACTTAAAACGGATAATGGACCTGCTTTTACCAGCAAACAATTTAAAGATTTTTGTTCCCTCTGGAACATTACTCATACTACAGGCATTCCATATAATCCACAGGGACAAGGCATTATTGAGAGGGCCCATCAAACTCTTAAGGCTCAATTAAATAAAGAAAAAGGGGAAATGTACCCCCCCAATATCCAGCTGGCAAAAGCCTTAACTACATTAAATCTCTTTAATATTTACAAAAACTCAGACCAACCTCCTATTATTCTTCATTGGCAAACATCACCCACCCTCCCAGCTATTAAAGTCAAATGGAAAGACTCACTTGATAAAATTTGGAAAGGACCTGACCCCCTGTTGACTATGGGGAGGGGTTTCGCATGCATTTTTCCACAAAATTACTCCAAGCCTGTTTGGGTTCCTGCCTGCCATGTCCGGCAATACCCACATGATGGTGCTGATATCCCTGAAGAACAAGAAACACTGCAAGAAGACTGGCTGCAAGAGGACTGGCTGCAGGATGCACCCCAGGATCCATAATACAGCATGGCAGAATCTAAAAAAATCTGATTCACAGAACTCTTCCTCCCCCCCCCCCGAATGTCTTATGCTATGACTAGCCATTTGTGTTTTGTGAGTGAGTGAGTTAAAAAAAATTGAGTGAGTTGAGTGACCAAAATTTTTTGTACGACCCATTGTGCTCATAGTACTCTGAAAGTTAACTGACTTTATATAAAATGGCTTGACGCAGCCATGGTTTCTGGAGACATCCAGAAACAGTCCAAAAATTGTCTATTCCTCTTTTGATTTCTTTTTTAAGTCTTGATATAAATATGAAATGTTTAGTCTTAAACTGTGTGAGTAAAGATGGTTCAACTATGACAGTAGATCTAAATTTGCATTTGAAATGATATGTCTTAGTTACAAGTTTTTCTCCTCCTGTGTGTTATAAACTATATGTTTAATATGCGTGTTTCAAGTTTGGTTAACATTAACTTAACGGTTAAAGTGTAACTTTGAAGCTACATTCTTACCAGGAGAGGTAAAATCAATTCATTAAAGTAACTGAGTGTTTAAGGTAAAACTCTAAATATTCAATGTGACAATTCATCATCTCCTAAGTTAAAATACAAATTCTCTATACAGGACATTTTTGGAAATGTCCTGTAAGCTATCTTGTGGAAATTAATCCACAACAAATTTGGCATCAATCTGACATTGTAAATGTACCAAAAAAATTGTCACTAAAATGTGTTAACTCTAGTAACCTGAGTTTGCTTAAAAACCCAATGTAAAAATAGTTAAGAATCAATATATGTGACACTTACATTCGGTATGAAAATTTTGCTATATAGAGACTGCTACATGAGGTCACATAAGATGACCTTTACACGAAATTATAAAGATACCTAAACCAATTATAATCATTGAGTTATCAATTGTAGTAAACTTCTAATTTGTTACAAAGTTATTTCATAAGTAATTGACTACAGCTATGACAAGCCTTTGCATAAAGAAGCATCTGCTCATATAGAATCCCCAGAAATCCATCTTGGACCCCCTGACCTCTGACATCACCCACAATTACAGCCATCCCCCGAAACCCATGTGACCTGACATGATCTGGAGAACCTGATTCACAGACTCCAAAGGACAAGACTTTCCTACTGCCTTTCTCTCAACCATCGGTGTCTGCTCTTCCTGTTTCTGTTTTGCCCATCATGTTTTGGTGGTTCCAGGTCACTCTCTACAGAGAAGAAAAGTTCCAGTGGCTGTCCTCCTCCATCAAAATAGACGTGTGGCATTTATTTCCTGGCCATTGACATTGAACTGATGCTTCTATAGAACTTGCTGGACACTCCCTTTATACTGCTGGACTTCTTGAAGAATGACTGTAGCAGTTCATAGAACTTTCCGCCAGCTGACTCGGGATTTTGCATTGCCAGATCACCCCTCTAGCTCCTCAGCTTATCAGTCCCCCACTCCTCCACCCATCAGGCTCACTCTGTCCCTTGCTACTCTTACTTATCCCTCCCTGTCTTGTGCTAGTTCTTTCTGAAGACACTTACACGCTATCATTCTGCTTTCTTCCCAACAGGTTTCTGTTCACCCCTACACTGCTATTCCCCTGACAGAGATTAAGCCTTTTACAGACATTGACCCAGTTATATATGGCCATTAAGTAAGAGGGAGATGTTGGGGAATTGTGAGGATATGGTTGAGCTTGGAAGGGCTTGAGCCTGAGGGGTGTGTCAATCCTGTTAGTCTCTCTCTCTCTATGGAGAGGTTGAGCAAGGAGGGACAGTAGAACCTCAAAAGGTGTGCCTCTTATCAGTCTCCCTGCCTCACAAAGTGCCCCGCACTCCTGATACTATGGCAAATAGTTAAAAAGAAAGGGGGAGATGTTGGGTAGTATGCCAGTTCCCCCTGGATTCTGCTTAAGCAAGCACCGGTATGCCTATCTAGGGATTGATTTGATCCCATTCAAAGCGGTCTATTTACATAAATCACTTTTACATTTACATAAAGCACCACACTCCCTCCAGGGCATTGGTGGTTTAGTGGTAGAATTCTCACCTGCTCCACCCCCTCTCCTTGTCACACCCTGATCTTCCACCAGTCACTTTTCACTCCACCCTCTCTATGTCACATCCTGTTTCCACCCTACTTGGAGAGTATAAAAACAGCTGCTCTTCTGATTAAAGACACTTGGAAATTGCTTTCCAGCTCTGAGGGTTCCAGAGTATATCTCCTGCGAAGTTAGTGCGGCACGAGTTCCTGATCCCTCTCCCACGCAGCAGCCTAGATCGGCTCCAGTTGAGTTCTCTCCAACCCAGAGAGCACTAGCTCGGGAAGAAGCACCCTCAGGCTATCCCGGCAGTTTAGGCTGGGTTGGTGAGCGTCCTGTGGCTCTCCTGGCCACAGGAACTGCAGACAACCCAGCTCTGTACTTCAGACACTAAGTTATTTATTTTTTATTTCCTTATTGGGTCCATATGTTTTATTTTATTTTAAAAATGTTTATTAGTGATTCAATATTGATTTACAAAATTATACTGATCTAAAAAATTTATAAGATGATAGGAGTATAATTCCACACCATCCCCATCCCCTTTCTGTGGGAACTGCAATAGTTTTCTCCAGGTTACAGATATGGATTGACTCTATCTGTCTGTCTGTCTGTCTGTCTGTCTATCTATCTATCTATCTATCTATCTATATCTTTGCCCATTTTTATTCACTTCAATGGTCCTGCTTTCATTTCCTTTCTAAGGCACCCAGTTATTTGTGGAGAATGGTACTGGCTCACCCTTAGGCCAGCAAGAAGACAAAGGAGGTCCCTGGGTGGCAGGTGAAGTGCCTCTAGGACCCAGTCTGTACTGTGTGGCTAAGAGTGGGGGTGTGGGTGCTTTTGGGACTCCATGCAGGCCATGGGGATGCTGGCTTCATCTTAAAGGGAGCATGGGGTGCAGGGCCAGGGGCCATAAGGGGTCTCTAGTCACCTCTCTAGCACCCTGGACTCTGCTCTCTGATAGTGGCTGCTTCCCCAGAGCATAAGTGAACACAGATTTAATGTCCTGTCAAGAGGAGAGAAAGTTACCAGACAGATGTAGCCAGGCTGCCAGCTTCTGGAAGCAAGCATTTCTCTCTAGAGAAATGTTTCCATTGGATTCCTGGCATGTCTGTGCCTGGCTTTTTAACTGTGGTTCCTGTACTGTGACCCCAGCTCACATTTTGGGAGCAGTACCCAGGGAATTCACCCAGGGATACACCATCTACCTGGTGAATTAGCTAAAAGAGAGCAAGGAAGGATTCTATTAAACACACCAGGCAGCCCCCTAGAAAGGGCTGGAATCTCAAGGTCAGGCAGTGGTGCACCTGGTTAAGTACACATAAGTCAGTGCACAAGGATGCAGGTTCAAGCACCTGGTCCCCACCTACAGGGAGAAAGTTTCATGAGTGGTGAAGCAGTGTTGCAGATGTCTCTCTTTCTCTCTATCTTCCCTACTCCTCTCAATTCTCTGTCTCTATCCATTAATAAAAAATAAAAATATTAAAAAAAAGAAAGGGCTGAGTCTCTAAATGTTGCCACAGATGCACCCCCATTGGGGATGAGGTGACCATTAGTCCTGATCCCAGGCTGTTGTCAGATGAATCATGGTAAAGTCTAGGGCATGAGGACAGTGTGGCATGTTTATTATATACTTTTCTTTCTTTTTTAAAATATTTGTTTATTATTGGATAGAGACAGAGAGAAATTGAAAGGCTAGGGGAAGATAGAGAGGGAGAGAGACAGAGAGACACCTGCAGCTCTGCTTCACCACTCATGAAGCTTTCCCCCTGCAGGTGCAGACCAGGTACTTGAACCTGGGCCTTGAGCACTGTAATGTGAGTGCTTAACCAGGTGTGCCACCACCTGGCCGGAAACACTTTTCTCTCTCCCTTTCTTTCTTTCTTTCTTTCTTTCTTTCTTTCTTTCTTTCTTTCTGTCTCTCCCTTCAGGGTTGTCACTGGGCTCATTGTCTGCACTATGAATCCACTGCTCCTGCGGTCATTCTTTCAACTTTTTTTTGATAAGACAGAGAGAAATTGAGAGAGGAGAAGATAGAGAGGGGGAGAGAAAGATAGACCTACAGACCTGCCTCACCACTTGTGAAGTGACCCCAGCTGCAGGTGGGGAGCTGAGGGGTCTGAACCAGGATCCTTGTGGGGATGCCTGTGCTTCCTACTATGTGTGCTTAGCCCGATGTACCACTGCCTACCCCCCAAAACATTTTTCTTTCTCTTTTCTTCCTTCCATCCATCTTCCCTTCCTTTCTTCCTTCCTTCCTTCCTTCCTTCCTTCCTTCCTTCCTTCCTTCCTTCCTTCCCTCCTTCCTTCCTTCCTTCCCTCCCTTCCTCTCCTCCTCCTTCTTCTCCTAGTTTTCTTCTGTTTCTTTTCTTTTCTTTCTTTTAGTTATTTAATAATGTTTGACAAGATTGTGGTATAAGAGGTGTACAATTCCATACAATTCCCACCACCAAAGTTCCCTCCCCTCCATTGAAACTTTCCCTATTCTTTATCCCTTTGGGAGTATGGACTAAAGATCTTTATGGGGAGCAGAAGGTGGAAGGTCTAGCTTCTGTAATTGCTTTTCTGCTGGACACAGTGGAAACACTTTGCTATCCAGTGATTCCTGGGACCAGAATAGCACAGAGCATGTCTTGGTTTTTTTTTTTTTTTTTTTTGGGGGGGGTGGATATCCCTGGGCTCATGCAATGGGTAGACAAACCTTTGGGGCCAGAAATCCAGGTGCTCCAGTGTGCTCAGGCCAGGGAGTTCCCTGCAAAGCAGAATCATTAAATCCAGGATTGAACCTAAGCTGTTCTATACACATGACCCTTGAACTTCACCATGGGAGAGAGGCACTTCATTTTTGGCTTCCAGGGTTACTGCTGGGGTTCATTCCCACCCTGACTTCTTTTCATTTGATAGGACAGAAAGGACTTGAGAGGGGAGAGGGAGATAAAGAGGGAGAGAGAAAGACAGACACCTGCTTGTGAAGTGTTCCCAATGCAGGTGGGGAGTGGAGGCTTGAACCCAGGCCCTTGTGCAGATCCTTGCACACAGTACTATGTGTGCTTAATCGGGTGTGCCACCACCTGGCACCCTTGAGAGCGGCACCTTTAAGAAGCCCTCAGCTGGGCCTCTTATAGACCCGGGGGGCTGCTCAAGGCTTTGGGTCTGAGGTGGAAAAAACAAACTTTAAAGGTATAGATGTCACCTCCTCCTTGCTATGGCTGGTGTCCTCTATGACTCCTTGATTGTCTATGTCCCCATGACAGGCTCACACATGGTTATTGCAGTGTCAGGCAGGATCTGCAGGAACCAGCTGTCAACTCACCCCTGAGCCACTGGTGAACATCCTTAGAAGACTGGGGTCAGGGGTGCACAGAGAGAAGCCACATGAAGGTGGCACAGAGACTGGGAGGATGCAGCCACGAGCCCAGCGACATCTGGGGTCGCTAGGAGCTTAGAGCCACCAGAGAGCATGGCTGTGGGACCCCCTAGTTAGTTTGCAGTCCTTTGTCTTGGGGGGGGTCCCAGGACATGGTTGCTGGCTCCAGGATCCTGCCACCCTGATGAGAAGTAGCAGCATAAACAGTGTGGGGTCAAAGGTTTTTCAGAGCATGAACATCACACTGGTTTTAGCTGGAAGCTTTCTAAGCATCTTCTAGCTAAGCTCCAGATCTGATACAAATGTAGGTATTTTTAATACATTAGACAGTGTCTTTTAAACAAGCTGTCAGGAAAATGAATTACAGGAAGTTGAGCGGGTGTGAACCTTGTCTGAGTGCCCTGCAATTACCCGTGTCTCCTCGGCAGGCGAGTGTGACAGGGCGGGGGCCTAAGAGGCGGCTCACTCTTCCAGAAAAGCTTCTCTCAGCCTGGAAGGCTCCCGACCCCATCACTGCTCAAGCGTCTACTTGGCAACTCAGGCTACTGTTTCTTCCCAATCTCCTGTGCTTCTGAGGGTGAAAAGGCCCTCACTGCTCAGCCTCCTGGGTCCTGCAACCCCCTTGACTGGGTGTAGTCCAGCCCAGAAGCAGAGCAGATGTCCCCAGTGTGGCTCAAGTTCTCTAAGAAGACAGTTTACCTCACCAAAAGAATCTCAGAACTGAGTGGAATCTGGGGTTCTGGCAGTGACTAACCTGTGAGGACAGAGAGGTTTTCGGGACTGTCACTATCTCTCTTGCTTCCTGTTGAAGCCACACAGGTATCAGGATGGGCATTAGGATGGGACTCACCACGCAGCTCACAGGCCTCCCTGGTTTGCAGTGTTTTATTCTCCTGCCTTGGATGTTGATGCCTCTTCCCCACTATCACAGGAGCTGGGCCACTACCCAGAGGTCCCCAGGGCCAGTGCTGAAGGGATGCTGGTTTCAGAGAAGCTGGAACCTGCCTCCTCTAGGCTCACCTCTGGGGGTTGGAGAGAGACAGGCCAGCACAGCTCACCACACTGAGGATAGTCCAGATGGGGTGTCTGCAGACCACATGTCTGGGAGGGGCCCTGGGCTGGAAAGGCCCCTGTCTACCTTGGTCCTTCTGCCCTTTCAGGGGTCCTGGGAGGACTTGGCAACTGGTGCAGCTGGGAGCTCATGTTTCAAGATTCTGGAAGCAGGGACCAGTCCAGATGTGATTGCTTCTTCCTCCTGGTGATAAATAGTGGTCCTGGACAGTGGCTTCTGACTGTGCACATCCTGTTGGGCACAGAGCCTGAGCAGACGGCTCACAAGTGAGCGCATCCTTGATCCTGGCTCCTGCCCAGCATGTCTTTGTGGTTGACACCCGGGGCTCCAGGGTGATACAACCCAGATGGCACTCTTCCCATTGTCTTTGGGAGCAGGACACAACATGTAGTCTCCCCCCACTAGAGCGCTGGGGAATTATGCATGAGACAATTGCACCCATACTTTCTATTTAAATTTTTTTTATTATCTTTATTTTATTTACTGGATAGAGACAGCCAGAAATTGAGAGGGAAAGGGGTGATAGAGAAAGAGAGACAGAGAGATACCTGTAACACTGCTTCACCTCTTGCAAAGCATTCCTCCTGCAGGTATGGACTAGGGCACGAAGGAGGATCCTTTCTTACTGTAATATATGCACTCAACCAGGTGTGCCACCACCCGGCTCCTATTTTTTCTTTTGTTTTTAAAATGTATTAGTGACTTAAAAATGGTTTACAAAATTATTAGATAACAGGAGTATAATTCCACACTTTTCCCACCACCAGAATTCTGTATCCTTATTCCCTCCACTGGAAACTACAGTAGTTCTCCCAAGGATGCAGATATGGATTGACTATTATTTTATAACTATCTATATACATTTATACATATCAGCCCCCTCATGATCCCACTTTCTCTTCCTTTGTAAGTCACATCTACACCTATTATAACTTCCGAAAGTCCTTTCTTTCCTCTTCTATCTCTGGGTCCTGATGGAATCGGAGTTCAGAGCTCTCTGGTCATCTTCCTTTATCATTTCTCCCTCTCTGGGAGCTGCACCCACACTTTCCACAAGCAATTAGGACTTAACAATTCCTAAATGAGAATTATTCCCAAGAGCCCGAGATGCTGAGCCAAAGGGAGTGGAGAATGGCACAGACTTTCAAGAGAGGAAATGTTCCTGAAATATGAGTGTGCAGAACGTGCTGAAGAGTGCTCTTAACCTTTGCATATGTCCAGGGAGAGTTGCTGAAATTTACAATACATTCATCTTTTAACAGGAAGAAGGCTAAAAATATTGCAGTCCAAATAATATTACTCTTTTTTGTAAGTCTCAGCACAAGATTTACTCAAACACAGGGGCCTCTTCTACTTAGAGCTCTTGGGATTATTTCTTTGTTCTGTGTTCTTTTGCAACATTGTTTTAATAATTCCTTTGAACCAGAGTCTTTTATCATAAGCAGTCTCCTGTATTTTGAAGTGGGTATGTTTAGTTTCCACAGAAGACTTGGGAACTGGACTAGCTCTCCTGTGATAAACAGGGAGAAAACTGTACACAGTATATTAGGCCACTGTCTTCAGATACTGGATAAGCTGCAAAACCAGACTGTGATTGCTGAGAACATGGGCAAGCCTATAATCACCTTTCCTCTGCTTGGGGACATTTTCCTGATTAGAGTTTTAAGATCTGGGCAGACCCTGGTGATTCCAGCAGAGGAGGCAGAAATCTGACATCTGGCTGTAGGAGTGTCTTAATCTACAGAGGGAGGCCTGTGTATGATGGAGGTCCTCAAATATTAGTGAGGAACTGGTCTGATGAGACTGTGACTGAAGACTGAAACCTTGAAAGGCTGATAGGCAGACAACTGGTTTTCTGCAGGGCTGGGAAGGAAGTCACAGCATCACACAGAACATCCCACTGGGCTGCCAACAGCTCCACAGCTTAGGGGTGAGGCTCAAGCCTGAGAAGGCCTGCTCTAGAACTACTTTAACTGAGCCTAGAGACAAGCATGACAAAACCTACAGAGGAGACTAAGTCCAGACACGGAGTCTTCTCAAGTTAGAGGATTTGGGCTTTCCATGGAGTAGCACTTATGCAGTAAAATCCCACAAGTTCAAAATAGCCAGTTTGCAATGAGAATCAGTGCAAACTGATTCACAGGAAGAGAACAAAACCCAGGCATTCTTTGAAGTGTCATTACAGTAGCAAGCAAAAACAAAGTTACTAGCTATAAAAAAAGGGGGGGGGGACGGGAGAGATAAGATGAAGAAATTACAGAAACCAGACCTTCTACCTTCTGCACAACATAATGATCCTGGGTCCACACTCCCAGAGGGATAAAGAATAGGAAAGCTATCAAAGGAGGGGATGGGATACAGAATTCTGATGGTGGGAACTGTGTGGAACTGTACCCTCTTATCCTATGGTCTTGTCAATATTTCCATTTTATAAATAAAAATTATATAAATTAAAAAATAGTGTATGTCCCTCTTCTTCACATTTATTAACAACTCTATTTACTGTAAGCCATTAATACCTCAATAAAAAAGTAAAAATAATAGTAATTAAAGAAATCTACTGCCAGCAAAATAGTTCACTTTGATACTATTTTGTTTTGCCATGTGCCAGTGATTCAGGTTTGAAACTGCCCCCTCCCCCCACACTGAAAGAAGTTGTAGCCTTTTCCCCAGCCCTCCTCCTATATATTTCTATGTATTTAAAATATCCATCAATTAAAAAAAGCTTCAGATGGATAATGAGAGGAGGGGAGGGCAAGGTTAGAGCACGCAGAGTATAGATGCTCATCAGATGTTGATAAGGTGGAATCACACTGAGTGTCTGGAGCAGCCACAAGGAAAAATGTAAGAGGTACATCTAAAACCACCAGAGAGGAAGTAAGATGCAATACTCGAGCTCCCAGTCAGAAGAGGGCACCTGGAAACTGGAACAGATGGAAAGAACGATCACTGAGTGGAAAGTGGTCTCCTAACGGCACAGCCCTGAGGATGCTCTTGACCTATCCCTTTTTGGAAAACTCTTAAGAATCCTAAGATGTAAGAATTGAACTGTGACATAAACCACTTCCAGGATCCACGATGATCCCCTGAGAGGTGCAAAAGCACAGGGAAGGTGTGACCATAGAGCCAAGGGTTTGGAAACAGAAGTGCCACTGGGGCTACCATAAACAAGCAGCAGACAGTCTAACTGTTCCCATAACATTCTCCAGGAGGTCTGAACAGAACCCAACCCACAACAGTATTCAACAGACCCAGAAAGTAATTCCAAACTACTTGACAATGAAACAACCAAGAAAGTCTAACTAACTCTTCAGGAAAAGACAATCAGTGCATGCTACTGTGAGAAGGCTCAGCGGACAAAACTACCAGGAAAAAATCCAAACAAACAAAAGCACACTAATATTATAACCATACTCCTTGAGATAAAGAAATCACTTGAAGTGAACAGAAAGATGGAAGATCTTATCAGAAAAAGGTAAGGCATTACATTAAAAGAACCAAAGTGGGGAAAAATATATTGCCACTAGGGTTATCACTAGGGCTCAATGCCTGCACGACAAACCCACATCTCCCTACAGACATCTTTCTCTTTTCATTTTATTTGCTAGCACAGAGGGAATTGGGGGGGGGATAGAGAGGGAGAAAGAGAGACACTTGCAGACCTCCTTCAACCCTTATGAAGTCTCCTCCCTGCAGGTGGGGAGCAGGGTAATGTGTGCACTCAACTGGGTGCACCACTGCCACTGCCTCCGAAGGACATTTCAAAGCTTAAATAATACATTACAGGCCATGTTCACTCTTTTAGAGGATAAACCTAACACTAGCAGAACATACATTTACCAAGACAGGGTATTATCCTAGACTACAGTACAAACATTAATAAGCTTAAAGAAGGGAGTTGGGCTGTAGCGCAGTGGGTTAAGCGCAGGTGGCACTAAACACAAGGACTGACATAAGGGTCCTGGTTCAAGTCCCCGGCTCCTCACCTGCAGGGGAGTCACTTCACAAGTGGCTAAGCAGGTCTGCAAGTGTCTGTCTTTCTCTCCCCCTCTCCGTATTCCCTTCCCCTCTCCATTTCTCTCTATCCTATCCAACAATAACAACAATAATAACTACAACAATAAAACAAGGGCAACAAAAGGAAATAAAGAAAGAAAAATAAAAAATTAGAAAATAAGCTTAAAGAAATTGCATAACTATATTCTCTAAACATAATAGAATTTAATTAGAATCAGAAAATAAAATTCTATCCAGAAATAGCTGAGCATCTGGAAATTTAATAGTACACTTGTAAATAGCCCAAAAGTTAAAGAAGAAATCTCAGGAAAAATAAGAAAATCTGCAGAGCAATGCTAGTAGGGTGGGTGGAGGTTCTCAGATTCTAGTGAGGAGCTGGTCTGGTGAGATTGTGAATGAAGACTGAATTACGATATCACTTGAAATTTTTGAAATACTACAAAAGTAGTATTTAGGAGGATATTTATGGCATGAGATGTTTTTAAAGAATATTTATTTATATTATTGACTATATAAATAGAGACAAAAAGAAATTGAGAGAAGAGGGGGTAGATAGAAAAGGAAAGAGACAGACATCTAAACCCTGCTTCACCACTACTGAAGCCATTCGCCTGTAGGTGGGTACCAGCAGCTTGTACCTGGGTGCCTGTGCACTATAATGTGTACACTTAATTAGATGCGTTACCACCTGGCCTCTAGCATTTGATTTTTTTTTTTTTTGTCTCCAGGGTTGTCACTGTCGGTGTTAGCACTACAAATCCACTGTTACTGGAGGCCATTTTTTCTTTTTTAAAAAATAGGCTAGGACGGGAGTCGGGCTGTAGCGCAGCGGGTTAAGTGCAGGTGGCGCAAAGCACAAGCACCGGCATAAGGATCCCGGTTCGAACCCCGGCTCCCCACCTGCAGGGGAGTCACTTCACAGGCGGTGAAGCAGATCTGCAGGTGTCTATCTTTCTCTCCTCCTCTCTGTCTTCCCCTCCTCTCTCCATTTCTCTCTGTCCTATCCAACAACGACAACAACAATAATAACTACAACAATAAAACAACAAGGGCAACAAAAGGGAATAAATAAATAAAATAAATTAAATTAAAAAAAATAGGCTAGGACACAGAAAAATTGAGAGAGGAGGTGAAGATAGAGAGGGGGAGAGAAAAATAGACATTTGCAGACCTGCTTCACTGCTTGTGAAGCGACCCCCCCTTTGCAGGTAGGGAGCCAGATGGGGGCTCAAACCGGGATTCTTGCACCAGTCCTTGTGTTTTGTACCACATGCACTTGACCCAGTGCACTACCGCCTGGCTCCCCCTAGCATGGGATGTTTATAGAAGAAAATAGTTAAGGTCTCAAGTTAATCGTCTAAATGATCATTGTATGCATCTAGAAAAATAAGATAAATTAAGCCTCACGCAAACCTAAAGAAGAAATAAGTAAAATTGGAAGGAGAGGGAGGACAAGGAGGAGGAAGTGGGGGAGGAGAAGGAGAAAAGGAATAGAGAAAAATACAGGAAGCCAAATCATTTAATGATAATAGCAGCACTGGTAAACTCCTAGAGAAGAGAGAAGACCCAGGTCACTAACATCAGAAATGAAAAAGGAGACATCGATACTGTCCTCACAGGCTGTAAGAATGGTAAGTAATCACTACAGCAACTCTGTGTCCCCAACCCTCCCCCCTGAATTGACAACTAAGACACACTGGATCAATTCCTGGAAAAATACAAATTGTTAAAACCTACTTAAGAAAAAAAAAAACCTACTTAAGAAGAAGTGCATAATCTGAATCTCCACTTAGCTACTAAAGGCATTCGATTAGTAATTAGAAACTGTGCACAGAACTACAGGACCAGGTGACTTCACTGAAGAGTTCTACCATTTTTTTTTAAAAGATAGGACAGAGAGAAATGGAGAGAGGATGGGGAGGTAGAGAGGGAGAGAGACAGAGAGACACCTGCAGACCTGCTTTACCACTCATGAAATGTCTTCCCTTCAGGCAGGGAGCAGGGACTCAAACCTGGGTCCTTTCACTTGGTAATATGTATGCTTAACCAGGTACACCACCACTCAGCCCCATACCAAACTTCTAAGGGAGAAATAATGACATTTCTACACAATCTCTTCCAGAAAATGCACAGAAATGAGTAATCCCAACTCAGTGTTGTGAGGTCAGTGTTATCTTGATACCCAAAATGATCAAAGAGGTTAGATGAAAATAAAACCATTGGGGTGCTGAGCAGTGGAACACCTGCTTAAGTAGACACATTGCCATGTGCCAGGACCTGGGTTTGAGACCCCTCCCAACCTTCAGTGGGGAAGCTTTATATGGGGTGAAGTAGGTCTGTAGGTATTTATCTCTTTCCTTTTCTGTCTCCTCCCCTCTTCTCTCTGTCTTATCAAATAAGATTGAAAGAATGAAAAAAAAATGGCTGCCAGGAGTGGTGTATTTGTAGTGTTGGCACTGAGCCCCAACAAATAAAACACTGGTAGAGGTGAAGTATACCTGACCAAGTGGAATTTGTCTTGGGAGTGTGAGGCTGACCCAACATTAAAAGTTAGTCAATATTTTTCACTGACATGAAATTTCTAAAGGAGTCAAATTCATAGAGACAGAAAGTGGAATGGTGGCTTCTAGGGGTTAGGGAGGGATAAATGAGGAATTAGTGTTCAGTGAGGATGGAGTTTTTGTCTAAGATGTGAGAGTTCTAGAGAGGATAGTGGTGATGTCTATATAATATTGTGAATGGATTTGGTGCCACTGAATTGTCCACTTAATAGAACTAGGGCCTGAACTGGTGTACTTGGTTAAGTGCACATATTACTGTGTACAAGGACCTGGGATCAAGTTCCCAGTCCCCACCCACAGGGTGGAAGCTTCACAAACAGTGGACCAATGTTACAGGTCTCTCTCTCTCTCTCTTTCACCTTCTCTATCTGCCTCTTCTCCATTTATCTCTATCCAAAATAAATAAGTATATTAAACAATAAAAAGCATAGTGAAAATTGGAAATTGTATGTATATTGTGTTAGTAAAAATTAATTAATTGCTGCAGTATACCCAGTTGACTCACAAATAAAGAAAAAACACCATATAGTCATATCAATAAATGTAGAAAAAAAAAGAAAAAAATGTAGAAAAAATATCGAATAGTATTCAGTATCCTTTCAAAACTAAAACCTGAGCAAACTTGGAGTAGAAGGGTTCTTCCTAATCTAATTAAAAGCAACAACAACAACAACAAACAAACAAAATAGGGGCAAGGGAGACAACATAATGTTATAGAAGAAGACTTCTATGCCTGAGGCTCTGAAGTCCCATGTTCAATCTTCAGTACTACCATAAATCAGAGTTGAGCACTGCTCTGGTGTCTCTCTCTCTCTCTCTCAAATAAATATTAAAAACCAACCAACCAACCAAGCAACCAAAAAAAAAAAACAACACTATATTCCTTAAGAGAGAAGAAACAATACTGGGAAGCTTTTTTTTTTTTTTCCTGTTCAAGTTCAACATCATAATTGAGCAATAAGTAAGAAAAGAAATTAAAGGTATATAGATTGGAAAAGGATGACATAAAACTTTCTCTGTGCATAGGCAACCAGACTGTCTACACACAAAATCCCATGGAACCTACAAAAGATTTTCTAGGATTAATAGATGTGTTATGATTGCGAATGACAACTTCAATATATAAAAACAAATCATATTTATGTAGAATATCCCTGAAGACAAGATTTATGAAGTAATATCATTGTACAATAGCATCAGACCATGAATATTTAGGTACATCTAGTAAAATTAATGTAGTATCTTGCTGCCAAAACAGCTAATGATAAAGAAATCAGAATGCAAGTGCACAGAGGAGCATGCTATGCTCATGGATTGGGGGCTTGATGGAGAGATGTCAGATCTCCTCACATTGATCTATAGTGTAGATTGACATAATACTAATCAAAATCCCAGCAGGCTTCCAGAAAAATGTTGAAGAGCTCATTAACATTTTTTACATAGTAAACAAAGGAAGGGGAACAGCCAAAACAATTTTGGAAAAGAACAAAGTTGTGAGGCTGTTGCTACTTGAAAAACTTACTCTAAAAGTATGGCATTCTAGGTGGGCAGAAATGGGGGCACTGACACTGAAGGCAGGATGGGTGTGGGTTGCTTGTACTGCCTGTGAGCTCAGCTGAGTGCTGATTAAGGCGCAAGAACACTTCATAGAGAAAACGGTTGTTTTTCTACAAGGGGTACCAGATCATTTTGTGATATACATGCAAAGAGAAAAAAAGGTAGACATATTGTATAGAAAAACCAATCCCAAAAGGGTCATAAATTCAAATACAAAACTGTAAAAATTATAGAAGTTAGCAGGGAAGAAAGCCCTGGTAACACTAGGTTAGGCACAATACCTAGAACACAATCTATGAATAGTTTTGGAGAACTATATATAGTCCCTTGTAGGAGGGTGAAGTGATGGCCACTGAGTAGGGCAACAGTGGCATGAATGATTCTCCAAGAGAAGGAAAAGGCAAGACTCCCAGCTCTGTCCCCAGAGGACCCCTGGACACAGCTCCTTCTTCCCTTGCAACCTTCTGTAACCTGAACAAGTTTCAAACTGCAGAAAAGCTGCAAGAAAAGTAGAGAGCTATTCTCTACTCCTTTTCTAGATCTGCTGATTTTGTTTGTTTGGGTTTACCTCCCACATACTCCTCCTTGGATGTATCCACTTGGGTGTGTTTTCTGAATTGCTTGTGGGTGGTTGAAGGCATCTCATTTCTAGACCTCTGAATACCTAACTCCTTGTGTCTTTTGTAAGACAGGGACCTCTATTGTTTCAAAACCAAGAAACAACTTTGAAGTTGCATCACCATTTAATCTACAGAATGCATCAGCCTAGGTCTGGAATTGTCTTCCTTTCTGACCAGAGCCATGTCAGTGTTGCCTCTTTACCGCCCTTTACCACTCCTCAGATTGTCTTGATCTCTTATGGCCTGTGCATGCCCTGAGATCAGGCTGTCTGACTGTAGAAGGTTCCTTGATTTATGGGACTAAGTGATATGGATTGAGGGTCCTCGTTTTGGGCAGGGACCCCTGAGGAGCTCCTGTGTCCTCAGTGCATCCCAGAAGAAGGCATATGGTGTCAGTTTGGGAGTCATTTATTTTGGTGTCTGCTATGTTTCCCTTTATAATGTCATTTTTGTGACAACCTTGTCACCTATCAAACTTCACTTTCTGGTATTAGTGCCACCAACGCCCAGTTGGTTAGGCTTCCAGAGCCTGTGCTCATGGATTGTGGTAGGTGAAAGAGCAGGAGAGTCAGGGTACCATCACCAGGCCAATGTGTGAGCTCCCACAGTATTCAGACCCTGCCCCCCAACATCCTTCCTGGACATAGGGGGTGCCCTTGGAACCCCAGGGAGAGGTCATAGGCAGCTGGTACCCAGGATACATACAGATCATAGCCTAATTTCACTAGAACTCATTTCTTCCCACTGTGTGGAAACAGGTCCTAGCTTCCTCACCCTCTATGGAGGCTGGGTCCTTAGATGCTGCCTGGCCTATGGTGTGAACTCAGCAGGTGGATGTGTGAGCTCCCACAGGACTCAGACTTCACCCCCAACTTCCTTCCTGGACTGACCAGTGTCTCTGAGCTCAGGCCCATCCTGTGAATAGTGTTTCTGTTTGAGCTGAAGGTGAAAGAGTTTCTTGGGAAGAGGAACAAAGGGGCAGGGTCCTGGGTTTTGAGGCTGGCAAATGATTCAGAATGGTGATAATAACTGGAGGCACAGAGAACCACAGACCAGGAGCTTGCAGCTTGGGGGCGGGGGAGAGAAGGCCTTTATGAAATGGTTTGCAGTGATGCAGCTACTGAATTTAGCCTCCTTTTTCCTATGCAAGGTATGCTGGGTTGGGAGAGGTTGCCTTGACCTGGGAGCAGTCAAGACCCCCATCTCTCCGGGTAGGGTTATGTGCTCTCAGGAGACACAAGCTTTCCTACTGCTGGAGCATCATGACTGCATATACTGCACAGCCAGCAGAAGCAGCTCTCAGTGGAGGAAGCCCTGCCCTGAGGATTCTACAAGTCACTAGTGAGCACTGTTTGTGAGGCCTGGATGCAGGTCCCAGGTGTTCTGGCATGGCCACAGCACTGAGTTTTGGGACAGCCACTATCCTAGAGGTTTCTGTTTAAGCACCTGCTAAGAGAAGCAGGGCCATAGTCAGGTTTTGGATTCTGAGAGCCCCTTGCCTCCTCTCAGTGGGCACAGATACTCTGGTTTGAGGCAGAAGAGGAGACCTCTAGATCTCCTTCTGTAGCTGACAGGGCACCGTGCAGGAGTCAGGCATAGTCTCTGTGTGTGCTTATGTACATGTATAGTACCTGTCCCTCTGTGCTTGAATGCTTGTGTGTGTCTGTATGTGGATGCTGTTCCCCAGGCTCTTACTCTGGGCACTCCTCCCATAACTGGGAAGATGAGAGTCCACACAGGGACAGCGCATGTCCAGGAAGCCAGAACCCTGACTACTCCTGACGTGGCCCTGGTGCTTACAGCTGGTGGCGTAGTTGTGACTGATGGAGGTACAGAAAGAGGAGGCGGCAAGGCCAAGGCCGTACTGCTCCTGTGGGGATGTGTATGTAAGTGCACATCCTGCATGCAGAACCCTAACAGGCCTGACTGAATCAGATGGCAGAGCACACAATCAGCCCAGCAGTGGCTCCTAAGCCAGCAGCCTGTCCTTTAAAGAAGAATAGACCTTGATCTTTCAGGCAGTGACACAGAATTAGGGTCTGTCCACATTCTGTGCTCACACATCAGCCAAGAGGACAACATATTGGGCCACACCAGCCTTGTAGGGCACCAGGATGCAGAGCCTGGACATTGAGGGAGGCAGGGTGATGGTCTCAGGTGGGACCCATAGAGGGTGATCTCTCACTGTGCCTCTTCCTTGAGCAGGGAGAGGACTGGAGAGCAGAGCTCCCTCAGCACCATGTAGCTATGTGCAAGGAATTCTTTGTACAGGAGACACCTGTAGCCATGAGTTCTTAGAGTGACATGGGGACAGGAGCTTAATTCTGACACTCTGACACTTGGGCTTCTTGTGCAGACGGAGTGTTTGCCCACATACAACCTGCCTACACACCCATTGTACAGTACACAGGCACACCTGACACAGCACACCTAGTGCTCCTGGCACATCCTGGCTTCCAAGGCAGCAGTACACACTGTCCTGGAAAGACTGATGGGTCTAGTGTGGAAGGACAGCCAGACAAGGACAATCCCATTCTGAGCTCCTCTTCCCACTAAGCAGAGCACATGAAGGCCCCACCCAGCCCCTCAGTCCTGGGCCTTCCTTATCTACGCATGGAGAAACTCCTTGCCCTTCTGTGGCTACCCTGCTCCTGGGCCCCCACAACAATCTAAGTGGCATTTCTGCTCTGACTTCCTCTTTTTGGTATCGAAAGCTCAGGGCCATTGCCTGGCTGTCCATGCCAATACAGCCTTCTCCTCAGGACTGAACCCCTGACCCCCTTCCAGTCATCTTCTCTTAGTGACTCTTAGAGAGGATCCCTCTGGGTTCCTTGACTACCCTCAGACAGTGACACTGTGGACACAGAAGTAGGATCACTTCCCTGAGGTTAGCCTGCTTCATCTTATTCTCCTTTCACAGGCCCCCATCTGCCACCACGCCCAACAGAGACACCACCCATCCAACCAGAGCCTCTTGAGAGCCTCTCAGCACAGGTGTGCAGGCCCCTGTCCCATTTTCCTGAATCCTCTCCCTTCTGAAATCAGAGCTTATTTCACAGAAGGGGAAACCAAGGAAGAACTTAGTATCTGGCTGGAGATGGCACTCAGCACATCTGTTTCTCAGTGTGGAGACAGGACAGCCAGGGCTCTGAATAATCCACATATGCATATGGAGCCAGCCTCTTGGGGGCACAAGGCCTTTTGAGGAGCTGATAAGAGGGGTCTCTCACAGGTTGGTGACATCAGCATACAAGTGTCCCTCACATCTCAGGAAGCCTACAGATGTCAGAGGCCCAACTGGAAGTCTGAGCTCATTGCTCTGAGGTACCAGCTGCCTTTAGCAGAAGGAAGGGGTGAATTAGGGGATTTATGACCAAGTAGCCTTGCACTAAAAAATGGAAAGAAGTGGGGGTCACGCTGTTCCTGAGCTCTCCCCTTCTGGACTTCTTAGAGTAAACACTTCTCCATCTCCCTGAGCTCAGGGATGACACAGACCGGAAGCTACTGTTGGGGTGAGGGAAGTAAAAGTCTCAGACCTCCTTGGGGGATGGATGCATGACCATATAGCCACCAGGTGAACTTCTACCAGGTGCCCTCTAACTCCTGTTTCCTCCCAGCCATTTTCTACACCCAGAGGCTGCTCACCTGGATGACGATCTTGATGGTGGCAGTGCCCACGATGGGCGTGCACACCAGGCCCCCAGGGTGCTGGCCGTCATCGCTTTGGTTCTGCTGGCCCATGGTGAAGAGCATGGGCACAGCCAGTAGGCCTGAGGCCAGCCAGATGGCGCTGATGAACTTCTTGGTGCGGCTGCGGGACATGAGGGTCTTAGCTTTGAAGGGATGGCAGATGGCCAGGTAGCGCTCCACACTCAGGCTGGCTACGTTGAGGGCGGTGGCATAGGTGCAGGCATCCCGCAGGAAGTAGTATCCCCTGCAGACGGCGTCCCCGAAGGCCCAGGGATGGTGGACCCAGATGAAGTTGTACAACTCCACGGGCATGGCGAGCAGCAGGATGAGCAGGTCTGAGGCTGCTAGGCTGCCCAGGTGGTAGTGCACAGTGCTCTGCAGGTTCTGCAGTGACTTCTTGCGGGCCAGCGTAAAGGCCGTCACTGCGTTGCCCACCGTGCCCACCACAAAAAGAACCAGGTACACTGCTGTCACCAGCACCTTGGAGTAGATGTCAGTGTTCACGTCCAGGTGGCTGCTGGAAGTCGCCCTCACGTGCTGGGTGTTTAAGTCCAGCTCTCCTCTAGGGGTGGCTACCAAGCTTTCTGACACGTTGCCCGTGCGGTTGACCAAACCCGCGGCCAGCAGCGTTGCGTCCAGCAGCGCTAAGTCCAGCCCCGACGGCAGCAGGAAGGAGTCAGCAGTCTGCCGGCCGGGGGATCCTGGGGTCGAGCTGTTGAGGCGCATGGTGCTTGCTTACCTGGGTGCTGGGCTTCAGTCGGCACCTCCCGGCTGGGGTGGGCACGTCTCAAGGCCGAAAGAAGTAGAGGGATCGGGGAGGAGAGCGAGTGGTTAAAGATGAGCCCTCAGCGTCCGACACCGACCACCCCAGAGCGCACGGTGCTTGCACTCAGCCGGGGCTCCACCGCCCCTCCCAGACTGCTGCGGTTTCCCCGGCTCTCCAGTTCCAGCGGTTCCGCCTGCTCTCCAGCCCCGGGTCCCCTGGTCCCTGCTCGGCAGCGCCTTCTCCCGCCGGCTGGCGTGCGCGGGGCTAGTCTGTGTGCGGAGCGGAGCGGAGCTCAGCACAGCTACAGGCACTGTAGCTCACTCCCTCGCTCCCGCGCTCTCCCCGCAGCCGCGCCCCGCCCTCCCGGGCTCCGCGTCTCCTCTGAGCGGGCGGCCACCACTTGCCCCACGGCTAGAGACCGTGGGGCTGGCGGGGGGAGGCGGCGGGCCCTGCCTAGCCCCGATTGCTGGGCTGAGTGTAGCTCCTGAGTCCTAGGGGCAGTGACACTTGGGCGAGTACCCCAGTGGGTGGGTGTAGCGGCTGGGGAACGTTGGACACAGACACCCCACCTCAGCGAGCACACTCTCCCTTCCCTGCTGTTTCCTACCTCCCTCTTACTCCTCCGGGACTGACCTGCTCTCTCTCCGCCCCCCCCCCCCAGCTTTCTCAGCTGGGGAAGGGGCTATGGGGAGGGCGGGGCGGAGGAGGCTTCCTGCTGCGGTGACTGGGTGCTCCCGCTGCAGCTGCCTGGGCCGCCCCTCCCTCCTGGGGTGTCCAAGGATGCCTGAAGCTGCTTGTGGGGAGGGAGGGGGATGGGAGGTTGGGCTCTAGCACAACTAAGTGGTTCTGCATCTGGCACCCTGAGGTGGCATTGTGTCCAGTGGGTGCCAGTGGGCATGTTCTGCCTCCCCCGTCAGTAGAGGTGGTCAGCAGAAGTCATCCTCAATATACTTTGAAGCCCAGGAATATAATGTCTCCATTTCTATCCAACCCCCCCCCCCCCCGCCCCCTGAGATTGCTTTGACAATTAGGGATATTTTGTGGTTCCAAACAAATTCTAGCCGTGCTTATGCTAGTTCCATAAAGGATGCCATTGGAATTGCGATAAAGATGGCACAAATATCTTTAGTGCTTTGGGCCAAGTGGCCATTCAAACTATGCCAATTATGACAATCCATGAACATGTATTTTCTTCTATCTTTTTCTATTTCTTCTAACAATAACTTACAGTTTATCCATAGGTATCTTATTTATTTATTTTTAGATGTGATTGTGGATTGAAGAAAACACAGGCATAACACCCCAGGATATTGGCTTCAGAGATATTCAGAGATTCAATGCCAGTGGCAATTGAAATAAAAGCAAAGATAAATAAATGTGATTACATCAAACAAAAAAATCTGCACACTGAAAGAAGCTACCATAAAAAACAAAAAAAGTCATCTTATTGAATGGGAAAAATATCTGTACAGAATACATTTAACAAAGGCATAGTAGCCAAGGAATATTTAGAACTTACAAAACTCAACAACAAAAAAGTCGAGTGACACCAGTGAAAAATGGAAAGAAGAACTGAACCAGCATTTCTTAAAAGAAGATATGCAGATGGCCAACAGGCACATCAAAAAGTGCTCATGGTTTTTTGTTACCAGATAAATGCAAATTAAGACAACACCAAGATAGCCCCTCACTCCTGTGAGAATGGCCCACATCAAAAAGACCAAAAACAACAGATGCTGGTGAGGATGTGTATTGTAGATCATTAAGCCAATGAAATGAAATGAAACAAGAAAGAAAACTATGAGATGAAGCATTAAAAAAAAAGGAACTCTTATATCCTCCTTATATCCTATTGGTGGGAATGCAAGATGGTCCAGCCTCTGTGGAAAACAGTGTAGAGATTTTTTTCAAAAAATTAAAAATAGACCTGCCATATGAGCTAGCAATTCCATGGCTTGGTATGTAGCTAAAGAATACAAAAACAGCTAGGGAGTCAGGCGGTAACGCAGTGGGTTAAGTTCATGTGGTGTGAAGCGCAAGGACCAGCATAAGGATCCCTGATGGAGCTCAGGCTCCCCACCTTTAGGGGAGTCGCTTCACAGGTGGTGAAGCAGAGCAGGTTTGCAGGTGTCTCTCTTTCTCTCCCCCTCTCTGTCTTCCCTTCCTCTCTCCATTTCTCTTTGTTCTATCTAACCATGACGACGACATCAATAACAGTAATAACTACAACAACAATGAAAACATCAAGGGCAACAAAAGGGAAAATAAAAAAAGAATACAAAAATAGCTATTTAAAAAGACACATACACACCCATGTTCACTGTGGCAATACTTATAACAGCTGAGATTTGGAGACACTTCAAGTGCCCACTTACATACAATAGATAAAGAAGGTGTATTGACAGTACGCATGTACACAATGCAATGTTAGCTGCAAGGAATAAAGAATCCTTGCCTTTAGCTGCAATGTGAATGGTGCTGGAGGGGATCATGTTAAGTGAAATAAGCCAGAAGAACAAAGACAAATAACCAGATATCTCACTCATATGTAGGCTTCTAGAGAAACAAAATAAGAGACCTTACAAAGTTAAACATAAACAGTCCTTCAGTCTATGATTGTGGATCTGAGGTTACCAGTGGGCATAGGGACCCTGAAAGTCTATGGCATTGAGAAACTAGCACTTTGGGGCTAGGCAAGGTGTGTTAACACACATTTTGAAGACGTGCAAAATGTATCCCTAAAAACATAAACAGTTTTGTAACATAATGTTACCTCAACTAAAAAAATGATGTTATCATAGGTGATCCCAACATATAAAACATGTTAAGAATGTAGCCTTCAGGGGGCTGGGCGGTAGCGCAGAGGGTTAAGTGCACATGGTGCAAAGCATAAGGGCCTGTGTAAGAATCCCAGTTCGAGACCCCAGTTCCCCACCTGCAGGGTGTTGCTTCACAAGTGGTGAAGCAGGTCTGCAGGTGTCTATCTTTCTCTCCTCTGTCTTCCCCTCCTCTCTCGATTTCTATCTGTCCTATCCAACAACAACGACAGCTATAACAATAACAAAAACTACAACAAGGACAACAACAAGGGCAACAAAATGGGAAAAATGGCCTCCAGGAGCAGTGGATTCATAATGTAGGCACCGAGCCCCAGCAATAAAACCTGGAGGCAAAAAAAAAAAAAAAAAAGAATGTAGCCTTCAAAGACAACAAGCATCCTTTTTGCTGGAAGCAAGTGCAGCCAGCTCTGAGGTTGATAGTTGGGGCTGAAATCTGACCTTGTTCTTAGATTTCTGGCATATTGAGCCATCTGTAAAATGGGTGTGTGGCTGAATGACTGCTCAAAGTGGGATGCTACTGGTCAATTATCGCTGAGCATACTGTCTGCACCCAGAAAGCCATGGCAATGTTGGGTCTTTTCACTGAGGGTGATCACCTCTGACACTGAGCACTCTGTCACCAGCCAGTGGACACCGAGTTTGCTCCTTTGTTGGCTAGTAACCTGAGTGGCTCAGGATGATGCCCATAGGAATGGTGCTCACTAGGCGGCTGCTTAAACTCACTGTTTGATTTCTAAAATCCTGACCTTTTGACTAAGCTACCTTCTTTTCAGAGATTCCTTTTTGAGTCAGCCTTGGAGCTTAAAAAAAAATCATAAAAGGCAACTCTGCACAAATATTATGACAAGGCATTTGCTTAGAGCCACAGTGGAAATGTCACCTGGAAGGCAGCAGGCCCTTGCCCAAGGCTCCTTCTAGGCTGGCTTCTAAGCAGGACACACAACTAGAACCTTAAACCCTGAACTGTTTCCCCAGGTAGAACACTTCCCCAACAGCTGAGACACTTTGCAGAAAGTGCACCTGCTCTGAGAGGGTCTAGTCTGGGACCAGCTCTGTGACTGGGCCCATACCTGGCTCCCATGGTGACAGATTGAAACCTGACACAGGATGGAGTTTGGGGAAGCAGGGCTCTGATGCATGAGTGGGCCTAGGCTTGCTTGGGAGATGGGGGCGGATCTGCTGTGCAGACCCTAATGTTCCAAATGTTGCCTGCCAGAGAGTCTTGTCCTATGTGCAGTGGCTTCTGAGCTTCTTGGGAAGCAGGGCTGCAGGGTGTTTCTGGTTTCCTGAGGCCATGTGTGGTTCTGGCTGCAGAGCCACTGAAGTCCAAGTAGCTGAATGAGAGCTACCTGGATGTCCACTCTATAGCTGGAAACTGGCTGGCTCATGGTTCAAGCCTTTCACAGTGCCTGCACTGATTGGTACCCACTGGACTTCTGTTCAGTGAGCGGAAGGGATATGACAATGGTGACCTGGGTGGTGGCACTTGGATAAAGCTTTGGACTTCCAAGCACTCTAGGAGTTCTAGGAGTCACATATGTTCTACTTTCCTCTTCCACTTCTCTCTCTCTCTCTCTCCCCCTTCCTCCCTCCCTCCCTTCCTCCATCTTGCTTATACATGAATTAATGTACAACACCAAGTCCCTTCAACAAGTTTGCAAGTACAAGAGATACCACTAATGAGTGTGAGACCCTTGTACCAGCCTCCGAGGTTCTCAGGCCTGCTTTCTGGGAAGGAGGGAAGTAGCATAATACACCAGGAGGAAGAGAAGCCAAAATGTAGGATAGCATTATAGTAAAGAGGACTTCGCTTTTCTGGCTAAAGAATTCCATCATAAGTGCCGTGGTACATCAGGTTCCTTTCACCTGGAGGAGTGACCCACTGTCCTTGAAGTTCCTTTCTCCTCTGGTCCTTACATATCTTCTGGACAACTCTTACCAGCAAGAATATTCTTACTAAATGACCACAGCAATATACTGTCAGTTATCTATTGTAGCTTAACAGATACTATTTTCATTATCAGTAGTACTGTTCTGTTAGGTTTCTTATGAGGTACAGGTAACTGGGAGAGTGCATGTTTACTCAGAGAAACTAAGGCTATATAAGCACATAATTTGCATAGCTTGGTGGTGGATATTCCTCCCCCCCACTCCATGGCATGGGAGTTGCATATGTGCCAGAATACACAGCCAAGGAAGACTTTAAAAATAGAGCAACACATGCACCAGTGTAAGCGAAGTGTGGGTGCTGAGGGCTGGCTTCCTGACTGTGCTCATGGAACACAGGATGCTGGCAGAGTCCAGGGGTCCAATGCCAGTCTAGGAGGCTCAGCCATCAGGTCACCAAACATCACATCCTGCCCCTACCTTTCCCAATTGGCTGGGCTATGGCCAGCTCTCTGGAATGTGAGTCTGTCCATGGCTGTCAGTCACCAGGGGAGGAGGAGGAGTGAGCGCAAGTGAGAGTATCCACCATAGATGGGGCTTATGTGGAGCGGGATCTGACAAGGTAGGAGGTGGCTTTGAGCTCTAGGCTGGCCAGATCCTGATTGTGGGCTCCAGGGCAAAGCACAAAGCTGACTAAGGTCTAGTTTTCTTTCTTTCTTTTTGTTTTCTTCATTAAAAAAAAAAAAAAAACTATTTACAAAATGGAAATACTGACTCTTAAGACTATAGGATAAAAGGTGTAAATTTCCATACAGTGCTCACCCCCAGAGCTCCATATCCAATCACCTTCTTTGATAGCTTCCATATTCTTTATTCCTCTGGGAGTATGGACCCAGGATCATGGGGTGCAGAAGGTGGAAGGTCTGGCTTCTGTAATTGCTTCTTCACTGAACATGGGCATTGACAGGTCAATCCATACCACCAGCCTCTCTCTCTCTCTTTCCATAATGGGGCAGGGATCTGGGGAGGTAGGGTTCCAAGACACATGGTGGGGTCATCTGCCCAGGGAAGTCAGGCTACATCATGGTATCATCTGGAACCTGGCGCCTGAAAAAGAGTTAAGATACAAAGCAGAACAAATTGTTGACTAATCATGAACCTAAAGGCAAGAATATTGCAGATGAAGATTTGGGGTCTCCATTTTGGAAAAAGCTTGTAGGTCTACTTTAGATATATTGCAGAGGACCCATGACTTTACTAGTTTTTGCCTGTGCCTGACATCTAATATGCAGGTGGACCCAGGTTATTGCCTGGGGAGATGGTATCATAGTTGGAAAAAGGACTAGAAAGCTGGATCAGGGAAGAGAGTAGCTCCCAAATATGGGGAAAGTATATAAATATTGTTAGCTATAAACCCCGTCAATTTGATCTCGGGCCCATAGTCAGCACAGGAACCCACGTAACCTCTGCATCCCTGTATATCTGAGCTCACATTCTATGGTTATAGCTAGGAGCATTCCAGGCTATGTTAGGACCTATCTTCCTCAGGTAGTAGGTAGAGTATATTGTCTAATCTCCCTTTAGAGAATGGAATATTCCCTACCATTATTGATCCACATTGAGGGCAAGGTCCTGTAGGGACCCACAAAAGGGTCCATTATGTTGTTCCTGATAGAGATGACCAGTGACAGTGGCTAGAGGGATCTGTTAGAGGTCTAGGCCCATCATGTCTGTGTGGGAATCCCAGGACTCCCTGACTAGGGCTCCAGGTGATGGGGTGGCCTGGTAGTGACTAAAGAGTCATCATTAAAGTATGCCAGTCTCTTGCCCTTATTCAGCTTTTGTAGTCCTTACTTTGTCTGACAAGGTTAGCTTTGGAGTGATTGAGGGACATATAATAGGAGGTAGGTGAGGAGGGTATCTAGGTCTAAGAAGAAACTGTTTCATTAGGTACTTTAAGGTGTCTTTTTAGGTATTTCTACTTGCTTGCTTCATTTATTGACTCACTGCAAGTTATTGTATACTTTTGCTTTAAGATATGTTTTCCTCTAACTTATGGATACATGTACATATGCCCTATGTCATGGGCCCTGGTCTGTATCTAGGTTGTGAGGTTTTTTTAAGAAGTGTACCCGAAATGTAATTAAGAAGTCCTATAAGCTAGGAAAGGTCTCACTAGAGTAATGAAGCTGAAGGGTTGACATTCCATTCCTGAAGTCTCTGGACACAGCCTGAAGTGAAGCATGCTGAGGTGGTACTTGTTGTATTGATTAGGTTGGGATCAGCAGATGCAGTATCAGTTGGTATGAATTGAGATAAGTATACAGGAAAGTGAGCCCTGCCCTAGAGGTTCCAGGACTGGGAGATGTATGGGCTTTATAGAGAAAGGGGATGGTTCCTGCAGTCTTAGGGTTTAAGAAGGCAATAGATAGTTATTGCTTTACAAGGTTCAGTTTTCTAATCTATAAATGGTGGGTCTGATCTGGGACTGTACGGAACCAATGACAAGACAGGTGACTGTATCCTCAGATCACTGCCCAGTTAATGGCTCTTTAACTCTTTGGGTCTACTCTGCTGTGGCATTGGTGGTCTGAGAAGAGGATGATCAGGTGGGATCATGCACTGAGTCCTTTGGGGGGCATCCAGCTCCACAGACACTTGGCATTCCTGCCTTGCCTGTCCCTGGATGAACTGAGGTGACAGGCCAGAGGGTCAGGAGAGTAGTCATTCTGATTTACCTAGAACTTTTTGGATTTTAGCTGTGGGTCCTGACTGAGTGTTGGGAATAGTGTCCCAGGTTCTGGGGGTCAGTGTCTGCCCTCAGAAGACATTTCTGAAACAGACCCCTACTTTGCCCTTATGACCTCACACCCCCACCCCATGTTCAGCTAGAATCATCACTGACTCACCTGTCCTGGCAAATAGCCACCCCCCCAAGATTCCTTACCACCTGTTGCTTAAGTACCAAGAATCTGACCGGACACAATTCCCAGAGGGCAACTCTGCCTCAAACGTGTGTGTGCATGTGTGTGTGCGCAACAGAGCACGTGTGTGTTTCCTCCAAGCTTTATTTTGTCCCATAGTGTGACTTGGGGCTACAGTTATTCACCAGAAAATACTTCCCATCCTTTGCTGGGAATCAGTGGATAGACCTCCTCTATCACTTCCTGCCATCGTCAGCCTTTGCTGCAGGTTGGAGAGCACTTTGCTGTGGGCACACAACAGCAGCAATTGCAGCGAGACCCCCCCTCCCTTACCCTCTGAGCAGATCACCTTTAGCTGCTCCTGTGGGAGGCTGATGTGGCATGGTGTGAAGTGGGTGTGGGCAGCTGGCACCACAGGGACAGTGGCACTCCTCCTGTCCCATACCTCCCACTGGCTGCACATGGTCCCTGTATGTGTGCATGGTCCCTGAGGACCATGATGCCCACTCCTGCCCTTCCAGAAGCCAGAAGCCAGCAGCATCTTGCCCATACAACACCAACATTTTTAAAAAATATGTATTATTTATTTATTTATTTACAGAGAGAGAACACACTACTCAACTCTAGTTTATGCTGGGGACTAACCTGGGACCTCAGAGCCTCAAGCCTGAAAGTCTTTTGCATAACCATTATGCTGTCTCCCCAGCCCTAACAGCAACATCTCCACAGGATGCTTTCTGGACCATAAGGCCATTGGTTATTGATAGGACATGGGCATCTGCATGTGAAGCCTGGTCACTACCTCTCAGTGTTTGCAGAAAGAGGGTTCAGTAGTGTGTGAGGCTTGGAGGGGGTATATTGAGGGTGGGGAAGCACATATGGGTGGTGCCTTCATGCAGGGAAAGACCTGTTTGACTGGAGATGTTGCTGTTAGGGCTGGGGAGACAGCATAATGGTTATGCAAAAGACTTTCAGGCTTGAGGCTCTGAGGTCCCAGGTTAGTCCCCAGCATCACCATAAACTAGAGTTGAATAGTGTGTTCTCCTCTCTCTGTAAATAAATAAATAATACATATTTTAAAAAATGTTGGTGTTGTATGGGCAAGATGCTGCTGGCTTCTGGAAGGGCAGGAGTGGGCATCATGGTCCTCAGGGAAGGGCCTACAGGCAGGCAGGAAAGGCATCTTTGGGAGACATCATGTGGCATTTTGGGCTCCTAGTTTCTAGAATGGTTAATCACAGCCTGCTTCTGTTATCTATGACCTTCCTGTGAAGTGACCTGACAAGGGAGTAGATGCCTGTCAAAACCACTGTTGGCATCTTCAGAAAAGTGTACTGCCCAGGCACCCTGAGGCCACTCAACCTTGAATCTCTGGGGACAAATAACTGACAAAGGCTGAGTTCACACAGGGGGTGTGAGTGTGAGTGAACAAGCCTGAGTGGTTGTGGAGGAACCAGAGAAGCACAGTGGTGTTTGCTGACGGAATGAGTCCACAGTACCAGACATCTTGCTCTCAGGGCCTTCTGCTTCTCACTGCCTTTGCCCCATACTTACCTACTGGTCAGCGTTCGGTGCTGCAGGCTGCCCTCTTGGCATTCTCAGCCATAGCATAAAGGTATCCAAGAGTGTTGTATTTCAGTGGGTGACAGAGTAGGCCTGGTAGACATGGGGCATCTGGGAAGAGAAGGATGGCAAAAATTGGGGATGGGGGATGGGTGAGGACAGAAATGAGGAGACAGATATGGGAGTGGAGTTCAGCTCCTGGGACCCACTACAGGCTCTATACAGAAACTGAGGGCCAGAGTAGCTCAGTGGCTGTGCTCGTGAAGCACAACCCCCCCCCCCCACCATCCCCTAGAGTCAGACAGAGAAGTGGCTTAGAGAAAGGGACAGGTAGTGGGGACACCATCGTCACACTTGTTATTTCACTCCCGGTTCATAACCCACCTGGAGAGCCTTACTGAGCACTTTCCCAGAATATTTTTTAACAGAACCATTTGTAAGGTGGCAGATGTTGACTCTCCCAGCAGAAGAACGTTTACCAGCTTGGGTGGGACTGAACTAATGTGAAGTCCATTTGAGACACCAAACACTTCAGCAGAGATCAGCAGGAAAAGTTGACATTTTAGAGGATATGGGGGTATGTTAGATTATTTTAGGGAAAGAAGAGAAAGTCCAATTTCCCAAACATGTTTCAGTGTAGCTGGGATTCCTAGGAAGGCTTTAATGGGCCTCTGTTCTGGGAGGTGATTTAACATTTTGTTGCAGCTGTGTGGAAAAGCAGGGGCACTCTGGACAGGGTGGCTTGGAGTTGACCAGAGATCCCTATCCACCCCCCACCCCCCCATTCTGCTTGCACTCCCCAGTCATGTTGGAACTAGGGGCCCTCATTACTGGTCCTCAGGGAAAGGCATTTTCTTTTTGAGATTTGCTCTTGGGCAGAAGACAAACACACAAACAGTACACCCACCACAGAAGGACAAACAATTCCATCTGCTCATTTTGCAGAGAAAAGCCGTGTTTTGTCAGCTCTCATCCTGGGAAGCTGAGAATCTCTGCCTCTTATACATTTAGCAATCTGCAGTTAAGTTTCCCTGGCATGCTTGTGAGTACACCAGGAAGCTGAAGCTGAAAGTGTCTGGTCTGGTTCCTTTTATCAGTTTTCTTCCACTTATTGTCAGTAGAGATGGCCTAGGAGTTCTGGGGTTCTTCAAAGGACTATCTCTCAGTGGCTGGGTTGAGAACTTGCAGGGTCCTAGGGGGGTGGGGTGACAGGGACTCTACCAGGACATGGGACTGGAGCCACCCTCCCTGTCTCCCTGTAGCTTTGGCAGGTGACCCTTTTGGGAGAGATAGTAAGGGGGCAGCTGTGTGTCATCATCCTGCCCTCAATTTTTGAACTTCTCTGCTCCTAGTATGTTTATGTGTGTGTGTGTGTGTGTGGGGTGGCGGTGAGGTTACAAAAAATGATTTTTGAGGGCTACAATTCCTGCCCTCTTTGTTTAAATCAAGAATTTTAGTTGGTGGGGTCCTTTCCTGCTTTGGAGACCAGAGTGATATTAGCCTCATAAGTTGTGTTTAGGTGTGTTACCATTTCTGGAAGAGTTTGAGGAGAATGTGTGTTAATTCTTCTTTGAGAGTTTTATAAAATTCATTAGTATAGCCATCTGGATTGGGGCTTTTACTGTTGGGGAGGCATTTGATTACTATTTCAATTTCTACACTAGTGATTGGCCTTTTAAATTTATTTACTTCTTCTTGTATCAAGGTTGGCAGTTGGTATGACTCTAAGAATGTGTCCATTTCTTCTTAGTTGTCTAATTTATTTCTATGTAGATGTCCATAAGTCATGCATGATATTTTATATCTCTGCTTTATCTGTTGTAATATCTCCTCTTTTGTTTCAGAGTGGTTTTACCATAGCTTTCCCTTGTAATGAGTGTAGCTAGTGATTATCTATTTTATTTATCCTTTCAAAGAACCAGCTCTTGGTTTCATTAATCTTCTGATGGTCTTTTTGTTTTCTGTTTTGTTGATTTTTTGCTCTGATTTTAACTGTGTCTTGTCTCCTGCTGACCTGTTGATCTCTTTGTTGCTCTGTTTCTAGTTGGTTCAGTTGGGTTGTTAGATGGTTTATTAGTGATTTCTCCTCTTTATTAATGTAGGCCTGTATTTCTATGAATTTTCCTCTCAAGACTGATTTTGTTATGTCCCATATGGTTTGATAACTGGTTTCTTCAGTTTCACTGACTAATTTTTAAAAATCTCTTTATTGGGGGTTGGGCGGTAGTGCAGCAGGTTAAGTGCACGTGGCGCAAAGCACAAAGACTTGCGGAAGGATCCCGGTTCAAGCCCCCGGCTCCCCACCTGCAGGGGAGTCGCTTCACAGGCAGTGAAGCAGGTCTGCAGGTGTCTGTCTTTCTCTCCCCCTCTCTCTCTTCCCCTCTCCTCTCCATTTCTCTCTGTCCTATCCAACAACGAACAACATCAACAATAACAATAATAACCACAACAAGGGCAACAAAAGGGGGAAAAATGGCCTCCAGGAGCAGTGGATTCATGGTGCAGGCACTGAGCCCCAGCAATAACATTGGAGGCAAAAAAAATTATTTACTACTGGATAGAGACATAGAGAAATTGAGAGGGGAGGGGAGACAGAGAGATACCTGTAGCCTTACTTCATCACTCATGAAGCTTTCCCCCTACAGGTGGGACCAGAGGCTTGAACCTGGGTCCTAGTACACTATAATGTGTGCACTTAATCAGGTATGCCATTACCTGGCCCCCAATTTCATTGATATAGAGGAAATTCTCAATTTTTTTTTATTTCTTCAGTGACCTATGTGTTATTAGAAAGCATGCTGTGTAGTCTCCAGACTTTGAGGGAGTTTATTTGCTTTTTGTGGTTGATTTCTAACATCATATCATCATGATTTGAGAACATGCATTTTATGATTTTAATATTCACATATTTGTTGAGGTTGTCTTTAGGGCTCAGCATATGGTCAATTCTTATCTGTGTGTACTTGAGAAGAACGTGTATTCATTTCTCCTGGGATGGAAAGTTATATATCTTTTAGGTCTAACCTGAAATATGAGATAGAAAAAAGCTTTGCTGCTTTTTCATGCAAGTTGCAAAAATATTATCTGAACTCATGCTTCCTTGGCCACTCTGCTTTGGAGCTCTCGTGGCCTTTTAGGAAACACTGTGGGGGAGGCCAACAGCCACAGGGCCAAGGCAGGTCACAAGCTAGGGGTGGGGGCACATGGGAGCCTGGAGGAGAGAGTTCACAGAGGTGCCTACAGTCATTTGGTGGAGATTCCCAAGCTGGGGTTCCAGTGAGTGGTGTCTGGGTGGGGTCAGTGTCCCTAAGCCCCTCTCCTGTCCAGAACTGAGGAGTTCATCTACCTCCCTTGCAGGTAGGTTTGCCACAGGAGTATATTCTGGCCTGGTAAGGAGAGAGGGGTGTACAAGCCCATTACTGCCAGCCCTCCTCTGGCTTTTACCACCCAGCTCAGCAAGTGTTCTTGTTGGTGGGATACCTGGCAACAAAATATGGGAAACTCCTCACTCATGAGGAATAGTTGCCTCCCTGGGGACTCATTCCCAAGACCCCTGGCTTCCTGGCACACTATATCCCTGAGATTTTAACTCCCTACTGCCCCTCCTTCTTGGCACCCCAGCTCCCTGGGGCCCTGCTGTCCTGGGGCATTACTTCTCTAGGAGCTCCCATAATCCTGGGTCCCCACTTGCTGTGAGCACCTCCCCCCACTCAGGGTGGGTGAGGGGCTGACTATCAGGTAATCATGATATGGTGACAATGGGATGATGATGACCACTCAGTCTTGTTGGACTTAGTCAAAGTATTTGAAGGGCTGGAAGATTTGCAGCAAACCTTGGTTAAGATAGACACATTCCAGAGGTTCACACAGTGGAGGTGGGGCAGGGCTTCATCTCAGAGTGCTGGCTGCTGGCTGCTGGTTGAGTCCCCATGTGTCTCCAACAATGAATGTGGGGTTTGGTGGAAACCTCCCTCTTCTCAGATGCTCAGCTCATGGCAGGGGTGGCACTAGTCACTCTTATCCCTGCTTGAGGGCATCCCTGAGGGCACTCAGAGGGTGACCCAGGGGTCCATGAGACTGTGGGTCTTTTTTCGGGCCCAGAGCTGGGGAGTCTTCCCTGGGTTAACACTGAAGACCTTCTTGGGTGGCACAGTCTTGTGGGGGGTGCGCCTGGTGGTGCACAGAGAGAGGAGGGTGGATGCACTCTTGGAGAGCTCAGCAGCAGGACAGTGCTGCAATCTGGTCTTTAAAAATACCAGCATTGAGAGTAGAAGGAGCTTCAGCGTTCTTATGGCAAATGTGTGCGAGTATAAATGAGCAGTTAGGTCTAATCAGATTACGCATGCCGTTTGAGCGAGCAGGCTCTGCTAAAGTCACAGCCTCCCTCATGTACATAAATGCATGCCTGCCTGTGCGCACACACTGTGTCCCCAGCCTCAGGCAGGCTGGCTGCCGGCTATGTGCCTGCTTTGTTCCATACCGATTCACTAACATCTCCGCTCTATCTCCATTCGCCCTCCCCCTCTCTCCTCACCCAGCTTAGAGACGTACATTAAGTATAGACCCTTCCATAATGAGAGTGATGGCTCAGAGAAATGATGTACTATTCGATTTTTCTTTTAAGAGTTGCGGCTGCTGGATGTCGCCAAATGAATAATCTTGCTGTCAACATCCTTAACGGCCCTGGAATCCCAGAGTCTGGCTCCTGTAATCTTTTTCCAAATGCCACTTCTGTTTAACAAGCAAGTGCTCTGGATAAGGAAATCTGTTGCTCCTTTGTTAGTCTTCACAACGGGCCAAACACTGCTGCTCTGCTGTGGACAGCTGGCATGGACCTCACAGGGGACATCTGTTGGTTTTGCTTGACCAGACCTACGCTATCCCCCTACCCAGTCCCGCCTAACTGCCAGGTCACTGGGTCTCTATTCCCGAGAGCCCATTCTAACAGGCCCTGGCCTGGTGGGGCTGGGTGGGGGGTGGGAGGTTCCCAGTACCCCTCTTGCCCTGGGAATCAGAAACCCCGTTTTATGTCCTCAGGGGTGGATCTGGGGATAGAGGCTTCACTGCACATGGGCTCTGAGCCCCTCCTGCCTGTTGGGATAGACAGCCCTCTTCTATTGGCTGCTAAGCTAAGTCCAGAAGGCTCCAGGAAAAGACAGAAGCAGGAGTCATCATGGCTCTCAGGGCCTCTCTGGCTGAATCCAGCCATAACTGAAGCTTGTCAGCCCTCTACCCTCCCTGTTTCCTCTAGTGGGTTGGGCTAGTCTTCCACCCTCCACACCAAGTGTGGCGACCGTGGGCACTGCAGTGTGAATGGGCAAGTTATACCTCCACACAGACACTTGAGATGTCATCCTTTCAAGGGCCACTTGATTCCTGAGCCCTTTCTGCATGGAGACACAGACATGTAGGAAGTAACGGGAGCATGTCCGGACTTCATTTTCTGTAACTAGTTGGAAAATGATGGCGATGTCATGCATGAATAGAACTTCATCTTCTTTGGAAATTTCAAGGCTTGGTAATGAAGACATTAGTTCCTAAGGTGCTTTGGTCTGATGGGAGCTGGTTGGAGATAATTTGCTTCTTCCTGTGACAGCTAATGATTAGCTTCATAACAGCAAGTCGCTCTCAGACTGATGTGCCTACACAGTCAGAGTGACTTAGGGAAAATCACCTTTTTTGGGGGAGGCAGGAGAGAGAAAACATTAATTGTAGGGCCTTAGTGTTGCTTCTTTCTAAATATTCCAGACCCTTTGCTGCATATTCCTACTCTTATTTTTTCCCTTTTGTTGCCCTTGCTGTTTATCATAGTTGTTATTACTGTCTTTGTTGTTGGATAGGACAGAGAGAAATTGAGAGAGGGGAGAGAAAGATAGACACCTGCAGACCTGCTTCACCACTAGTGAAACGACCCATTTGCAGGTGGGGAGCTGGGGTCTCAAATCGGGATCCTTTTGCCAGTCCTTGTGCTTCGCACCATGTGTGCTTAACCCGCTGCACCACTGCTTGGCTCCCCATATTCCTACTCTTAACAGCCAGAGCTGGGGTCCTTCGCTGCCCAGGACACATCCCCACAGTGAATTCCAATTTCAACAGCAGAATGGGGTGACAGGAATCGTGGTGGTGTGAGAGAGGCCATCCCATGGCTCTGGAGCTGGGGTGCCACCAGCTCTCCTGGGATCCTCTTTTAAAAAGTACACTGGGAAATTGTCCTGTGATTTTGTCAACTGCTGCTAAAAGCATAACTGAGAGGAAGGTGCTGAGCTGATGAGGAGATGAATGGGGCTGACTGTATGTTGGAAACTGGAATTGGGCCACAAGTTCATGGGGTTCACTGATCCACTCTCCACTTCTGTATGTTTGACATTTTCCACAACAAAGTGAACAAAGTCTGGGTTCAAATAAAACCTCATTTGTGGAATCACAGTCCCCCTAGGCCAAGAGCAGACACTGGCTAGGTTCTGAATTGGAAATCAATAGGGTGTTTCCTCTTTATTGTTTAAAAAATAAATCCTAGAATTGGTTCAATGAGGTCTCTCACTGTGCAGAGATGTAATTGCTCATCAGACTCTTTTCTTTGGAATAAGTGTGACCTTGAATAGTATAGCGTGTGCCTGCCAGGAGCTGGTGCCCAAGGTTTCACAACAGGGCCACCAAGACTCTGTGGGTGTCAAGTTTGGAGGAGGAATGTGGGTGGCATTTCCTTTTGCTCTCCTATTAGTTTCCTCAGTGCTCTCACAAAGCCTTCTCCAGTCAGAGGCAGGTGAAAGAATCAGATGGCTTGGGGTCAGTGCTTAACCCTCCTGTCCTGAGCTCTGTGTCTCCTTGGGAAGCAGGCAGGTATGACCCTGACCCTTTGGGGTCTGGTGGAAGTTGATAGCATTGTCTGCTGTCCTTTTGCCCTTGGCCTCTCTGGAGTGACCCCAAACAGATGTGTGATGGGGAGTTCTTACAGGCTGTTTATTTGGGGAGGGGACAGTGAGGCTGTGCAGGAATCTCCTTGTTCATCTGAGTGAAATGCAAGGGGAGACCCAATGGTCAGCTGTGGGACTCCCGCCAGCCACGAATGGAAGGCTACTGTGGGGTGGGTCACCTGCCTCAGATCTGGACAGGTGCAATGGACAGGTGCTGGTGCGATGCTGGCTGGGTGTGGGTGGTGAGGTTGCACCTTGTTGTCATAGTTCGCCTCCTTTCAGTGGGACATTCATCACAAGCTCTTCATGCACATTATTCCTCTGCACCAGGACCCCAGGACACTGAACTTCTCTGTTCCAGACTCTTGGAAACAGAGTTGGCAGTCAGCTGAGGTAAAGAACAAACACCTCATCACAGACCCCTGCAAGCATCAACCCGGCTTTGACCTAGCACGTTATGATTGGGCCCTCCTCAATCGCTATGACGCTGTTGACTGGCTATGGAAGAAGGGCAAACGCTAGAAGAAGAAGAAGGACCCCAGGGAGACACTCCTCAGCTTGACCAGTGGTGTCCTCACTGACCGGTGATTGGTGTACACAAGCCTTAAGGTATTGGGGAAGGAACACTTGACAGAAGTGGCATGGGGCTTTCTACCTCAGCCTGCACCCTCACAGAGGGAGGCACAGACAGCCCTGAGACCAGCAGGGAGCATTTGGACAGGACATGACTTCAGGGACCAGAGTGGGTGCAGACATGTCTCCAGAGGGACCGCTGAGGAGGGGCCCTGCTCACCAGGTCCCTGAGGGCTGGGGCTCCCCTCTGACATAGCCAATGCCTTGACTCTTGGCTGGTCTGCTTGTCTGTGTGCACAGCTGGTATCTTCAGTGCCCAAGATGGTGTTCTCTGTGCTGGTTTCCCCACACACCTCAAGAACAAGATAACTGAAAGACTGAAGGAGATGGGGGCACCCCTTTATGGAAAACTGGGAGCTCTCTAGCTCATGAGCTCTTGCTCATGTCTGCTGACTGAGAGGACCAACCACAGGAGAGAAGGTGAGAAGGATTCGATAGACTATGAATGCTGAGCTTTTGTGATGAAATGGATTTTCCAGCCTTCTATACTTTGTGCATTTGCACTGTGGTATGTGCTCATTTAGTTTGCCTGAAGGAATTAATGTATTTCTCAGGAAATTAAAGCCCACCTCCTGCCAGGCTGGCCCCAAGTTCTACAAAGATGGAGTTACTTTTCACTTCTACTTAGCATTTGTTGCTATTGCTGCTGCTAGAGTATAGAGTTCCCAGTGCTGTCCCAGTGTTTATTTGGGGAGGGGGCAGTGAGGTTGGGCAGGGATTGACCATGTTTAGGATACTGCCTGAAGAGTCCTTCCCTTGGGTCTCTCTGGCTTGGGGTGGCCCCCTCCATGATCAGCTCCAGCAGTATTCCACCTTAGGAGGTGAATGCAACCTCTGTGTCCAGGCACCCCAGGTGCATGTGGCCCCATTGTGCTTGAACTCAGTGTCTGGAGTAGAGTCTGGAGGTGAGATGATCATGCACCCAAAGTCTCCAAGAGGAGGTGGTAAGAGCCTTCTTTCTTCCTTTCTTTTTTCTTTCTTTCTTTCTTTCTTTCTTTCTTTCTTTCTTTCTTTCTTCCTTTTTACTTATAAAAAGGAAACACTGACAAAACCATAGGATAAGAGGGGTACAACTCCACACAATTTCCACCACAAGAGCTCCACATCCCATCCCCTCCCCTGATAGCTTTCCTATTCTTTAACCCTCTGGGACTATGGACCCAAGATCATTGTGGGATGCAGAAAGTGGAAGGTCTGGCTTCTGTAATTGCTTCCCCACTGAACATGGGCATTGACATGTCTATCCATACTGCCAGCCTGCTTCTCTCCCTAGTGGAGTGGGGTTCTGGGGAATCGGAACTCCAGGACACATTGGTGGGGTTGTCTGTTCAGGGAAGTCCAGTTGGCATCATGTTAGCATCTGGAACCTGGTGGCTGAAAAGAGAGTTAACATTTAAAGCCAAACAAATTGTTGATTAATCATGAACCTAAAGGCTGGAATAGTGCAGATGAAGAGTTGGGAGGATGTCTCCGTTTTGTAGATAGCTAGTAGACATATTTTAGTTATATTACAAAGGGTCCATGACTCCTAGTGTTTTTTTTTTTTTTTTTTTTCTAAGCCTGACATCTGAAATGCAGGTGGACCCAGGTTATTGTCTGGGAAGATGATCTCATGGCTGGAAAAAGGACCAGAAAGCTGGATCAGGGAAGAGAGTAGCTCCCAAATATGGGAAAGGTGTATAAATATTGTTGACTGAAAACTCCATCGATCTGATGTGATCTGGAGCCCAAATTCAGCTTAGGAACCTATGTGACCTCTGCATCCCTGTAGATCTGAGCTCACATTCTATGGTCATGAGTAGGAATGTTCCAGGCTGCCCCCATATCAGGACCCATCTTCCTCAGGTGTAGCATAGAGTATGTTATCCAGCCTCCCTTCGGAGGATGGAACATTCTCTAGAGATCTTCCTTCCTTCCTTCCTTTCTTTCTTTCTTTCTTTCTTTCTTTCTTTCTTTCTTTCTTTCTTTCTTTCTTTTGTCTCCAGGGTTATTGCTGAGGTTTTGTGCCTGTACTATGAATCCACTGCTCCTGGTGGCCAATTTTTTCTTCCTTTCTTTCTTCCTTTTTTTTTTTTTCTAGGACAGAGAGAAATTGAGAGAGGACAGGGAGATAGAGAGGGAGAGAGAAAGATAGACACCTGCAGACCTGATTCACTGATTATGAAGCATTCTCCTTGCAGGTGGGGAGCTTGGGGCTCCAACAAGGATCCTTGTGCTTCTTACTAGGTGCACTTAACCTGGTGCACCACTGCCTGACCTCCAGGGCCTTCTTTCTTCAGGTTTGAGCTGTCCTGGGCTCCTTAATGACTTGCTCCTGCCTGACTCCTGATGGGGACCAGTAAAATTTCTTTTGGTGAATGGGCTGCCCCCTGACCTTCAGCCCTTCCCTGTGATGAGCCCATCTACCCACATGGTACCCTTGTGAAGGCAGAGGATCCATGGGCCAGGGGCTTGCTGTGCTGCTCTAGGATCTGTCATCAGCAGCAGCACAGGCCTGGCTTCTAGAAAACAAAGGCAGGATTTGCCTTTAGAGATTCTCAACTTCAGCTGGGGGAGTGTCCCTGGGGGATGGGGTGGGCTGGGCCTCCTCATCTGCTTTTTCTTTATGGCTCCATGTACTCTGTGACTCTCCCTCTCTTGCCCCATGTAAATCTATCTTTGGTGAGATAATAAATGCAAATTCAGACTAATGGGTAAATGACTGCTAAGGCATAAGATACTATGACACAAGGCTCTTTTATACTTTATAAACAAGATTTAAAACAGGAAAGAAATACAATCCAGAAGAACTGATGTGAGAAAGAGTGGGCAGACCCCCTAGTGGTGGAGAGTATCCGGTAGGGCTCTGCTTCTGTACCCCACCCCCTTCACTCGAAAGCCATGGAAAGCAACATCCAGTCACAGCAGGGACAGTCAGAGGGTAATAAACCTCTTCAGACAACCACTGTCCCTGGGAAACAGGGAGATATCTGTGCCACAAGTGAGCAAAAGGGCTCATTGATTTGAGGGCTCCTGTCCTCAGGAAGAGCTATTTAGAGGTCACCTACCATCCAGAATCCCATCCCCCAGGGCCTCCTGGGGACTGAAGTCACACTGAGGCGCCCAGCCCTCTCCCAGAAATAGCTCTGCTTCCCCAAACAAGCATATGTTGCTAGACAAGTTTGCCTAAGAAAACTGGATCTCAATCTGGTGTTCTCTATTGGCATCAAAGAGCACACACACCTAGGATGGTCAAGGGTGGCCAGGAAGGGCTTTGTTAGCCCCTGACCCCATGGCTGCCCATGTCTCAGCTACAACATTAGTGGGCCTACTGTGAGGTCCTGGGAAGTGGGGTGGAGGAGGAGCTAGGAGGGGAAGGGGAGAGGGAGGAGAAGAGAAGGGGAAAGGAGAGAAAGGAAAGAGAAGACTTTCTGGCGGAAGAATTCTGGAGTATTCCTTATAGGAATCTTCAAAAATTTTTTTTGTGGTCTTGGAGATGACTCAGTGTATAAAGCACTGAACTCTCAAGAATGAGGTCCTGAGTTCAAGCCCCAGCAGCATATATACCAGGGTGATATCTGGTTCTTTCTCTCTTCATATCTTTCTCATTAACAAACACAAACTTAAAAAAAAATTTTTTCCGATGAAATAACTGGGATCAAATCACCTCTCTTCCCAAAACAACAAATAAATACAACAAGAGACCCAACTAAAGTCATAATCTACAGCTGAAAGTTCTGCAGCCTCAGGTGGGTGCTCATGTGCGGTTGGTGGGTGGCATCGGCACTGAGCTGTGCCATTTTGGCGATTTCACTTTCAGCGCAGTAAGCAACATTGTCCCTAGTGCTGGAAGAAGAGACAGGGACTTAAAACCTCTCAGTGTTTGACTGGGGGTGGGTGGGTTAGCCTTCTGAATCTAAGGCAAGGACACAACATAAAACAGGGCATTTGTGACTACAAGACAGCCCAAAGCAACCACCTCTCCACCCCATCCCACCTGCCACAGATCAAACAAGAGAAACCTAGAGATGCAACAGCACCGCCTTCTGACTATCAATAATCAGCACAAAAAATGCGGTAAGCAGAGAAACAGCACCAAACTGCCAACTATGCCATATCAACTAGACAGAAATGAAACAGAGGAAATCCAAGGAATTACAGATTTAGAGAGACTCTCAGAGACAGACTACACAGAGCTCATTATGAGGACTCTCCAAGAATTTAAGCAAGAATTAAGAGAGCATAGTACTATGGAACTGAAACACACACGAGGGGAACTTATAACAGAGTTCACAAAGAGTCTTCAAATCTTGAAAGAAGAATTTCAGTTAGAAATCCAGGGAATAACAGACACTCTAACTGCAGTCCATGCCCAGGTAGAAGGCTTAGTAAGTAGATCCACACATTCCGAAGAAATAATCTCTAATCTAGAAGATATGGCCAGCCCACTCTTTCAATTCAAAGATGAAGGAGAGGAATGGTTCAGAAAGACTGAAATTGCAGACTCCATCAAAATATAGAGGCTCTGAAGAGGTGGGGTTCCAGGGTACATAGGTGAGGTTGTCTGAGCAAGTTAGGTTGACATCATGGTAGCATCTGCAACTTGGTGTTTGGAACATGTATCCCTTTGCTTTCTCCTTTCTTGTGGGACTTGGTTCAGTAGTTCTTGTAAGGTGGGGTTGATTCCCCACCTCTTCAGAGCCCTGGCCCAATAAGGAAAGATGGGGACAGGCTGGGAGTATGGTTCAAACTGTCAATGCCCATGTCCATTCGGAGAAGCAATTACAGAAACCAGACCTACCACTTTCTGCATCCCATAATGACCTTGGGGGGGGGTCTATGCTCCTAGAGAGATAAAGAATAGGAAAGCTTCCAATGGAGGGGATGGGATATGGAACTCTGGTGGTGGGAAATGTGTGGAATTTCACCCCTCTTACTATATGGTTTTGTCGATATTTTCTATTTTATAAATAAATTAAGTTTAAAAAAGGAAAAGAAAGGAATAGAGGCAGGAATATAGAAAAAATTGCCAAATATATATAACTAGAGATAGATAGCTATAGAAATAATAGTCAACCTATATCTGTAACCTTGGGAGAACTGCTATAGTTTCCAATGGAGGGAATGGTGACACAACATTTTGGTAATGGGAATTGTGTGGAATTATACCCATATTATCTCATGGGTATTTTTAAAATCAATAATAAATCATTAATAAAAATGAAAAAAAATTTTTACTTATTATTGGATAGAGACAGAGAAATTGAGAAAGGTGGGGCGATAGAGAGGGAAAGAGACAGAGAGACACCTGCAGCCCTACTTCACCACTTGAGAAGCTTTCTCCCTGCAGGTGGGGCTTGGGGGCTTGAACCCAGGTCCTTACACACTGTAATGTGTGTGCTTAACCAGGTGTGTCACCTGGCCTCTTGTAGAAATCTTCTATCCTGATGTTAAGTAGCTGAAGCCAAGGCTGTCTTATGTAGTCTGAGCTCTGTTAAAGCACAGCAGGCATACCCACACATTTATTTAAAAACCCGACTCTTAATGGATAGGCTGATGTTTCCAAGGTCAAGAACTTCAAACATCTTCTGCAGGAGAAAAGCTGGGTTTTGGAATTTTTGTCAGAAACTCACCCACAAGACCACAGTGGCTTCTGAAGAAAGTGTCAATTAGAGGAGGCTTCTTTGTAAGCACACAGGTGTTCCAGCATTCCAAATTCATTCTTTCTCTTTAGGAATGGTAATATGTGTATTGGGGAGATAGCAAAGGAGCAATGCAAATAGACTTTCACGCCTGAGGCAGCAAAGGTTACAGGTTCAATCCCCAGTATCACCACAAACAAAAGCTGAGCAGTGTTCTGGTAAAAAAAAAAAAAAAAAAAAAAAGGTGAGTGGGCGGTAGCACACTGGGTTACATGCACATAGTGCAAAGCTCAGACCAGTGCAAGGATCCCAGTTTGAGTGCCTGACTCCTCACCTGGTGGAGGGGTCGCTTTGTAAATGGTGAAGCAGGTCTGCAGGTAGATACCTTTCTATCTTTCTCTCCCTTCTCTATATTCCCCTCCTTTCTCAATTTCTCTGTCCTCAGCAGCATCACAGGCTGGGCTTTTAGAAAAAAAAAAGGCAGGATTTGCCCTTAGAGGTTCTCAACTTCAGCTGGGAGTTGTTGTTCTATCCTGCAACAACAACAATAATAGCAGTAGCAGCAACATCAACTACAATGGAAAAGACTGCTGCCAGAAGCAATGGATTCATAGTGCAGGCACTGAGTCCCAGTGATAACCCTAGAGGCAGAGAGAGAGAGAGAGAGAGAGAGAGAGAGAGAGAGAGAGTGTGTGTGTTTAACCAGGTGTTTCACCACCCAGGCCCTTCTCCTTAAGAATAGAATAAGATCACTTTTAAAATACTTTTGTTGGTCTTCTGGATCTCTATTGGGTGATGGCTTCTTTTGCAGTGCAGAATCTTTTCAGTTTGATATAGTCCTATTGGTTAGGACTCTGGGAGTGTGGGCAAGGGGGCATTCTAGTCTTTGTGCATGATGGTGGAGAGGGACCTAGGCTGGTGAGAATGTTTTGCAGAGAATTAAGAATTTTTACATGTATCAACAACCGTATTTACTGTAAACCATTAATCCCTCAATAAAAAACGAATGGAATAAGAGGGGTCAAGTGGTGGCACACCCCATGGAACATACACATAGCCATGTGTAAGGGCCCAGTTCAAGACCCTGGTCCTCACTTGTAGGGAGGGAAGCTTCAGAAGTGGTAAAGCAGTGCTGCAGGTGTCTCTTTGTCACACCCCCCCCCAATTCCTCCCTGTCCTACTAAATGAGAAAAAAATAATAAAGAGGAAAATATGGCCACTAGGAGCAGAGGATTTGTTATGTGGGCACTGAGCCTCAACAGTAACCTAACCCTGGTGGCAAGACAACAGACATCAAAAAAGCGCAGAACAGGAAGGTGACCTACCTTAGGCCAGGGCAGATATCAGGACAGACATAGAGATGGCACACAAGCTGCCTACATGGGTCAACCTGAGGGATCAGTCTATCTGGTGGGTTGTGGGGCTATGTGTAAGTTTGATCGAGCTTAGGGAAAACTCCCCCTAAGCTCTGAGGTCTGAGAAGACACCCCTTTGTTAATCTCTCTCAACCGAGATGAGCAAAGGGGAAAAACAGTCTCTCAGACTTAGTTCTTCCCTTTCAGTCTCTCAAGCCCACAGAAACCTCACTGCCTCTCCCCATTAACTGCAGGCCACATGGCTGCCTGCCTTAAGGTTCATTCAAAGTTCACATAGTCACCCAGAATTCACACAATCACCTCACTTTTGATCACTAGAGAAAGCATACTCCATCAAACACCTCTCTGACATCAGTCAGTGAAACTCCAAACTTTATTTCCTTATAGCTCTGATGACTATCATGCTCTGTTTATCTTCTCTCTATCTCACCCTGCTGGTTTAACCCCTATGTTTCTCTCAAATACCTTTGGATAATTAAGTTGCTTGCATCATGGAGAATAATTGTCTTGACCTTTATGTATCTCATCAATTCCTGTCATACCAGCCCCCTACCATAGGGGCAAGATGACCTTTAAGAAACCTGTAATTCCTGACATATTTGAAAAATGTTCTTTGTCTAAATCTCTATTTAAGCCCATGTCCATCTGCCATTAAATGAGAGTGACTCAATTCTCCCCGGTGTCTCTTGTCTCTATTTCACGTTGTCTCTTGAATGAGCGAGGGAGAACCGGTCGTTTACCTTCCTGGCTGAGAGCCAACCCACGTGAGCTCTGGCAGGGGGTGGGGGGATGATGATGACAATGACCTTGTACCCCTCCACCCCTTGCTGTCAGACCATATCCGCTCTTCCTCTGTTACTCTGACTCAATGCTTCACCCCCAACCCACTCTATTTCGCTCCCAGTTCCATTCCCACCTGCCCTCTCCACAGCAGCTGAGTTTGACGGCTGCTAAATCATCAGCAAGGTGCTCATTAAGCCTGGGGACAGCTGACTGTCCACTGTGGTCACAGGCTACCTCTCTGGGAAGGTGGGGGATGGAGAAGCAGTGTCATTTTTGTTGTAGTACTGGATGCGAAGATGTAGTCATTAGCTGTAATCCAAGCTCTCAAGGGGCCACTGGGGTGAAGTGGAACTAATCAGGAAGGCTGGGCTAATCAGGTTCATGGTTGGGGACTCCAGGTGCAGGAAGTACCCACTGTCTTGACTGTGCCACTAACAAAATGGGCTCTTGCTCTGCCCTCTCAGAAATGAGACACCTGGGAGGTGTTCATTGTGGCTGAGTGGTTAGCTCACCCACTGTTGAGTCAGGGAGATGGGGCTGCATGTTCAAGCCCACCCCATGCTGAAGCTCAGGGTCGGCCCTGCTGCCTCATTGCTCTTATGGCACACCCACGGGGACCCTCCCTGGCAGCTAGGCAGCACTATGAGGTGGCCTGGAGGCAACAATGGCTACTTGAGTGTGTCAGCTGATTGGCCTGGATACCCCACTGGCATAATGACCTGGTGGATCTGGGAGGGTGTTTGTGGTGAGGCTGGCATTGAATTGGTGATTTCTGTAGAGCAGTTTCCCCCCTTGACAGCGGTCACTGCCTAGGGCTACAGCGGGCAGAAGGAGGAGAAAATTGTCTATCTTTTCTGTCTGATGTGGGGCACAGCCTCCTACTCCACCACCAACTCCCCTTTCCCATCTGTGGATCCAGACAGAACCCTATCAGTGACTTCTGGACCTCAAGCCTCTATCCTATGCATGTTTGGAGAACCTTGACTGTACATTCAGGTTAACCACCTCTCTGTGCCTCTGTACCTGTCAATCAGATAGCAATTAATCATTGAATACACACTTAGTATACATGCTGCTGAAGTGAGCACTGAATACATACTTAGGCTGTGCTGTGCATGCAATGACCCAGGTCCTCCTGTCACCAGAATCCCAGTAAGATGGATCATGGGAAGTCCCTTGGTGAGGAAACTGTCATGAAAGGACCCCAAGTGCTTGTGTCTCACCCCACCTGTTAAACTCAACTGTGCTGCCTTATTGTGCTGAGGGTGATGTGTGTGAAATTGTCACCAGCTATTTAATTATGACAATGATATGCCTAGTGTGACATGAGCCATTGCCATTTTCATCATCATCATCATCATCATCATCATCATCCTGTTCTTTCCTTGTCTGACCCCTTCTGGCCCTGAGTCCAGGGAGCCCCCTGCAGGAGTTCCTCAAGAGCCATGGAAGGTCTTGGGGCAGCCAGAACAGAGGGCCGGGCTCCCTTCGTAGAACTCCCAAGAGATTTAGGTTCAAACCAAATTGACTTGGAATAAATTATCAACTTATGAATTAAACACAGCAGAATGTAATTACCATGGGAGCCAGCTGAGAACAAAATAGATTATCCATGCAGCAGTCATTAAACGTTTATCACACGTGCTTTTTAATGTGCTGCCTATTACAGAGAATTATCCAGAGCAATTGCTCCTCACGGCTTGCCAGCCTGCCCAAGGAGCTGGCTAGGCATGGAGCCTTGGAAGTGGACTAGACTTCAACAGATCACATGGGCTTGCCTGTGAGGAAAATGAGATTTGAACTCTGGAGGGAGTGATAAAGCCACTTCTCACTTACCTAGGCTGGGCCCCTGGTGCCCCATTTGTGGAGGGAACCTGAGGGTCTACAACCTCTAATGCTATAGCAGGGGCCCAACCCAACTCCAGGACAGGGTCTGGAACTTCTCTCCATGGGGACAGCACTTCAGGAATGGGTGAGTGTGTAATTTTGTATGGTTATGTGTGCACACTCATGAGCACATACACATGCATGGATGTACACTGATGCCCAGAGTCCAAAAAATCCATGTAGCTTCCACCACCCTGAGAGGAGATCCTCCTTAGATAGGAGACAAGGAATTATGGGACTCAGGAGCCTTCCCCCCACCAAATATTTGTGACGACTGTTGTATGCTCTCCCCCTGCCAAGAAAATTGGTTCAGTCCTGCTAGTTTTCATGGGCCCGCTTGTCCCCGCCCCAAGGAACCCCGACAGGGTTCCAGAGTTCGAGAGTGCTGGGAGCCGCTGCGGGGAAAGAGGCAACAGAGTTCTTGGTGCCGCCATGTGAGAAAGATGCAGGAGAGTTCTGTTTGTTGATTACTTTGGGTTAGTTTATGAATCGTTGTTTCTGAATAAAGAAATACAGCTTCCCTGCCCAGCCGTGTGTCTTCGAGTCTCTGTTACCCCCACCCCCGTGAAGCTAGCCCGGCCAGCTGGAGCCTCCGAATTTTAACAACAGATGACCTTATTACTAGGCTGTGGGTTTGCCTACCCCCTGCCCAGAGTCCCCAGCCCCTCAGCTCTTGGCAACAGATGTGTCATAGGCTTGGGCAGAGAGCCTGCAGGCACATGGGTTTTCCTGCCTTCCCAGCATACTTCAAGGTGTTGGCCCCCAAACATAGTTGCTAAAGCTGAGAAATCTATTGCAAGGTAAGAGATCACTCCCCATAGTAACAAGGATCACCCCAAGCCTGACCTTGCAATTTGCCATCACTCAAACCAGCTCAGGGTATGTTTGCGCAGATTTGCCATATACATATTCATTGTAGAGACTTCTGTCATATTAGTGATTATCTCTCAAGGACCCTGGTGATTCTGTCTGTTCAATAATACAAACAGGAACCAGCAAGATAGTTCACCTGGATAGTGTGCTTACTTTGTTTCCTTTTGCTTTTTAAATTTTTATTTGTTATTAATAGTATGTTACAAGACTGTAAGATTACAATGTATAGTTCCACACCACAGCCACCACCAAAATTCTGTATCCCTACCCTCCCACCTCCCAAAGATAACCATCATAGTTCTCACAAGTCTTAGAAACAGTTTGTTTCTTTCTGTTTTTTTTTCTTTCTTTTTTGAAAGTTCATGTGAGTCAGGTCTCTCAATTCTACATATGAGTGATACCATCCAGTAGTTGTCTCTCAACTCTTTACTTATTTCACTAAGCATAATTACCTCCAGTTCCACCATTTTGTTCCAGAGAACACAACTTCATCTTTTTAAATTGCAGAGTAGTGTTCCATGGAGTGTGTACCCCATAACTTCTTTATCCAGTCAGCTGGTATTGGGTATTTAGGTTGCTTCCACTCTTGGACCATGTGAATAATGCATCTATGAGCATTAGGGGTGCATTTGTCCCTTCTAGTTAGTGCTTGTTTTGTCATATGTGCCACCTAGGTTCAAGCCCACCCCCAGTCACTGGAGGAGAATTCAGTATCTTTTCTTCTCTCTCTCCCTCTCCCTCTCCCTCTTCCTCTCCCTCCCCCCCTTTATATCAGAAAAGTTGGCCCAGAGCTGTGAAACCCCAGCAGTGACAAAACATTATGAACATGTTAGCTATACTTCCTTTTTGGACTTCAGGTCCTGGCATCTAATACTCAGGACAGACTGGCCAGTGGTGGGGAGTGGGGGTCTCTCAGGGCACTGAGGTACCCTGTTTTCCTTCTTTAATTTTTTTAATTATCTTTATTTATTGGATACAGACAGCCAGAAATCAAGAGGGAAGGGGATGATAGAGAGGGAAAGAGACAGAGAGACACCTGCAGCATTTCTTCACCACTCACAAAGCTTTCCCCCTGCAGGTGGGGACTGGGGGCTTGAGCCTGGGTCCTTGTGCATGGTAACATATGCGCCCAACCAGGTGCACCACCACTGGCCCCAGAGGTACCCTTGTTTCCATCAGAAGAGCCACTGATGGCCACGAGGCCCTACTAGTGGTGGGGGCAGCTGCTCATCTCAGGGTGAGGGCCAGGTGACAATCTCCCTTTGGCCTTTTTTCTGCCAGTGGTACGAATGTGGTCTGCCTGAAACATCACAGTTTCTTCTCCCCTTCCAGGGGAGCAGCAGGAGGGACAAATGGCAGGGTGGTTGATACACTTCAGATCTGATCCCAGAGGTCCAGGCGACACATGATACATGGGCCTGGCCAGCGTCCTCTCTGCTGTCATTATTCCTTGGATATTTCCACCAGGCTGTGTTAGCCACTGTCTCCTGGGTCCTATCATCATCCAACAGACACTCCTGAGCTACAGAGGGCTGCCAGGGCACCTTGGAGAACAGACTGGGTAGCTTGGTGTGGTTTGAGTGGGACAGTGGGACAAGCTGTCATTCTGTTTTAGATGATGCGGGTGGGCTTCATGGTGACGAGGATGCTTGATCAAAGACAGGGGAGCTCAGAGACCTGTCAACATCTGCCTATACATTTCCTTAATGCACTTCCCCCACTGTGCTCCGATCTCACCAGATGGGCACAAAAGCCTGAAGTGTGATGGGCTCGGTTTGATGGACTCAAGTGAGATTCCAGCTCTTTAGATGTGTTTCATATCAAGGCTTTAATGTCTGCTTGGATTCAGGGAATTCCTGTCTGTCATTCTAAATTCTGCTTGTTTGTGTTGTCTACAGTTTACAGCCACTACAGACATGGAGGGATTGCTTTCTACTCTCTATGACACCCTGCTTTCAAATTCATGCAAGTTTCAACTTCATCTACAAATTGGGCTAGTTCAGGGTTCCAGCTGTGTGTGTGTGTGTTTAAATATTTATTTATTTATTGGCTAGAGACAGCCAGAAATTGGGAGGAAAGTGAGTGACAGGGAGAGAGACACCTGCAGTCCTGCTTCACCACAAAGCTTTGCACACTGTAATGTGTGCTCAAGCAGGTGCGCCACCACCCAGCCTCTGCTTTTTATTTATTTTTATTTCTTATACTTTAATGAGAGACAGAGAAAGATACAGAGGAAGAGTGACCAGAGCACTGTTCAGTTTTGTTTTATGATGTTGTTGAGGATTCAATCTGGGACTTTGGAACCTCAGGCATGAAAGTCTTTTGCATAACCATTACACTACATCTCCAGCTCTTTCACAGTATTTTGACAAAAACAAAACAAAACAACAAAAAAAAATCCTCACAATGTGTCTCACAAACTTTTCATGAAGGGGCTTGACCTCTTCTCTTGCCTACACACTCTCCATGCAAGGGGGTTCTTTGGATGCAGCCGAGCTTGGGATCCTCTACCCTGGCAGGGGTGGGAGAGGGTGGCAGTATGGTGCACAGACTTTGCTGCACTGAGGACCACTGGACTGAATTCTGCCCTTTTCTTGTGAGAGTCTGTGGGTGTGACTGGTGGTGAATTTGTCCAGACACAATTCTGAACCAATAAATTCCAGTCTCTGAGATGGCCCAGAATTGGTGTCTTTATATTGGGTTTCTCTCAACTCACAAGGAGATTCAGGGAGGATCAGCCCAGAACCTACTTATTATTTTTTTAACTTTTTAATTATTGATTTAATAATAATTAACAAGATTGTAAGATATCAGGGGTACAACTCTGCACAGTTACAACCACCACACTTCTGTGTTCCATTCCCTCCACTGGAAACTTCCCTATTCTTTATCCCTCTGGGAGTATAGACCAAAATTATTTATGGGGTGCAGAAGTCTGGCTTCTGTAATTGCTTCTCCAATAGATATGGACATTGGCAGGTCAATCCATACCCGCAGCCTGTTTCTATCTTTCCCTAGGGGAGCAGAGCTCTGAAGCCATGAGATTCCAAGACATACTGGTGAGGTCGTCTGCCCAGGGAAGTCAAATTGGCGTCATGATTGCATGTACAACTTGGTCACTGAAAGGCAGTAAGATATGAAGCAGGAAAAATTGTTTAATAAACAGGGACCCAAAGGTAGGAACAGAGCAGATGAAACTAAAGACCTTCAGATGGGAAGAAGCTAGGAAGTATATTTTAGGTATGTTCCAAGGAGCCCATGACCAAAGTAACTTTTGCCTGATCCTGCTAGCTGACATGCAGGTAGACTAAAAGTATTGTCTGGGAAGATGGTGTCAAAGTTTAGAATAGGGCTAGAAATCTGAATTAGGGCAAAGAGTAGCTCTCAAATATGAGAGTATATAAGTATATAAATACCATTAATTGTTTACTCTGCCAACTGAAACGAGGGCCCATATATTTTCCTATTTAGCACAGGAGTTTGTGTAACCCCTAAGTCCTTGTCAATCTGAACTTGCAGTCCAAGAGTCACTTCTAACTTGTCTTTGAGAGTCAGGAGTGGTACCACCATGAGAGGAAGAGAAGGTACAGGTCTCTCCCCTGATGAGGCGCCCAACCCCAGAAGAGTTCATGGGATGGGAAACACAGTGGTTTGTTCTCTGAGTCCATGGATTACAATACCCCTCACTGAAGGAGAGGCCCTCAATGACATTAGACCTGTCACCTGAGCCTCAGATGTGGAGGGGGAAGTCAGAAGCACTGTCCTCTTCTCCTAAAGTCCTTGAACTCAAGAGATAGTCTCTGCCCTGTGGTTGTTAGTGGGACCTCAGCTGATTACTGTTTCTGGTGCAAGAAGAGAGGAGTCACCCTGCTTTAAATTTTGTTTTTAATACTTGTTAGACAACTTTACATATTATTCTGTAAAACACATTTGTTGATGTGTTATTTGTATCCCCATAATTAAAAGCAAATTCCACACAGATAAAATAAAATAAAAAGAGGTGAGGAGCTCCTGTCTGAAAATCTATATTCTTTTTAAAAAAATTTTTCTTCATTTAAAAATTTTTATTTTAGAAAGAGAGACACCTGCAGACTGCTTTACCACTTGTGAAGCTTTCCCCCTGCAAGTGGGAGCCAGGGGCTTGAACCCACATCCCCATGCACTGTAATGTGTGCACTTAACAAGGTATGCCACCACCTGGCCCTGGAAATCTATATTCTAGCTGAGCTCTCTTGCTCTTTAAAAGGACTTAGTCCCAACTCAGAGATGCCCCCAGGGTCTGGATCACCTTCTGACCTTTTTTCCTCTCTGTGTCTATTCCAGGCAGCTGAAACATTCTTACAAGATACTCACACTCAGTCTGTGCTATGAGTCCTGCTATAACAACTCCTTAGGACAAAGTGGAACTGGCTGCTGACACATATGATCCCCTCTGGGGTACACAGAGGGGCAGTCTGGGTGGAGTAGCATCTCAAAGTTCTGTAACATTTTTGGGACCTACTATTTTGTGTCATGTGTGCTTAACCCACTGCATTATGGCCCAACTCCCTGTAATACTATTTTCTTAGAATCTTTTATTTCTTTTAATTTTTTTATTATCTTTATTTATTGGGTAGAGACTGTCAGAAATAGAAAGAGAAGGGGGTGATAGAGAAGGAGAAACAGACAGACAGACACCTACAACACTGCTTTTCCTTGAAAGCTTTTCCTCTGCAGGTGGGGACTGGGGGCTCAAACCTGGGTCCTTGCACATTGTAACATATGCACTCAACCAGATTTGCCACCACCTGGCTGTTCATCTCAAAGTTTTGCAATTGATCACTGTTCAACAACTTCTGAAGTGAGCATTTTGGAGTTTTGGGTGATAGCAGATGACACTGGTGAGTATAGATGTGTGGATGTGGGTGCTAAGAGCAGCATGAGGAGCCCTCCATCATGTGCACAAGAACTTGCACAGAGATGAGCTTGTGCAACAATGTGCCCTGGTGCGCGCGTGCACACACACGCACACGCACACGCACACGCACACGCACACACACACACACACACACACACAGAGGCAAATAAGAACAGATCTGAATAAAATGGGTGGATGCTCTAAGGAAAATATCCTGCTTGTGGTAATTAACACCAATTTTGTGAAGTGTTCCCAGGGGGAAGTGAGCAAAGTGTGTAGGGATCTTTCCATTGTTCATGGAACTGCACAAGAGTCTACAATTGTTTCATCCAAAAATAAAAACAATTGCTATTAAAAAAGGAGGAAGAAGTATCCCACAGTTTATTTTATTTTGTGTTGTCAGTATTACCTTGAGACCAGAACCAGGTAAAGAGAATACATGAAGGTAAGACTATTCACCAATATATTTCATGAACATAGACTCAAATTTTCAATGAAATGTTAGTAAATTAAAACTATCAATATACCAAAAGAACAGTTCTACAGCCCAGTGTGGTTTATCTCAGGAGTGGAAGGTTGGTTTAATATTCAGAAAGCAATCAACGTAATTTGCCACATCAACAGACTAAATAAGGAAAACCACAAGAGCATATTAACTGATGTAGAGAAAGCATTCAAAAGATTCAACATCCATCTGTGAATAAAACAAACAAACAAACAAACAAACAAAACCCTCAGCAAATTTGAAGCAGGAGAGCACCTCACCAGCCTGAGAAAGTGTTTCTCTATACAGCTCACATCACACTTAATGAAAAGACAGTTTCTCTCAAGGTCAGAAGCAAGACAGTGACATCCTCACACTCCTACTCAACATTGAACTGGATGTTCTGGCCAGTACAATAAGATATGGAAAAGAATTAAGACACATAGACGTGGTAGAAAGGCTAGCGTGATGGACTAGTAGGTGTGAGGTTCCAGGTTCTGTACCTGGCATCACACCTTCCAGAGTGATGCTTTGGTGTTCTCTACCTCTGTCTCTCTCTCTCTCTCTCTCATGCTAATGAATCTTTTTTTAAAAAACAACAGAAAAGACATATAGATTGGAAAGGATTGTGAAAGTGTCACTCCTCAGATGACAAGCTATTTATGGAGAAAAATCCTGTGGAATCAGTTTCATACACACATATTACTTAGCTGTGAAACTGTATTACAAACAAACAAATAAAAATGACCTCATAATAATGTAAACTAATGTTGAAACAATAAAAAATTGGGGAAATAGTAATAAAATAAAAATAATTTTAAAGTCAGTGTTAGTTTAAACAAAACATCAACAACAACAACAACAACAACAACAAATCCCACGAAACTCCCAGAGCAAACAAGTTAAGCAGGTTTAGGATACAAAAACAACATGTAAAATCAATTATATCTCTATATGCCAACAAAAAATACTTGGAAATTGAAATTAAAACACCGTAACAATATCTATAAAAGTAAAATAATTTATTCTTTAAAAATGTTGGGATAGGGTGGGGTGGTGGCTCACCTGGTTGAGGGCACATATTACTGTGCACCAAGACCGGGTTCCAGTCCCTGGTCCCCACCTGCAGGGGGAAGCTTCACAAGCAGAGAAGCAGTGCTTCACGTTTCTCTCTTCCTCTCTCTCTTTTTAAATTATTATTTTTTATTTTATTTATTTATTAATGAGAAAGATAGGAGAGAAAGAATCAGACATCACTCTGGTACATGTGCTGCTAGGGACAGTACCTTTTTTTTGCCTCCAAGGTTATCACTGGGGCTCGGTGACTATACTACAAATCCACTGCTTCTGGAGGCCATTTCCCCCATTTTGTTGTCCTTGTTGTTATTGTTGTTGTTGTTGTTGGATGAGACAGAGAGAAATCGAGAGAGGAGGGGAAAACAAAGAGGGGGAGAGAAAGAGAGACACCTACAGACCTGCTTCACCGCTTGTGAAGCGACCTTCCTGCAGGTGGGGAGTCGAGGGCTCAAACCAAGATTCTTATGCTGGTCCTTGTGCTTCATGTGTGTGCTGAACCCTGCTGTGCTAACACCTGGCCCCAGAGAGTACAATACTTAATTCACTATGTCACTTTCCAGACCACACTTCTTCCTCTCTATCTCTTCCTTCTCTCTCTCAATTTCTCTGTCTCTATCCAAAACATAATAACAAACATTTTAAATAAAGTATAAAAATATTTTTTAAAATGTCGTAAGTTTGATGTATCTTATTTGGGTTCACTCCTTTAGCCAAAACCCATTTTTATGCATCTTATCAGGATAAACCTTAATCTCTTTTGGCCTACAGCAATACTGTTGTGGGACAATTCACTTTAGATTTTTTTTTGGAGGCTCTGTTTGACTAGAGGCTCTCTGAGTCACACCCTGATGATTCTTTTGGGGTCTTCAAAACCAAGAGTTTTATAACAATATCTGTGACTTTACCTTTAGATCATCTGGGTACAGGCTTTGGCTTGCAAGTCTTTTATTAATTTAGACTCTTTTGTCACCTGGAGAATCTTGAATTGAGAAAGCTTATTTAATTTTTATTTTTAAACTATCATGCAACAAAAGCAATTTCATTCTTGGCATCCAATTTTAAGAATCTTGACATGTGTATGGATCTGTGTGTCTACCTCACCATCAGAAAGTTCCATCACCCCCCCCCCCCGACCCTGAAACATCCTTCTGAAGTAATACCTTTTGCTTTTGCTTGGGTTGACCCCTGGGAACCAACCACCCTCCCTGTAATTTTGCCATTGTTCAAGAGTGACAGAGAAGTGGAACTAGGAAGTGCATAGCATTTGAACCAACATCTTTCACCCTGCACAGCACAGATGACATACAGGAAGTCTGTTGTCTTAATTTCCTCTTTTACCACTGAACGGAACCCTCTGTGTGGACACAGCTGTGATCTCCCACTTGTCCTCCTATTTGGACCGGACTTGATGACTTTGAATACAACTCTTACTGCCATTTGTGTACATGTTTTGTGTGAAAGTGACTCTTATTTCTCTAAGGTAAACACCTGGAGGCAGGAGGCTATGTCATATGATCAGTATGTGTAGACTGATGAGAAAGCAGAGTTGCCGTGCCAGCTTTCATTTCACCACCGATGATGCATAGGTGTTCCTGTTGCTCCTCACAGCTGTGGACTTGCTAACAGTTTCCCTCCTTGCTCACTTTCTTGCAATTTTATCACTGCAAGGCCTCATTGCTCTGGGATGAATTTTTAAAATTTATTTTATTAGTAATTTACAAAATTATAAGATAGTAAGTGTATAATTCCACACCATTACCATCATTAGAGTCCTGTGCCCTCATCCCCCTCCAGTGGAAACTACCATAGATCTCCCAAGGTCATAGGTTTGGGTTGGCTTTATTGCTATATCTATTTACCTATATATTTCCCCGCCTGGGCTGTAGGGAAACTGTGAGGATATGGTTGAGCTTGGTGGAAACTCCCATTAAAAGATGGGTGCCTGAGAAGCATGCTCTTCCTGTCAGCCTCTCTCTACCAGAGACTGAACATGGGAAAAAATGGCCTTCAGGTTCAGCTTCACCTGTCAGACTCTCTGCCTCACAGGGACTCTGCATTTCCAAAACAATAGCTTTACTTCCTTGTCTTTAAACCAAATGGTCTGCTTATTCAAAAGCTACCAGAAGTTATCATACCTGACCCATATTCTCTCCTCCCTCAGGGCACCTCTCTGTCTGCTAGCCATTGATAACCCAACTTCCTCATTCCCCAAACAGCTCTTGTGCTTACACAGATTCTATCAGAGGCTCCTTTTCTCACTTCTTTGTTCTTGCCCTTCTGAATAAGACTATAACCAAACCTCACCCTCCTGACACGCAAGGACCCCTACACCCATGCACATCAAAGCCTAGCTTCCTCTTTCCTTAGATCATTCACCTGATAGTTCTCCCAACCCCTTACCTCTCTCTGTCCCTTTTCTGCTTTAACCATATGTGGTATAAACAAGCTACCTCCTTCTGCAACCCCTTAAAAGCCTTGCTTCTCTGATCAATAAATGGATCATTGCTATCAGCTTGGTCTCTGGGTCATCTCTTGTCTCGGACACAGAGTAAGTCCCGTAAGACTCAGCTCCTGCTGCCTCGGGTGACATTCTCCTAGATCCCCACATCTGGTGTGGAACAGAGTAGGCACACCAGGAGTCTGCACCGAGAAGAGGCCTGCAACACAGCCCAGCCTGTAACAGTCTTCTTTTTCATCGTAGTATATATCAGCTCCTTTATGTTTTCTCTAAATGTTTCTAGAAAACTAAAGATTTTACTTTACTTTATTTAGCTCATTTCCCTCTAAACACAGCAGCCACAAGAGTCTAACTGGTGAGGAGTTGAGCAGTAGTGCAGCTCGTTGAGTGCACATGTTACAATGTACAAGAACTTGGGATCAAGCCCCAGTCTTCACTTGCAGGGGGAGGGCTTCGCAAGCCATGAAGCAATGCTGCAAGTGTCTCTCTCCCTCTCCCCTTTTTATTTGTCTCTGTCTCTATCCAATAAATAAATATTGATAAAATATTTTTAAAAATCTAACTGAACTGCACTTTGAACTGGCAATGTCTGATTAGCCAGGCCATGGTCCCTTTGACACTGTTCTCAAGGTCACAGGCTTGTTGTCACTGTCTTTTTTAAAAATTCTCTCTCTCTCTCTCTCTCTTTCTTATTTATAAAGAGGAAACACTGACAAAACCATAGGATAAGAGTGGTACAGCTCCACACAATTCCCACCATAAGAACTCTGTATCCCATCCCCTCCCCTGAGAGCTTTCCTATTTTTAACCCTCAAGGTCATTGTCATTGTGGGATGCAGAAGGTGGAAGGTCTGGCTTCTATAATTGCTTCCCCATTGAACATGGCATTGACAGGTCTATCCATACTCCCAGCCTGCTTCTCTCCCTAGTGGGGCAGGGTTCTGGGGAATCAGAACTCCAGGACACATTGGTGGGGTTGTCTGTCCAGGGAAGGCCAGTTGGCATCATGTTAGCATCAGCCACCAGTGGCTGAAAAGAGAGTTAACGTATAAAGCCAAACAAGTTGTTGACTAATCATGAACCTAAAGGCTAGAATAGTGCAGACGAAGAGTTGGGGGGGGGGGTCTCCATTTTGTAGATAGCTAGTAGACATATTTTAGTTATATTACAAAGGGTCCATGACTTCTAGTGTTTTTTTTTTCTAAGCCTGACATCTGATATGCAGGTGGACCCAGGTTATTGTCTGGGAAGATGATCTCATGGCTGGAAAAAGGACCAGAAAGCTGGATCAGGGAAGAGAGTAGCTCCCAAATATGGGAAAGGTGTATAAATATTGTTGACTGAAAACTCCATCGATCTGATGTGATCTGGAGCCCAAATTCAGCTTAGGAGCCTATGTGACCTCTGCATCCCTGTAGATCTGAGCTCACATTCTGTGGTCATGAGTAGGAATGTTCCAAGCTGCCGCAATATCAGGACCCATCTTCCTCAGGTGTAGCATAGAATATGTTGTCTAACCTCCCTTCAGAGGATGGACCTTTCTCTACCATTGCTGATCTAAGTTGAAGGCAAAGTCCTATGGGGGCCCACAAAGGGTCTATTTTGTTGTACCTCATAGAGATGACCAGTAACAATGGAGAGAGGGATTTACTCAAGGTCTAGGCCCATCATGTCTGTTTCGGAGTCTCAGGACTCCTTGAATATGTTGTTTTGAATTTGGGATTTGGAGCCTCAGGCATAAGGGTGTCTTTGCATAACCATTATGTTATCTACCCCTCCTCTCCCCACCTAAGTTTCATCACTTTCCTGGTTGTCACTGACACAGGGACTATGGGCACAAAGTAGCAGCCACACTTTATTTTCTTTTTTTTTTTGGAAGCCGATGTCCAGCTGTCCATTTTTATTTATGTCTAAGGTCTTCACTTCCTTTCTTTTTTTTTTATTTATTTTTTTTTTATTTAAATTTTTAATTTAAGAAAGGATTAGTGAACAAAAGCATAAGGTAGGAGGGGTACAACTCCACACAATTCCCACCACCCAATCCCCATAACCCACCCTCTCCCATGATAGCCTTCCCATTCTCACACTTTATTTTCTTATATCTATTTTTTATTTATGATTGATAATAGGTTACAAGATTGTAAGATTATAAGATATAGCTCCACATTGTACTCACCACCAAAGTTCAGTGTCCTCACCCTCCCATTTTCAAAAGATAACAAATAACTACCATAGTTCTTACAAAGCCTTAGAAACAATTTGGTTCTCTCCACCTCCTCTTCCTCCTCCTCCTCCTTTTCCTCCTTTTTTGCAAGTTCATGTATTTTAGTTCTCTAGATGACACATATGAGTGAAACTGTCTGGTAGTTGTCTTTCATCTTTTTACTTATTTTGCTAGCATTATCACTTCCAATTCTGTCCATTTTGTGCCAAAGGACACAATATCATTTCTTTTGATTGCAGAGTAATATTCCATGGAATATATATCCCATAACTTGTTAAGCCAGTCACCTGATGATCCGCATTCAGGATGCTGCCACTCTTTGGCTATTGTGAATAATGCAGCTATGAGCATAGGGGTATGTTGTGATGTAATTAGCATATAGCTAATGAATTGGATGTAATTAGCATAGGGGATGATGTCAGGCTGACATTGGGATGGAACTTAAGTGCTCGCCAGGCAGAAGAGGCAAGCACTAGGTGAGGAAACACTGACTAAACCATAGGATAAGAGGGGTACAACTCCACTCAATTCCCACCACCAGAACTCTGTATCCCCTCCTCTCCCCTGATAGCTTTCCTATTCTTTTTTAAAATTTCTTTATTCGGGAATTAATGTCTTATATTTGACAGTAAATACAATTGTTTGTACATGCATAACATTTCTCAGTTTTCCATATAACAATACAATCCCCACTAGGTCCTCTGTCATCCTTTTTGGACCTGTATTCTCCCCCTCCCCCACCTCAGAGTCTTTTACTTTGGTGTAATACACCAATTCCATTTCAGGTTCTACTTGTGTTTTCTCTTCTGATCTTCGTTTTCAACTTCTGCCTGAGAGTGAGATCATCCCATATTCATCCTTCTGTTTCTGACTTATTTCACTTAACATGTATTTTTCAAGGTCCATCCAAGATCGGCTGAAAATGGTGAAGTCACCATTTTTTACAGCTGAGTAGTATTCCATTGTGTATATATACCACAACTTGCTCAGCCACTCATCTGTTGTTGGACACCTGGGTTGCTTCCAGGTTTTGGCTATTACAAATTGTGCTGCCAAGAACATATGTGTACACAGATCTTTTTGGATGGATGTGTTGGGTTCCTTAGGATATATCCCTAGGAGAGGAATTGCAGGATCATAGAGTAGGTCAATTTTTAGCCTTCTGAGAGTTCTCCAGACTGTTCTCCACAGAGGCTGGACCAATTAACATTACCACCAGCAGTGCAGGAGGGTTCCTTTGACCCCACACCCTCTCCAGCATTTGCTGCTGTTACCTTTTCTAATGTATGACATTCTCACAGGAGTGAAGTGGTATCTCATTGTTGTTTTTATTTGCATTTCTCTGACAGTCAAAGACCTAGAACATTTTTTCATGTGTTTCTTGACCTTTTGGATCTCTTCTGTGGTGAATATTCTGTCCATATCTTCCCTCCTTGTTGGTATGCTTCTAAATTCTGCTTTTAAGACCCGTTCTGTTTCATTGGTTTAATCCCCCCTGCTTAACACAGTATTCTATTTACATAACCACTGTTAACTAAGCACCGCCCTGCCTCCAGGGCATTGGTTTAATCCTCACTGTTTTGCACGCTTTTTCCTTCTCCCCACCCCCTATCCTACCTATATCCTCTTCGGACCAGACTCTTCCACCTCAGGATATATAAGGACAGGACTGTGATTAGAGGTAGCTTAGATTGTGCTGCATTCCACCTGAATAAAGACTGAACTGTGTACCACTCAGCCATGAGTCCCTGGTCATCTCTCTCTCCTGCCCGTGAAGCTAGCCCGGCACCTCCATTTTCAGATGGGGTTATTTGTTTTCTTGTTGTTGAGTTTGACAAGCTCTTTATATTATCTGGTTATTAGCCTCATGTCTGATGTATGGCATGTAAAGATCTTCTCCCATTCTGTGAGGGGTCACTTGGTTTGGGTAGTGGTTTCTTTTGCTGTGCAGAAGATTTTTAACTTGATGTAGTCCCATAGGTTTATGCTTGCCTTGGTCTTCTTTGTAATTGGATTCACTTTATTGAAGATGTCTTTTTCCTCTAAGTATCTGATAGTTTCTGGTCTAACATCCAAGTCTTTGATCCACTTAGAATTTACTTTTGTATTTGGTGAAATATAGTGGTTCAGTTCCATTCTTCTGCATGTTTCAACCCATTTTTTCCAACACCATTTGTTGAAGAGACTCTGCTTTCCCCATTTAATAGTCTGGGCACCTTTGTCAAAGAGAAGATGTCCATAGGTGTGGGGGCTTAACTTCTGGGCTCTCATTTCTATTCCACTGGTCAGTGTGTCTATTCATGTTCCAGTACCAAGCAGTTTTGATGACAACGGCCCTATAATACAATTTGAGATCTGGGGGTGTGATGCCTCCAGTTCTGTTCTTTCTTCTCAAGATTGTTTTGGCAATTCTAGGTCTTTTCTGGTTCTAGATAAACATTTGTAGCATTTGTTTTATTCTCCTAAAAAACGTGGTTGGGATCTTGATGGGGATAGCATTAAATTTGTAGATGGCTCGGGGTAGTATATTCATTCTGATGGTGTTAATTCTTCCAGTCCATGAACATGGAATATCTTTCCACTTCTGTTGGTATGCTTCTACATATGCTTTTAAAAACCCCTTCTCTTTCATTTGGTTTAATCCCCCCTGCATTCTATTTTCATAACACTGTATTCTATTTACATAACCTCTGTTAACAAGCACCACCCTCCCTCCAGGGCATTGGTGGTTCAGTGGTAGAATTCTTGCCTGCTCTGCCCCCTCTCCTTGTCATACCCTGATTTTCACCAGTCACTTTTCTCTCCACCCTCTCTGCGTCGCATCCTGTTCCAACCCTACTGGGATAGTATATTTATAAGGACAAGATTGTTTGTAGTTTTTAGTTTAGCTTAGCTTGGTATAGATTGCGCTGCATCCTGCATGAATAAAGAGATACTGTGTACAACCCAGCCATGAGTCCCGGGTCATCTGTTACCCGCCTGTGAAGTCAGCCCGGCAAAAACAACACACTTCTTTGTGTCTTTTTAAATTTCCTTGAGTAGTGACTCATAATTTTCAAAATACAAGTCTTTCACTTCTTTGGTTAGGTTTACTCCTAGATATTTTATTGTTTTTGTTGCTATAGTAAAAGGAATTGATTTCTGGATTTCAATTTCTTCTAACTTAGTGTTTGCATAGAGAAATGCCACTGACTTGTATGTTAATTTTGTAGTCTGACACCTTACTGTATTGCCTGATGATTTCCAAAAGCTTCTTGCTGGATTCCTTAGGTTTTTCTATGTATACTATCATGTCATCTGCAAATAGGGAGAGTTTTACTTCTTCTCTTCCAGTCTGTATGCCTTTAATTCCTTGCTCCTATCTGATTGCTATAGCAAGAATTTCCAACACCATGTTGAATAGTAATGGTGATAGTGGGCATCCCTGTCTAGTACCTGATCTCAGTAGAAATGTGTCGTTTTCTCCGAGCTAGCTTCATGGGCGGGTAACAGATGACCAGAAACACATGGCTGAGTTGAGAATGCAGTTTAATCTTTATTCACAAGCGGGCAAACAGTCCAACACCTAATCACCACACAATGTGCTCCTCCATCTTTCTCCTCCGGTGGCAGAGAGGAACCCAGGAAGTATGTAGCATAGGGGGCGGGGAGTAGAGTGAGCTGGAACCGCCAAAATGTGACAGGCAAAGCAGAAGCAGGAAAGGCAGACAGGCAGTAAAAAAGTTCTGTCATTGGAGTCTGTGAATCAGGTTCTTCAGATCATGTCAGGTGACATCTAGTGTTTCGGGGAGCGTGCCACTGTAGTCGTGCCGTCTAGTGGGTGACATCAGGGTGTGCAGGGGTCCAGATGGTTTTTCCTGGGATTCCTGTGGAAGAAACAAAAACAATCTGCTTCTCGTGGTTAGCAGGGCATATGATTTGAATTTTTTATAAAAGAAGAGGTTTGGTGCCTTAGCCAACTGAGTATTGGGGGATGTATCTTTCCTATTTATTTATTATTATTATTTTATTTCATTAATTAATTAATTTATTTTTACTTAATTGAGCCTAGGCATTTGGCGGGCCTTCTCAATAGCCTTTTGTCTTTGGGGGTAGTAAAAGATGTCCGTGGCATGGGTGATATTATAAAGGGAAATATCTTTAAATTGTTGGCTGACAAAGGCAGGCAAGATGAGATACATCAGTTAAGTGTAGAAGAATATGTGAGTGTTGTTAATTCACATGAGTGGTATATGGAGGAACTTTTTATAGTTTAATACCTTACCATATGAACAGATGATTCTTCATATGAAGGCTTGATAGCTGTACTCACTTACTTGTGAAAAAAAAAAAACTTGTAACAAGTTAGAGGTTTACTATAATTGGTACCTCAATGATTATAATTGGTTTAAATATCTTTATGATTTTGTTTAAAGGTCATCTAATGTGACCTTTTGTTGCAGTCTCTACAGCAGGATCTCCAGACCAGTTTTAGTTACAATATGTATTTTGACTTTTTAACTATTTTTACTTTGGCCTATAAAGAGACTCAGGTTACTTAGAGAGTTAACGCATGTTAGTGACAATGGTTTTAACATTTACAGTGCCAGATTGATGCCATCTCTGTTGTGGATTAATTTCCACAAGATAGTTTACAGGGCACTTTTGGGGGCCCTCCAAAAGTGCCCTGTATAGAGAATTTGCATTTTAGTTTTGGGGATATATTGTCACATTAAATATTTAGACTTTATCTTAAATAGTTAGTTACTTTTAGCAAATTAACTTTACCTTGCCTGGTAGTAATATAGCTGCAAGGTTACACTTTTAACCGTTAAGTTAATGTTCACCAAACTTGAAACATACCCATAAACATTTAGTTATAACACACTGGGGGAGAAAAACTTGTTATGAAAAAATATCATTTTAAAAACAAATTTATATCTGTCTTTACTCACACAGTTTAAGACTAAGCATATATATCAAGACTTATATATAAAAAATCAAAAGAGAGGGAAAAAAATTTGGGAATGTTTCTGGATGTCTCCAGAAACTTTGGCTGCATCCAGCATTTTTATATAAAGTCAATTACCTTTTAGAGTACTCTGAGCAGATGGGTCATACAAAAATTTTGGTCATTAAACACACTCACTCACAAATCACAACTGGCCAGTCATAACATAAGACATCCAGAGAAGGGGTAGGAGAGAGGGCTCTGTGAGCCAGATTTTCCGGATTCTGCCATGTCATATTATGGATCCTGGGATGTATCCTGCATCTAGTCCTCTTGTAGTATTTCTTGTTCTACAGGGATAGCAGTGCCATCATGCGGGTATTGTAGGACATGGCAGGCAGGAAGCCAGACAGGTTTAGAGTAATTCTGTGGGAAAAAGCATGCGAAACCCCTCCCCATGGTCAACAGGGGGTCAGGTCCTTTCCAAATTTTATCGAGTGGGTCTTTCCATTTGACCTTAATAGCTGGGAGCATAGATGGTGTTTGCCAGTGAAGAATAATAGGAGGTAGGTCCGAGTTATTGTAAATATTAAAGAGATTTAATGTAGTTAAGGCTTTTGCTAGCTGGATATTGGGGGGGGGTACATTCCTCCTTTATCTTTATTTAATTGAGCCTTAAGGGTTTGATGGGCCCTCTCAACAATGCCTTGTCCCTGTAGATTATAGGGAATGCCTGTGGTATGAGTAATGTTCCAGAGGGAACAAAAATCTTTAAATTGTTTGCTGGTAAACATAGTCTTATTGTCAGTTTTCAGTAGAAGATGTAAGCCCATTACAGCAAAACAGGAGAGCATATGGCTTATAAGCTTTTTAGAGCTTTTTCCTGTCTGAGCTGTCGCCCACATAAATTTAGAAAAGGTATCAATTGGGACAAACACATATTTTTGTTTGCCAAAGTTTGGTATGTGGGTGACCTCGATTTGCCAAAGAGCATTGGCTTTTAAGAGTTTGAATAGCAGGTGTTTTTATGAGACTTGTACAGGAAGAACATGTAGCAAGGATATGTTTCAACTGTGGTAAAGAAACATCAGGAAATCGAGCACAAAGGCCTTTAAGATTAACATGGGTTAGGGAATGAAAGTCAGCAGGATCAGAGACAGAGACTAGGAGAGTTCCTGTGGAGGCATGGCAGTCAGTTGCAGCATTCCCTTCGGACAGGGAACCAGGAAGAGGACTGTGGGAATGAAGGTGTTGAATATACAGTGGTTGGGTTCGAGAACAGAGTATAGAGGCGATTTGAATCAAGAGAGGGGAAAGTGGGTTGTCATCAATTTTCACATAAGAACGAGCAAGCCATGGAAGTAAATTAACAGTATACAAACTGTCAGAAAAAAGGTTGAAGGATTCTGGCACAGCTTTTAATGCAAGGAAAACAGCATAAAGTTCTTTGCACTGAGGGGAATTATCAGGAAGCTCAGTAAAGATAGGTTTATGGGATTTTTTGTCTGGGTAATATATAAGAGCAGCAGCTCCCTTTATTCCACTATCAGTGAAGACTGTAGGAGCAGAGGGGATGGGATCTCGAGAGAAAAGTTTAGGTACTAGTAGAGGCAAAAGAGGTAAAGAAGCTATCAATTTATTAAAAGGAAAATGGTTATCTATTTGTCCTGGAAACCCCAGGAAGCTTATGGCAAAACGGGAATGATGGCGTATGAGCCACTCTGTATCTGTGAGAGAAAAGGGAAGAATAAGTAAATCTGGTTCTTTCCCTAAGACCTGCACAGACCTATTTCTTCCTTGGTGAACCATGAATGCTAATGCGTCTATTTCAGTGAGGAGTCTTGGAGCTCCGCCTACTGGTGTGTGAAGCCACTTGAGAACCCCATGGTTCTGCCACAATGCCCCCACTACTGTGGGGGTGGAGTTAAAGACTAGAAGGTTTACCAAAGAGGAGGGGGAGAATCGAACAAGGTGCATGTCCTGGAGGGCCTGGTTAACCCTTTCCAGTGCCAAGGAGGCCTCGGGAGTTAACCTACATTTTGAGGAGGGCTGTTTGTTTCCTTTTAACAGGTCAAACAGTGGTTGGAGGCAGCTAGTAGGCAGATAAATATACTGCCTAAGCCAATTTAAATTTCCAAGAAAACTTTGTAAAGAAGCAAGAGTGAGGTTAGAAGGAAAAGTAAGACTAGGTTTTAAGGGACGAATTTGCATTAGAGAAATCTCTGAACCTAAGAAATATATTGGAGGAATTAGCTGTATCTTCTCAGTAGCTACATTAAGGCCGCTTTTCTTTAATGCAGGAATGAGGAAATCACGTAGGGCACAGAGATATGTATCTGATTTTCCCCATATTAAGACATCATCCATGTAATGAAAAACATTAAGGCCCTTATGAATATATGGAAAAAGGGCAGATTTAACAGCCTCTTGACAAATTGTAGGACTATTGTCCATGCCCTGGGGCAGTACCACCCATTCAAATCTATCAGCAGGGCTAGCATTATTAATAGAAGGAACAGAGAAGGCAAAACGTTTACAATCTTGCGGATGCAAGGGAATAGAGAAAAAACAATCTTGTATATCAATAGCTATGATTGGAATTCCTGTGGGAATTGCTGAAGCAAGAGGCAAACCCCTTTGGGGGGATCCCCAGACCTGCATGGTTTTATTTACTGCACGGAGATCTTGGAGGAGGCGCCATTTTCCTGAGCACTTTTTAATCACAAAGACTGGAGTATTCCATGGGCTTCTGGAATGACAAATGTGTCCCAAGGACAACTGCTCTCAGATGAGCTCTTTTAAAATTTCTAGCTTATCCCTAGGCAAAGGCCACTGTTCCACCCAGACAGGCTCATTGGAAAGCCAGTCTAAACAGGGTGTTTGGTTGCGAACAGTGGCAGTTAGTATTGGGGGTGCTGATTAGATCTAGTCTCGCAGGAGTGGGTGTTACGCTCTGCAGAGGCATCTGTGGATATCCTGACATCAAGACATTCCAGAAGATCCCTGCTCAGCAGGTTGGTGCTAATATCAGCTACCAAAGGGCGGAAGTGTCTGGTAGTCCCTTCAGGGTCTTCCCACATGAGTGACTCTCATGTGAGAAAGGCTTGGGTCAACCCTGCAACTCTGTGTAAACAGCGTCCTGGGAGGAGTTCCCAATTTTGGGGAACCTCTGCTTGCCTTAAAATTGTCTTTTCTGCCCCCATGTCAATCAAACAGTTAAAAGGAATATTGCTAACCCTTACTGTCATAGTAGGGTGACCTCATTCTATAACATGAGTGGTCCACAAAATCTCAGGTCCCAAATTTGTACCATTCAGGGGCGTGCCATCTTTATGAAACTTAGACCAACAATCTCTCTTCCAATGTAAACCTTTCTGACATCTAGTTCAAGGTGTTCGTGGCCTCTGGCTCCCTGACTGAAGGCGGGGTTTCCCTGACTGGAGGTGTGGTTGCCCTAACTGGAGGCGTGGTTGTCCTGACTGGAGGTGTGGTTGCCCTGACTGGAGGCGTGGTCACAGCTTATCTGGACATTAGTTACACCAATGCCCTTGGCGACCGCACTGAAAGCAGGCCCCGTTTTGAGTATGTGGGGTAACTGCATAAGCCTGTGTCATAATGGGAGCCCCATAAAATTCTGGTCTAAGTTCCTGTGTCACTAAAATCCAATTATCTGGGTGTTGGTGTTTAAGACTGAGGCATGCCTGACAGAATTCTGGAATCATGCCATCCCAGACAATAGAACGCAGGAGGAGAGAACGGACTAGATAAGTTCTCAGCTATTATGGCTTGAAGAGTGCTTTCTTCCCCTTCCTCTCTTTCTTCCTTTGGTAAGCCAGTAATGAGTATATTATTTCTTTTGAAGTCATCCCATAAGTCTCTGTTGCTGTTTTCAGTATCTCTTAATCTCTTTTTGAGATCTCCTACTTCTTTTTTAGTTGTCTCTAATTCATCCTCAATCTTGCTTATTCTGTCTTCAGCCTCATTGATTCTAGTCTCTCTCCCCTCTACTGTTTTCTGGAGTTCAGCTATTTTGTTAACCTGTTCTGATACTGTTTTAGCTTGTTCAGCTAGTTGTGTTCTTAGCTCAGATATTTTAGCTTTCAACTCTCTAATAACCTTGAGATAATTAGTGTTTTCTTCCAGGGTCTCATTTGTTGTTTCTGCATTTCTGATGACAATTCTTTCAAAATCTTTACTCACTCCTGTGATTATTTCCTTAACTAGTGTTTGAATGTTGACCTCATTATTTTGAGCTTCAACCTTTGGGGGGATTTTAGCTGGACTCTTGTCCTGGTTCATTTCTCCAATATTTCTTCTTGTTGGTTTAACCATTTGATATAGTATGCTATGAGGTCCCTCTCTCACTACTTTTCAAATTACTCATCACTCTTGCTTGGATTGACTTGTGTCTAAGTAAGGTAATTAATTAAAGGGTTCACACCTGTGGAAATTGACAGTTGTTTCAATAGTATTTTAATCCCCAAGTTGGAGCTCAGTGGGTTAAAAGCCTCTTTTGTTCTTTTTCTTCCCTGTAGGCTATGGGAGCTGAGGGCTTTTAAACTCTAAGTAGGTTTCTTAGCTTAATCACTGACTCCTGACCAAGAGATAAAGCAGGGTGGGGCAGAGATAATCCAGTGGTTATGCAAAGAGACTTTTACAGCCCCACAGCTAGGCCACTGATAGATCTTCTCCTGAGTTTCCTGGTTAGTTCTCTGTCCCCTGGTGTCAGCACAGGGCCTCCTTCTGCTGCTCCAGATTCTGAGGGCAGTAGCAATGGAGACTCACAGTTGCCTTTGGTGCATCTCAGGGGAGTCCTCTTCTCCCTTCAGCCATCCAGTTGGTGAAACAGAGTAGAGGTAGTGTCTCAACTGGTAAACTGCCGGACTGTTACCAACCACTTAATCTCTCCCTAGGCTCCTCTCTGTCCATGAGCCACAGGTGTTTGCATTCAACGGTGATTTGCTGGGTTCCTGAATTCATTCTAGTCCTGTCATGTTGCGGTCCCAGGTGGTCTCCTTTGGTATTCCTAGTTGACCTGGGAGAGGAGAGGAGAGAAACCCAGCTGCTGCTGCTCTGTACCCTCACCTCTGGATTTCTTGACTGCTTTCCTATTCTTATCGCTTTGGGAGTATGGACCCAGAGTCATTATGTGATGCAAAAGGTGGAAGGTCTGGCTTCTGTAATTGCTTCCCTGCTGAACATGGGTGCTGACATACTCCCAGCCTGCCTCTCTCTTTCCCCAGTGGGGCGGGGTTCTGGGAAGTGGGGCTCCAGGACACATTGGTGGGGTCATCTGTCCAGGGAAGTCCAGTTGGCATCATGTTAGCATCAGGAACCTAGTGGCTTAAAAACAAGTTAACATATAGAGCCAAACAAATTGTTGACTAATCATGAAACTAAAAGCTGGAATAGTTCATATGAAGAGTTGGGGGTGTGCGTCTCCATTTTGTAGATAGTTAGTAGTCCTATTTTAGTCATATTCCAAAGAGCCCATGACTATACTAGTTTTTTTTTTTTTCCCTGAGCCTGAAATCTGATATGGAGGTAGATCCAAGATACTGTCTGGGGAGATGATGTCATGGAAAAAGGACCAGAAAGCCAGATCAGGGAAGAGAGTAGCTCCCAAATATGGGAAAGGTGTATAAATATCGATGGGGTTTATAGCACATAGATTTGAAGGAGGTGGGGGGGACCACAAGTATTCACTCCAAACACTCCTCTGTCATGTTATAGCTCTGGGACACAGGATGGGTGACAATCCCCACCACCTGCACTGGGTACAAGCGTCTCTTCTTATAGGTGTGCACAGCAGGGCCTGATGGCCAGGAGCCCCCCTCCCTGCCCTCTAATCTACCTGTATTTCTTCTGCCACCACAGGAAACCCTGATGCCATATGTCTGGCCTGCCTCCTTCTGTGACATGACTTAGCTTACCTGAGTAATGTGCCAGCCCTTTCCTCCTAGCCTACCTGGCTCTTGCTGGTCACACTGGAGGTAGATCTTTGATGGTTGATGCCATTTTAGGTCAGAAAGCAGGAAACACCCTTAGTGCTGAGCCCCTGTGCCCCTCCACATGGCTTCTCTGCCCCGTCCCCACCTCAATCTGGACACCCAATATGCAGGGTCATCATCATCACCTCTATCCCAAAGCTGTGTCGCAGCCAAGACATCACCTCTCCAGGATGCTCCCTATTCTGTCATTTTCCTCCTTGACTTTCCATCCCCCCCATGGGCCTCCCTGTCTGGACTGCCTCAGAAGTCACAGTGGTGAGCTGGGGACACCCCTTCTGCTAGACTTCAGCCCTGGGTGTTGTGGAGGTAGTTGTCAGACCTTGATATGTGTGTGTGTGTCCTAGCATATAGTGGGTTTTGGTTAGTTCTGAATGCCAACTATCAGTCAATCCATGGGGACTGTTTTCTTCTTGGTCTTGGTGTTACAGTATCATCTTCAGTGACTGGGGGAAAAGCAACCCTCTCTTGCTCTGAGGGAAGAGAACTTGTCCAGAGGGAATAGGGTTTGTGTGGTGGGCAGGTTCCTGTGGACAGCACCCAGGATGTGTCTGTGCTGCCTCCTAGTGCTCACTAGCCATAACAGTGGATACTCTGGTTCCTTGACCTGCTGGCTGGCCCCCTTCCACTCGCCCTTTTTCCTGGGAGTTCCTGTGCTGGATTACTGAACTGAATGAATGTCCAGATGTGGGGCTTGAGGAACCACACCTCCGACTTGGACTCAGCTTCATACAACATCCAGTACTTTCTTCCAGAGTGGCCCCAGATGTCTGTTTGAGGGAACCTGGAGGCAGCTTTGCAGGGGACTGTTGGGAGTGTGGGCATGGCCCCTAATCTGAAGGATGGCAGATCCCTGGCTGTACAGAATTCCCCCAGAGCACTGGGGGTACACTAGCACTCCCTTGGTGTGAGGTGTGTAGAGTTTTGCTCAGGTTGTGAGTCTGGCGCCTGAAGGGCTGCATTCATTGGGTATCTGGGGTCAGAGGCGTCCCACTTTGACATTTGTTCCATGCAGATGTGGAAATGAAACAAATCACCATAGTTTAAATTTCAAAAGAGTGTTTATTAACGTAGATATATGTTAAGGTTAGGAAGGGGGGAGGAAGTTATGGAAATTTGGCTTATAGGAATAAGTGACAACATACAAGAGTCAAACATCAAATCAGGTTACTTACAACATCCACTGTTTCGGCGCAGCTGGGTGGGGCCCCATTGGAGAGTCCTGGGCAGAGTGTGTCCCCTCTCCACAGGTGAAACTCCCAGCAACCACCTCGAGCAGAGTCAATTTATATACACAAGTAAACAACTTTTGTTTTTCCTTATTACTTTGACATTCTTTTTCCTTCACAGGTAATTGCTGAATAGCACAAACACTATAAATTGTTTCTCTCCACTTTATGTGCAGTTCCTGGGGCCCCGAGAGTCAGGCTGTACCTTGAATGGCCCACTTGGGGAAAGAACACATTAACCTTACTGACATTGGGGATGGAAAGGCTGGTCCCCTCCCAAAGTCTGTTTAAATGTAACCATTTAACCATTTTTAGTAAACCAAAGAGTTGTGAATGTCTCAGTACATAGGGTGTTTGCTCTGAAGGTGGCCAATTCATAGCAAGACATCTTCCATCTTTTTTGTGGAAAGTGAAGGTGATGCTGGGGCACCCTCCCCTGGCAGTGCTATGAACTGGCATCTGTCTGTGCTGTTCAATCACCACTCTTCCAGAAAATGTTTGCTAAACACTGCTGCTGTATCCCACAAACAAGGTGGATGGGCCTTTCCCACAGAGGGACCTCAAGAGAGAGACCAATTCTAATCCAGCTCCCAGAGGCTGAGTGGACACAGGAAGAAGACTGACAGGGGTATGTGGGCCCTGAATAAGGGGTGGAGAGGGCCATAAGGAACTCTGAGGGGGTTTATTAGACTGTGAATGTCCAGCCTGAGGACCAGTCGATGGAATGGTGCAGTGGGGCTGGTTGGGGCACCAGGATTCTGAACCCTGACGTTTGTCCAGGGGATAGAAAGGGAGGATCTATCTGAAAGGATTGTTTGGGTGAAACTGATGAAAATGAGGGATGGGGGGATTCTGGGTGTCACAGGAGAAGCAGGTGCATCACATTATGGAGTAAGAAAATAAAAAAGGAGAGAGGGTGGGATTCTCTTAGGAGAGGTGGGAACACTTGGGCACTGGGGTTGTATAACCCAGAGTATAGTTGTGGGGGGGAGGTGGGGGGCTCTGTAGGAATTTCCAGGGTTTAGGGTTTCCTAATCTGGGGTGTTTGCTTGGGCCACTAGGTGAAGCTGGACTTAAAAAAATCCATCTATTCATTAGAACCACTCTGGCTTGGTGCTAGAGATCACACTCTGGGCCTCCTGCATGAAAATTGGTGTTCTGCTCAATTTGAAACCTCCAGGCTGGCTCTGACACCATCTTTGACACTGTGCTGAGATGCACACTCCCATCCTTCCTTGACTCATATGCTAACAGATGTGGGGGCCCTGCCTCTGATGAGAGCAGCACACACTACTGCATGAAAACCGGAATCTTTCTGCAGGATGACAGGTCAGAAAGGTTAAACATAAGTCACACAGGCTGGCAAAGGTGTTTCCTCAGCAAAAGTCTCTCTAGACTCTGGGTAAAACACACAGCCCAATAAAATGCATGAGAGAGAAATAGTTCACTTGGATAGTGCATTGCTTTGCCATGTATGCAACCCAGGTTCAAGCCTGGCCTCCACTCCACTGAAAGAAGCTTTGGTACTGTGGTCTCTTTCAGACTCTCTCTCTCTCTCTCTCTGTCTCTCTACCTAGAAAAATACACGAAAGCACAAACAGGCCTCTGAGGGTGGGTGGGACACAGGTGATAAGTGTTTGTTTCTCCTTTGTAGATGCACATTTTTTAGAAACTTGTGCATACAAATGCGTGTGTTTGCATGTTTACTGCTATTTAACAGATTCAGATGACCAAAGTTCAAGGGAGCAAGCAGCAGTAGTCATCAGATGGTGGGTGTAGCCCATGACTGCCCCAGATATGTTCCTTCCCAGGTGTCTCTGTGCTCCTGCTTCTTGATGGAGCATAACTGGCGTGTGTGTGTGTGTGTGTGTGTGTGCGCGTGCGCGTGCGCGTGTGCGTGTGTGTGTGTTCTGGGGTGAAGCTGGGGAGGTAACCAGGTAGAGGGAGACCCTCAGTCCAGGGACACTTCTGCACTCTGAGTCCCATGAGCCCTGCATGCGATGATGGTGGTCTGCTGCGCTTCATGGAGCCTGGGCTACTTCCTTTGTGATCCTGACAGCAGTTTGAGGGCAGCAGCAAGGGGAGGTGGGGGTTCTGTTCCATTTCAAGAGTTTGCTGTGATCCCAAACAGACCCCTTATCGCCCTCTCCTTCTCTCTCTTTAAGACAGATAAAGCCAGAGAGCCAGAGAGCCGAGAGCCAGAGACCAAAGCATTAAAACTTTCTTCAATGTAATGAGAACCAGGTTGGCTGAACCTGGGTTATGCACATGATGAAACAGTTCACTATCCAAGTGACCTATTTTTTTGCTGCCCACTAGGTGTGTCTTTAATAAGGACAGTGGCAGGTGTGTTAATGGAATGTGGAGGGCCTGCCTTCTTCCTTTTCATTTTTGCCTCTTTTTTTATGTGACACTGGGGATTGCCCCCCCTTTTTTTTTTGCCTCTAAGGTTATTGCTGGGGCTCAATATCTGCACTATGAATCCACTGCTCCTGGAAGCTATTTCCCCCATTTTGTTGTTATTGTTATTATTGCCATTGCTGTTGTTATTGGATAGGACAGAAAGAAATCAAGAAAGACAGAGGGAAGAGAGAAAGACAGACACCTGTAGACCTGCTTCACTACCCATGATGTGACCCCCCCCCTGCAGGTGGGGAGCTGGGGGCTCAAACCAGGATCCTTATGCTATGCTGGTCCTTGCACTTCATGCCATGTGTGCTTAACCCACTGTGCTACCGCTCAGCCCCCGGGATTGCCCCTTTTACATACATGACCTCCAGGGACTCTTGCATGAGTGATACCACCGAGTGACTTCTCTAGCATAATTTCCTATACTCTTATCACTCTCTTCCTTTCTTCCCTCCTTCCTACCTTCTAGAGGAAGGAAGCAGGAGGGAGAGACAAAGAGGGTAGAGCCATCATAGCACTGCTGCACCATCCAAGGAACTCGTGGTGCCTGCTGCTCATGGTGCTTTCATGTGGTGCCAGGGCTCAAATCCAGGGACTCAAGCGTGGTAAGGTGTACTCCACCAGCTGTGTTACCTCTCAGTCTCTCATGTGACCTCAGTGAAGAGGTGTGGCATCTTCCTGGGGCTGTTTCTGTCTCCAGTACTGGGGCGCTGGGACCTGATACCACTTCGGGCACAAGCTCTCTTGCCTTCCAGGCTGGCCCAGTCTCAGCTCCAGGCTTGCACCAGGATTCTACATGGTGCTGAAGAGAGTTCCCAATAGTGGTTAGAAGTAGAGGATGCTCCCACAGGGGTCACTGCCTTGCTGGGCCATTAGGTTTGGGTGTTAACAGGAGTGACAGTGCCAGGCCTGCTTTTAGCTATTTATCACACATGTGCACATACACACACATGCACATGCACACGTGCATACACACACACACACACACACACACACACACACACAGCCATGACCAGCCATCTACCCCAAATCCCAGGGTCCTGCAGCAGAGCCCACTTTTCATGGAAGAAGTGAGGGGGGGGGCTATGGTTAAGGACCCAGACCCACCAGGTGCTATGCCTAGAAAAAGCAGACTCCTGGGTGTCATGGGGTCACTACAGGTATGGGGGAGCCCCACTGAAAGGTTTGGGGTCAAGCAAGTGCTCACCCTAGGCAGCTGACAGCTGCTTTTGGGGGAGAGACTCAGAGAGATTCACTTGGAGAATATGCAAGCCCATCCAACTTTTAGATTCATAGCAATTAAACTGACCAGGGTAAATGACTTTAAATATTAAAATATATTTACATATACAACTTTATGGATGCCCATGGAAGCTGTGACCTGCCCAGCCTAGCAGAACCCACGTGACTGCTGAGTCTTTCTGCAGGCTGCATGTAACAGCAGACGCTATAAATAAGTGTCAAGAAAACCCAGGCTGAAAGTGCCAGCTTATCTTCTTTGCCGCTGTCTTCTTCACAGCCCCCGTCCACTCTGCTGTGGGCTCCAAGTCCAGGGCATGCCAGAAGATTTTAGGAAGATGTCAAGCAGCAGGTTCCAGAGCATGGGACCTGGGGCTGCCTCTGACAGCTCCCTTACTAGGATCCACTGGACGTGGGGCCCGAGTGGCAGGCAGGATGCTAAACAGTCATGGGCACTCTGACCCATGCAGGGCTGGCTCTCCACTGCACAGTCTGGGGCACAGCCACCTGCATCCATCGCAGGCTCTGATGGCGCACCTCTAGTCTCCCGGGGGTAGGTGTTCAACTAGCCCAGGCCTCCTTCCCAGCACCTCTGTTTCAAATGAGTGGGAGCAGAATCAAGGCCTTGCCCCAGGCACCTGCGTTCCATTATTACACTGGAGTTCAGGTCTTCTTTAAAAGCATCACTCTGTCTGGCTTCCTAAGCCCCAGCAGAGTATGTTCACCCCCAGTGGTTGGGAATAAATTGTAGAGTGTGGAGGAGGCAGAGAAGGGAGGGGGAGATGGTGGCAGCTTATCTGCTGAATGCCTCTGGGCACCTTTGCTGTCTCCTTCTGAGCCATAAAGATGGCCACCTGCTCCCTTTGGGAAATTCTAGGCTGGGCCAGGAGAGAGGGGAACAGGCTCCTTGAAGTCTTGTTTCTTGCTGCTTTTGAGGCTCTGACAAACACACCCAATGGCTCAGAATCAGCAGGAAGTTTGGGAAAGGGTCATCTGGGCTGGACTCACTCAGTGAGGTCAGCCCTTAGGGGAGCAGTTAACGTCCCAGGGGGACAGGTGCTTGACTCTGCCTCTGGGTGATGGGTAGTCATCAGACGTCACTCTGGGGCTGGAGGTCCATGTTGTTGTCAGAGGATGAGGACTGGCTGGGCAGAGAAGTGTCTAGGCCATTCGAAGATCTCAACGGTCGTTTGTACAGGAAGCAGGCAGCGGCAAAGAAGATGAAGCCCAGGACCTGGAGAGAGAAGGAACTTTCCAGAGTGGCCCACCCAGAGGTCCAAGACTCAAAGCCTGAGCTCCCAGTCAGGCCTGGATGCCCATTTTCTTTTTTTAAAAATTTTTTAAATTATCTTTATTTATTTATTGGATAGAGACAGTCAGAAACTGAGAGGGAACTAGAGAGGGTGAGAGGCAGAGAGACACCTGCAGCACTGTTTCATCATTTGTGAAGCTTTCCCCCTGCAGGTGGGGCTGGGGGCTCGAACCCAGGTCCTTGAACATTGTAACATGTGCGCTCAACTAGGTGCGCCACCACCCGGCCCCCGGATCCCCATTTTCTGCAGTGTCAGTCCTGAGCATGGACCCCAGTATTTTGAGTGAGGAAATGAAAAATGCTATTTGACTGGAAACACAGGTACCAGATGAGGTAGGGAGCTTGTCTTGGACTGAACTGTGCACTCCCACCCCCAAAGAAATGTCTAAGTCCTAACCCCCAAAACCTGTGAGTGGGACCTTGATCTGGAAATAAGGTAATTGCAGATGTAAGTCAGGAACTTGTGATGTGGTCAGTCTAGTTAGGGAGGGTCCCCAAATCAAGCAACCAGGGTGCCTACATAAAAGGGGAGTAATTTGACAGGGATAAGCAGAGGGGAGGCTGAGCCACCAGGAAGAAGGAACCTGCCACGTCTTGACCTAAGACTTCCTACCCCCAAAGTGAGAGAAGACTTCTGTTCTCTCAACCCAGTGTGCGGTCTTTGTTCTGGCTGCACCAGGCTCCTCACTGAGCTGGCCAGTACTGAGGGTCACCATACCCAAGTGGCACTGACCACCTGTGTGGTGGCAGGACTAGGTGCCCACAAAGATGACAGGGAGGAGAAAGGCCCATCTCCGTGCATGTATCTAGACTACTGTGGAGATACTTGTCTGGCAGAAGCACCTGTTTCCTGAGCATCACTGGTGCTATAGGCCTGAGGCCACACCACAAGTCAGGCTGTTTCCATGGTGGCTCCGTGGTCTAGAGAGAGACCAAACAGGAGTCTCCAGAGACTGAGTCTGCTGCCATTTGAAAGGGTGTGGAGCCAGTCCTAACCACTGTGCTGTGCAGTATGTGTGTGTGTGGTGGGAGTAGGGGTAGGGGGTAGGGAGGGGCTTTATCTGGGTGGGCAGATGTCCCTACTCAGCTTCTGGGCATAGACTACACAGAACAAAGAGGAACCCAGGGCCACTTCCAGAACACCTCAGAGTCTTTAATACTGGCTCCCAGAAGCTCCCCCAGAGGATTGTAGATCCCTGCTCTTAGTGGGCTATTTTTTTTAAAGCTAATCCATGGGGAGATAAACTCTGAGACTTTCAGTTCCTTCCTGAAAATCTCCTGCCAGGAGAGTAACCTGTCTTTGCCACCGAGCTGGTATCAAGGGAGGACCAAAGAACAGCCCCAGTATTTTGTTGGCTTTGAAGGTTTTGTGCCTTTTCCTCCAAGGGGGGGGGGTGCGGGTGGGAGATTCTAAATAGAAATATGCGCCTCTTCACAGGGAGCTGATTCTAGGAATAAGCAGGAAATTTCTCTTAGAAGCCCAGAAAAAGGGGGATGGGTGAAAGCACAGAGTAGAACATTAAGTGCCTTGACCCCCCCTCAAACCCACAGACCCTGAAGTGGCTTCTGCCACCATTTTCAGGTCTTTACAATTTAGCTAACCAAGCATGGGGCAAATAGCCAGACTCATGGGAGGACTGGAGGGCAGGGGATGACAGCCACTGCAGGGATGGGGACTGAAGCTGAAAGTCCTCAAGGCCCCATGGTCTACCTTCCACTGTCCCCACTATTGTTCTCACCTTCTCAGAAGCTCTAAGTATGGACTTGGGCTGCAGGAAAGATGCCTATGGCCATGGGGACGCTAAGCAGCTAGAGCTCTCAGTGGGGTGTGTGGACCCCTCACTGGCTGGAGAAGACCTCTGAGTCTCTCATACACAGGGCTTTATTTCTTTTCTTTTCTTTCTTTCTTTCTTTCTTTCTTTCTTTCTTTCTTTCTTTCTTTTTTTGACACCAGTGTTATCACTGGGGCTCGGTGCCTACACAACAAATCCCCTGCTCCCAGCAGCCATTTTTCCTTTTTATTTATTTTTTATTACCATAGAGACAGAAATAGGGCAAGAAAGGGAGGGGGGGAGAGAAAGAGAGACACCTGTATTCTGCTTCACTGCTCATGAGGCTTCACCCCTGTAGGTGGGGGCCAGAGGCTCGAACATGGATCCTTGTGCATTGTAGCTTGTGTGCTTTACCTGTCACATCACTACTCAGCCCCCACCCAGGACCTTTTAAAAGTCTCAGAGCCCTTCCTCCAGTGCAGTTTAAGCAGATGCAGCCCCACTCACCTTGTAGGCCAGCCCAGCCACCAGCATGTATTGGCTCATAGCCGTGTTCTGGTACAGCAGGCAGGAGCCCTGCTGGCCACACTGCACCTGCCAGAGCTGGCATGCCTTGTCGATGATCCAGCCAAAGGCGATAGGTCCAGGGATGGCCCCTGCAGAGAGAAGCACACTCAGACCTCATGTGCCCTCTACAGACAGGGCAGGGAGGAGAGAGAACATCTAGGTTTCCAGAAAGCTGACATTGGCTAGTGTTAATCTCAGAGGGTGCAAAGGAGACTTAACTCTTCTTTACTCTGGGGGAACCTAGCATCAGGCTGGAATTTCCCTTTGAACTCCACTAGGTGGAGCCTCTGTGTTAGTGAGGAAAAGGCACTCTTTGGGCAGATAAGGGACCATGGTTCCTCTAGTGGGTGGCTAGGGGACAGTGCCTTTTCCAAGGGGGATGGGCATGGTGACAGGATGTACTTAAACTGGGAAAGAAGCCCCCTCCCAGGAACACTTGTGCAGTCAACACACTGCACAACTGTACATGACTTCCTCGCACTGCACAGTACCTAGCGTCCTAACCACGATCCACTGGATTCCTAGGGCAAAGGATCTCTGCTGGTCATCGACGCACCTGCAATAGGAAACTGCAGCATTGGTGTTGAGAAGTGTGTCTACTCACCACATCACACCCCCACACCAGTGGCCGAGTCCCAGTCGAGGCCCAGACTGTGCTGCCACTTCTCCCAGGTGGCAAGCACCTGACAGAAGCAGTTATGCCTTTCCTGCCACGGCTTTTCAGAGGGCCCAGCAAGTTCCCCTCAGGGATCCGCAGAGCTCCACCTTAGTGTGCTGTAAGGGAAGTTTCTGGACAAGAGCAAAACCCAGACCCGTTGGCTTACCGTAAAGTGGCTGTGAGTGCAGGAATGCTGCTGAGGAAGGTAAAGATAATTACAACGAATATGAAAACCAGAAGGAGGGGCTTTCTTTGACAAGTTGAAGTGCATTTCCCTGCAGTAGCATGGCCATAACCAGAGGAAAAATTCTGAGTGATACAGCTACAGTTTCGGTACACCTGGGGAGCGCAACAACAGCGCTGATTACAGGAGGAAGGAACAGACACCCCTTCCCAGGCTCCAGGCCAGTGTGGGGTCAGAGCACAGCAGCCCCCACTCACCTTCTGGCTGTCAGAGCCGGTGAACGCTGCCTCCAGGCAGCCCGCATGGCAGGGTGAGAAGTACATGAGGCCGTTGGAGCCGCACACCGGGTTGTAGTGTTCAGGCTGGCAGCCGCAGGCAATGTTGCAAGTAGCCGTCAGCGCCCGCTGGCCCTCAGGCAGAAGGCTGCAGGGGGGAGGGGAGGGGAGCAGGACTGAGGTCAGTGCTGGGAGGAGTGTCTGGTACACAGGAACAGCCTGGGCCTCAGCCTCTCTGGCTCTGCTGTATCTCTGTGGTGCACAAGGGACTGGGCTCCTCTTCTCCCCACGGTTGGGCCCTGTTCAGTGCCCTTAGCTGCTCGTCCTGTACTAAGGCACATCCCCTAATAGCTTGGAGCTTGGAGAGGCCATGCTCTCACTTACAATGTGAAAAATTACAAAAGGGAGACCAGGTACAGAACCTCTGGTGGTGCCAGCTCTATCTATGTGCAGGCCACATATCCACACGCTCCAGTGACCACACCCCTCTCCCCGTTTTGACTGAAATCACACGTACTGAGTGCATGCATGCTTCTGTTGCTTCCCCACCCTATCCACCCCCGCCCCGACCTTTTTGGTGGCCAACACTGAATCTTAAAGATGCCCCCATCTCCTTCCTATTCCCACTCCCAGCAGAAGGCAGAGCCCTTTGCTGAAGCACATTGTGCCACTTAGTGGAGCAACTTAGAAAGCCCCAGCTCAGGTGCTCCCACCTCTGCCCTCTGACTTTGTTGCAGTAGCAGCCTGGAGTGACTCCATCATCCCTGTGAGGGGTTCCTGCTAGAGAAGCCACCAGGATTCCCATGGCAGGTGGCCTGATCTACACTAGACACACCCTGACAGCTGCTTCCCATTTACTGGGTCACACAGAGGCTGGTCCTTGGTCATATAGCACATGTAAAGAAGCTGGGCTGCCATTGTCCTTGTTTTTTTTTTTTTTTTTTTACAAATGAGAAGACTGAGACTCCAAGCTGGACTGAACCAGGAGCTTCTCAACATAGAAATTCTGACAACTATACACCAGGCAAAGGACAATTGCTGTCCTTAAGATACCTTTATTTAACTATCAAGCTAACACTAAAAATCTTGAGGTTGGGAGTCGGTAGTGCAGTGGGTTAAGCGCAGGTGGTGCAAAGTGCAAGGACCGGCATAAGGATCCCGGTTTGAGCCCCCGGCTCCCCACCTGCAGGGGAGTTACTTCACAGGTGGTGAAGCTTGTCTGCAGGTGTTTGTCTTTCTCTGCTCCTCTCTGTCTTCCCCTCCTCTCTCCATTTCTCTCTGTCCTACCTAACAACGATGACATCAATAACAGCAAGAATAAAATGACAAGGGCAACAAAAAGAATAAATAAATATTTTTTAAAAAAATCTTGAGGTTAACATAGACTTTTGATAACTCAACTGTTTCTTTCTTAACTTAAGGCTAGACTCCATAAATACACTAGCTTAGACTTAAGTCCAGCAGAATATGTAATGGCCATCCAGTTATTGTATAATAAATGGCCTTCAAGACCTTAACAATCGGGAGAAAGTTAAAACTTATCAGATAGAGAATGAGAAACTGGATGGTGACAAGAGACAGGCTTACCTAGTCTGGCTGTTTTTGCTAGTGACAAGCCACCTCATCACCTGGAATCCTAGTCATAGATATAGGTCAATATCTACAAGAGATCTCTCTGTCTGCCATCACTGGTCACTTCCATAGGGAGTGTCTCTCTGCCCTATCATGGGCCTCTCAGAACTTTGTCCTCACTGCAAAGTAACATTGGTAATGACTGCCCCACTCTCCGACTGGAGGCTGGGTCATTCTACTCTGTCACATGAGGAAAGATGGCATGCAACTTACAGACATGGCCCCAGCTGTGACCACAGCTTGAACTGACAGCAACCTGCAGGTCATACAGGCTCCTTGTTAAATATCAATAGACATGGACCCCAGGTCAGATTGATTTGGTGTAGTTAATTATATACGTATAAATACATCTTTTATTTCAATATGGGAGCCATTCTCGTGCTCTCTTTGGCAGCACATATACTAAAATTAGAAGCCATTCTCTGCCTTAATCCAGTTCTCAGATCCCACACTCTACTCTAATGCCATCCTCCCAGATAGTTCTCAAGTCTGCCTTTATAGTAACAGCTCAATCAAAGTTTGTTAGAGTCCTACTCCTAGGAATGTTTATACCTAAATAGGCACCCTAGCTTCCTCTCATCCTGAGTTTCTTTCTTTTATTTATTTTTTTAATATTTATTTATTTTCCCTTTTGCTACCCTTGTTGTTTTTTTTTTAACTGTTGTTGTAGTTATTACTGTTGTTCTTATTGATGTCGTCATTGGAAGGGAAGACAGAGGTGGGGAGAGAAAGATAAGACATCTGGGAGTCAGGGGGTGGCGCAGCGGGTTAAGCACACGTGGCACAGTGAGTTAAGTGCACATGGCGCAAAGCGCAAGGACCGGTGGAAGGATCCTGGTTCAAGTCCCTGGCACCCCACCTGTAGGGGAATCGCTTCACAGGTGGTGAAGCAGGTCTGCAGGTGTCTAGCTTTCTCTCCCCCTCTCTGTCTTCCCGTCTTCTCTCCATTTCTCTCTGTCCTATCCAACAGTGACATTAGTAACAACAAGAAATACAACAATAAAACAACAAGGGCAACAAAAGGGAATAAATAAATAAATATTAAAAAAAAAAAAGATAGACCCCTACAGGTGGAGAGCCAGGGGCTTGAACCAGGATCCTTATTCAGGTCCTTGTGCTTCATACCATGTGCACTTAATCTGCTATGCTATCGCCCGACTCCCTATCCTGAGTTTCTTAACTGTCATCAGCTCTAATCCTATACTTTGGCCCTCCATTTATTAAACATTTGCATACTTTGCCACCTTTCAGCCATCAAGTCCCAGATGCTGCCATGACCCCACCCTGACCTCCCTGCACAGATGACCACATGGTGAAGTATCCAGAAACCTCATCTCTCCGGAGCCCTGCCCTACCAGGGAAAGATTAGGGACAGAACAGGTCTGTCTAGGAGTATGAATCGACCAGGCTACAGTCCATGCCTCAGCAGGAAGCAGTTACAGAAGCTCAAAACTTTGTCCTTCAGCACCTCAAAAAGAACTTTAGGTCCATACTTTTAGAGGGGGAAATGTTGAGAGACAGGAAGTAACTGGAGAGGACACAAACAATGCTGCACCACACAGGAACACATATACTCCAGGCACACCTGTGTGCCTGGGGAAAGGAAACTACTGCTCAGGAAATGGGAGTGGTGACAGGTGTGACTTGGAAAGGTGAAGGCGGGGCTTGGGTGTTATAAGCTTGACCTGTGGGCATGGCTTCTCCCTCTGTTTAGGTGAGTGCCCAGTCTAGATGTGAGTAAGAGTTCTGAGGGGTCTCTCTCTCTCTCTCTCTCGCTCTCTCTCTTTCTCTTTTTCTTTCTCTCTCATCCTCTCTCTCTTGGCCTAACACGTGAACGTTCTCAATTTTCTTGAAAAAATTTAAAATTCCTGGAAAAAAAAATTCAACATAGTGTTGTTGATAGTGAACTTTCTGAGGGGTCATCCTCATCAGTGTCTTGATGTTAGGACACCCCCCCCCCCCAGATAGGGACTGCTTCCCTCTCTCCCACAGCTCAGGAACCCAGGGCCCTGATAGCTATGCTGGAGGTCTCTCTCCTTTCCCTCCAGGCACGGCTTGGCCTCACCTTCCACTGTAGCTGGCTGTCACCCCTGCCATGGGCACATTGGGGCAGTGCATGAAGAAGACAAAGGTGGCCAGCAGGCTGGTCAGCGTGCAGAACAGGCAGAACTTGATGATGCCTGAGCCTCGGAGCTTGAACTTGTTCACGAAGAAGCCACCTAGGAGGGTGCCACCACCACCTGCTGGCACCACCAGGTACCCTGTAGGAGAGGAAGTGGTAGGGGTGTTAGGGTTGGGCTCCCCTTTATAGATGGGAAAACTGAGGTACAAGGTCATCAATCCCTGTTCAAATGGCTGCACTGGAATCTGCACTCAATACGCTAGGCTCTGCCAGCTTCTAGCCACTGCACAGGCCGGCAGAGCTCCTTGGGGGAGGCTTCCTGGCCTTCTGGGGCTTAGGAGAACAGAAGAGACAGGGGGCAAGGCCTGACACTTAATGAGAAGCCAGGACTAGCTGGCATGTGGCTCCCAGGCTCTCCCAGAGTAGGAGGCAATAAGAAGGAAATAAGGCTCTGTGGACTCAACCCCAACAATGACTGAAATGGGGATACAGGAGGGGGGGATCTGAGAGGATGTGGCTATCTAGGAGGGGGTGTCAACATGAGGAAAGGGCTGCTGGGGGTAAGTTGCTGGGGGGATATCTGGGCATGTGAGGTTGGCCAAGAGACCAGGCAAAGAGAGGAAACCAGTCAAGAAAGGGAGTGGGCCATGCGGGTGACTCATGTGCTATTCAAGTGCACCCCATTTCCCCTGCCTGGTGCCACCCCTCACAGGCAGGAGCAGCCCCACATCTAGTGACAACCCCCTCCCCCATGATTTGAAGTCACCATGGCTGGCCAGCACAGAGTGACAGGGGACAGTGGCAGGAATAGTCTGAGGTTCCATCTCTCCTCTGGCTACTCTCAGCCTCTGGCTACTACTGCCTCTAGGCTGACTCCGGGGCTCCAGCTTCATGGTCCCCTAAGGCCATGGGACATGGGCTGTCCAGTTCCTGGAGATGGCTAGATCCCCCTAACCAGAGTAGGGTCCTAGCAGGAGGGTGGCCAAGGTTCCTTGGGGTCTGTGGAGTGAGCATTTGCATGTGGCACACACCTCAGTCAGCACAGGCCAGACCCCCAGGTCAAGATTCAATGACAGCCAAGCAGCCTATATACAGTGTGGGGCTGTCTAGGTCTTTCTAGAAGATACTCTCAAACATTGTCACTTGTTGAGTGCTAGCAAAATGTAGGGCACTTGCAAGAGTCAGGGAATTTTCTTACCAAACAAGGTGGCAGCTTTCGAGGCACTCAGGTTGAGTTGTGACTCGAGAAACTTGGGACCAAATGTGGACATTCCTGTGACGAGCGTCGCCTCGGTGGCTCCAGCCAGGCAGAGCAGGATGAATGTGGGGTTCTTCAGGAGGAGCCAGATGGAACTGGATACAGGGAGTGATGGAGCCCAGAGAGAAGACAAAGGGTCTGAGTGAGCCAAGTGGGCCATGAGGAAGCCAAGGATTCTGGGGTCATCTCCCCTTCCACCAGATCAGAGAACCTGGTTTGGGGAGAGGACTGGATGGGGTGCAGGAGCCAAAGGATACATGTAATCCAGAGAGACCAAGAGGAGGTTCAAGGCATGGCTCTGGCAGGCAGAGAGGTGCCAGGGTTCTAAGCCAGAGGCTGGCAAGAAGCCTGCTGAGGTGGGTAAGGAAGAACCTCCTCACCCCATGGCCAGAGCTCTCCCCCTGTGTAGGGAGTGGTCCTGAGTGGTCATGACACAGATGAACCACCTCTGGGGACAGCTGTGAGCATCCACTGAGGCAACTGAGCAGTGGGAAATGGGCTTCTTGGGGTAGATTGTTTCTACCACCCAGAGAGAAGGGGGCAGAAAAACCTACAGGTTTGGATGAGAGGCCTCTCCTAGGAATCTTGGCTGAGCTAGGGTGGCTCCCCAACTTCCCTTAGTGTGCACGTGGAGAGGCCACTGGGGCGTGGTCACCTAAGGGATTACTCCTCCTTCCTCTGGCTTGGCCTACTGTAGGCAGACAGCCTGGGGCTACTGCAAAGGGGAGAAGTCAGCAGCACCAGGTGGGCCAGTCACATGCTCGTCTGCTCTGAATGAGCACAAAGGCTTTAGAGGTTGCAAGATAATGGAACTCTGCACTCTGCTAGGGAGAGAGGGCCAAAAGCAGATGCCCAGGTACACTGCTTAAACATGTAAGATGCCAAACAGCTGTCAAGGTATCACAAGGGGAGCACGACTCACCTTCCTTGCTAATGGGGGGCAGAGCACAGAGCAGGAAGGACACATCATCATAGCGGGGGGGGGGGGGGGGAGGGCTGGAATATGAGATTCACACCCCTCCTGGGGAGACAGGTTCCTATGCTAAGTTTACTTCCCAGGCTGGCTTCTGGGAGCTGCTGCCCTCTGAGAAGAGTAGGCACTGGGGTACCCTATAATTGTGAATGGTGGCAAGTGGCTGCAGATGCTTTTGGAAGTCCTGGTCATACACAAGGGCCAGGCTCCCATGGGTGACAGAGCAAATCCTTGCAAGAACAACCACTATCTCACTATGGCCAGGTCCGGTGTCCTATTCCCATGCACCCTGTCTATAGTCTCAGCTGAGAACACACTGGCTCCAGACCACTCTGTTGGCCTCACCTGTAGCTGGGAGTCCCACACCCTACCCTGATCTCCCAGTACTGGCCTCCCTGAAGCAGACTGGGCCTTTCTCTGTATCCATCAGTGGTACCTCCAATATGACTCTCAAATTTTCTTCATTTTCAGGACACAGACCAAAACCAAATTGGTTCTGGGAAGCAGAATGTATAGCATGGCCCAAATTAGCTATCAGGGTGGACAGGGAGCAGGAGTGGGAAGTCAGCTGAGGGAGGAAACCTAGAAGCATCGAGGCTAGAACCTCATCCTCACTCCCACTGCCTTCAAACCTTACTTTCAGACTGGAGGGTTAGGAAGACTTCATTTTGGCCAACCTGTGGGGCCAGGCCTTGGAGAGAACTCAACTTAGTGGCACCTTGGGATGAGACCCAGAAATTCAGGGCCTCAGTCACACCCAGTATTCTCCTCGGCCAGCTGACCACATGAAGGGGGACACCCCATGTGTGCCTGTACTTCCTGGCCTTGCTCAAATGCCCAGGCTTGGGGACAGTTGACTTGGCTCAGAGGGAACAGCTCTCCACCAGCATGTCTCAATTTCATTTCCTTCCCTGGTCTGTAGACCATTCTCTGGTTGGGTTTACTCAGAGAATTTGTCATGAACTGAAAGTGGATACATGTCCCAGGATTTATTTTATTGCCAGCAATTGGTTTGGGGGAAGTGAGCCTGGGCATACTCCTCCAAGGTGGCCCAGAATGCCCAAGGTCACAGGGGCCAGGCTGTGGGTGTGCTTTATCCCCACATTGTGGAGGACCAGCTGGGGGTCCCTGATGTGGTGTTGGGGATGGGGTGTCCCTGCAGCATGATGTTCCTGCTCCTCTGATCAGTTAGGCCAGTCTTGGGGACCCCTGCTTCTGGGTAGTCTAGTGGGAGTGGGATATGGGAGAACAGAGCCCTGTAGGAAGGCCCCCTTTTTCTGTGGGGGAATCCCTGAGGAAGGCAGCAGTGTTCTCGCTCTTTCCCTAGCAGCCCCTACTTCCCATGTGGCTGGTTTGATGTAGCCATTCATGGGCTCTAGGATGCTGGAGAGGCAGTGGGTGCTTAGTGAAGCTGAGGACACAGGTGGTGGCCAGCTGGAGGCCCCTTTTTCTACCAGCCTCAGGAGGTCCCATGCCAGGTCTGGCAGGGTGGGGAGGGGGCTGTGCTGGGCTGTAGGAGCCCCAGGATGTACTTGATACTCCAGCAGCCCAGTTCTCTGCCCCCATAGTTCATGATAAGCAGTACCATGCCAGGAAAGGGGATGTAGAGGGGCCCAAAAGCCATGAATGTGTCTGAGAAGAGGGGAAGCACAGGGCATCCAGGGAGCTCCCACTCCTCTATGACGTTTGGAGCCCCCGAGGAAGGGCAGAAAGAAACAGCTGGACCCCCTGGGAGCCCCTCATGGGTGCTACTAATGAAAATATCAGTAACAACAGCAAATGGTGGGAAAAGGCTACAGTCCTGGCCTTGAGTTGGGGCTCCATGATTATAGACCCAGGAGACTGTATCTGTTGTTCTCTAAGCTCTGGGCTTAAGTTTTGGGCAGGGCCTGAAGACAGCACTAGGAGGAGGACCAGGAACTGTCACCAACATACGGCCCTGGGAGTCCCATGCACTCTATCTGGGCGTGCAGTGGGCAGCCTCCCCCAGCCCCCCTCATGTCTCCCACCTCTTCCCCTCTGGCTCTTACAGAGGCAGGTCTTTTAAGGTCTTCCCAAAGTCAGGGTTACTGGCTGTCTTGTGACTGTTGTTCTTCAACTGCTGCGTCTCAGACACCCTCATAACCATGTAGCGCTGGGAACCTGTGAGAGCAGTGGTATTGGTGAGAGGCAGGAACTCACGGCTGGCTCCAGAGTCTCCCCCACCATCCCATGCCCTTTCTCACATCCCTGCCCTGGATGGGAAATGGCCCTTGGGAATGCACCATGGTGACCAGTGATTGGTGACCAACTGGCAAGGGACAGGAGGTGGACAGAGCCCTCAGGGAATAGCTGGGGACAAAGGAAGCACAGGCAGTGGAAGGGGCACAGACCTCATCCAAGGGTCCTCAGCAGGGAGTTGTGTCCACAGGGAGATGCATGGCTGGAGGCCTGCAGGAGGGCAGCACCCAGGAAATGGGGGACCATGGAGACATTCCCATGCCTTATGGGGCCCAGAGTGATTGTACCTTCTGCTTCTGGTGTGAAGAGTGAGGTGGGAAATGGGGTGTTCTAACTTGTGTACAGTCAGGAAGAGGAGCACCCACCTGGCAGCTGGCGTGGGTAGCCAAGGATGGGGATGGCGATGAGGAAGGCAGCAGCCCCTGCTCCCAGGAATCCTACCCACCAGGCACCAACCCACATTGGGCTCTCAGTGGTCAGTTCTGTCCTGCAGGAAGAGGCACTCAGATCAGAGTCCAGTTTACATGCACTCAGAGTGCTCATGGGCTCCTTTGCTGTCTGGCTCCTGCCAGCCTCAGGCTACCCATTCTAGCAAGGCCACTTGGGGGCTGGGGGCAGAGGAGGGGGTTCTACTAGAGCATAATGAAGTGCCCACCTCAGAGCATCAGAGGGTGCCCAGCCTTGTGATGATTGAGGGTCTGGGGGCCAACTGGAGCTCCCTCTGACCATAGCCTGCACACAGGTGCACTTCAAATTTAAAAGTAAGTGAGCAGAATTACCAGGTAAAAAGGGTCATGGGGTGCCAGGGTTCAGTGCAGCCCCACAAGGTCGGCAGGGGCTTTTCTGGGCTCAGGAGCTGATGGGTCACACTGGTCTCAGTCCAATTTCCCCTTTGTGCGATGTGGGCCCAGATCCCAGAGCAAGAGGAAGGTGAAGGGTACAAGCCCTGCCTACTTGACACCCATGTTAGCCCACCTGAGTCAGAGGGGTCATTGTTTTCCTTTCTCTTTGACTTGACATGACAGAGAGAAACTGAGAGAGAAGGAGAAGACAGAGGGAGGGAGAGAAACACCTGTAGTACTGCTTTACTACTTTTAAAAGCTTCTTCCCTGAAGATGGGGGTCAGGGGTTTGAACCCAGGTCCCTGTGCATGATGATGATGTGTGTTGTACCACTGCCCAGCCCCTCAAGAGGGGCCATTTCTGTCTGGCCAGACACTAGAGAGAGCAACCAGAGGCAGGTGGTCTGCAGAGCTCCAGAGTATGGGACACAGGCAGGAAGTAGCCCAGATGCAAGTGAAAAACAAGGAAGCCAAGAGCGCACACCTCTATGGAATATCCTTCCTTGTGGTTGCCCTCCTGCCCACCCTCTCCAGCTATCTCCCTCTGTCTCTGAATCTCCCCAGTTCAAATGTATAAAGACTAGCAACACAAAGGAAAGATACCAGGAAATGAAAGAAATGTGACCTAATAAGAAGCTTGTATTTGGTCTCTGGTCTCAGTTCCTGACATTGGGCCCCTAAATCCTTTGGAATTTCCTGAGTGAAAGGAGGATCTGTTGACAGACTCCCAGGTGGGGGCTGGTCACCAGCTGGGATGGCCATGTAGCTACCAGTGAGGTTTCTACCCAACCCTGAGCCCTGAGGAAGCTGTTCATCACCTAATGACCTATGACTGGATCACTGAGCAGGAAGAGTGGGCTCTCTGCCCAGTTGGAAAAAAGTGTGGGTAACTGAGGACCAACTCCCAGGGGAAGGGAGGTGGGGGGGGCAAGGGTTTATGAGTCTGAGCCTCTGAGCTGTAGGGTTTGCATTGCCTCAGCATCAGGGTTGGAGCTGAGCTGATTTTCAGGCACCTAGTCCAGGGAGAGCCACTTGTGACAAACACACATTCTCAAAGCCATCACTGCCCCCCCACACCGGTCATCAGAATAAGACCAGCTTTGGACCTCTGCTGCATCAAGTTGCCTCTGGGCAACCCCTCCTTGGAATACTGTCTGAGACAGGCAGCCCCCTACATGAGCAGCAAAATGTTTTCTCTGTGTGGCAAGTAAGCTGCTTGAAGGACCCAGCTCACTCACCAGTGGCCAATTTCTGTGTAGATGTTCAGCAGGGCTCCTCCCACCAGGTAGCCAGCTGCGGGCCCCAGGATAGCTGCAGTGTAGAAGATACCTGGGAAGCAAGCAGAACCAGTGAGTGACCTGTTGCCCCCTACTGGCTGCTCCAGGCCTATGGGCACCCAACATTCCCCACTTCTCAAGACAGAAAGGGGGCACGTTGTGCTCATGGGATGTGAAACTCACAGAATGTGCTGCTCATGGGATATGTCATCCTTTGATATGTTGGCAGCAAGAAGTATGGATTTACCATTCCCAAACCCCGAGACACATGGGGTCTCAGTGGGCACTGTGTGGGACCTGGTTTTGCTTCACTGTCCAGGTAGGGCTACCCTTTGCCTAGTTATTCCCCCCACTGCAGACCCCATAAGGGGGTACTTATATGACCTGAGGTGTTTCAGGTTTGTTTTTCCTGCTCCCCACCTAGGAGCACACAGGGTCTCACATATCCACTTGTGGACAGAGGGGAAGAGTGCCTCATGGATCTGGCCAAGGCCAGGCTGCATTGTGCCAGCCACCTGCCTTGTGTGAGGGGCTGTACTTACCGATATAGACAGGTGAGTAGCTGGTCTTGACATTCTCATCCAGGTAGGTGACGCCTAGTGTGTAGAGGGGCGTAGCCCCGACGCCGTGTAAGAACTGGCCCAGCATAAAGACCAGCCGGTAGCTGGACAGGCCAGAGGAGCTAGGGGTGCAGGCCGTGCTGTGGTTGGCCTGGCACACCCCGGTGCCCCCGGTGGCCACAGTGTGGTAAGGGCCAGCAGTGAAGTGTGGCAGCGTGAACACCAGTGAGCCAGCTCCCATGACCAGCATCCCCCAGCCCAGCCAGCGTGGCTTGTGGCCGCTGCCCCCAAAGTAGCTGACAAAGGCGAGGCACAGGCAGGCGGCCATGTCATAGGAGCTGGCAATGAGGCCACTCTGGTAGCTGAGCAGCTCGAAGCGTCGTTCGATGGAGGTGATGACAGTGTTTAGGAAACCATTGATTGTCATGCCCTGCAGGAAGGAGGCAGCACACAGGAAGCACAGGAAGCCCTGGGGTGTGTTGAAGACCTGCAGGCATGCAGGGGTGAAGGCACGCCAGCCACACACCAGGCTCTGTGGCTGAGGCTGGGACACATAGCACAGCTCAGGGTCCACATGGCACTTCTCTCTCTCCAGCGGGCACAGCGGCTGGTTGCAGGGGTCCAGGGGGCCACGAGTGGTATGCCGTGGCACATTGGGGCTGGGGGTTGAGCCAAGGGATGCCCTTCTGCTGAGCGGGATGCAAGTACACTCGCTGTCCAAGGCCTCATGTGGACTGGGGAGGGCCAGCTGAGGCATGGAAATGAAAGTCTTGTCCCCCATTCCGTGCTGGGGCATCTCCACCCAGGAAGTGATGGTGACAGTCACCTAGATGCCACGTGGCACTCCAGACAGTGTTTTCAGTGGCCTTAAGGATGGTGTTCCAGTAGTGAGTGTGTTCTGTGGAGAGAACTTCTGGTTAGCAGGTTGGCAGACCCCTGTATCTTACATCTTGGTTGCTACACTTGTTCCCCTGTCCCAGGGGATGGCTGCCTAGTGACCAACCTGGTGAGGCTGGGCTGCTCTGATCAGCACACACCCTGGACCTAGAGCCATATATGGACCCACAACTTTTGCTTCCATTATTCTCACAGGTAAACTAGGCCCTGGGGGCCCAGTCCAGCACCAATTGGATGTGGGTACCAGAGCTCAGGGAGCTTGGTTTGGGTTTGGAAAGAACTGGCAGCTGGGCCTCCCCCCTGCTGTCTCCATGAGCATGGCTCTTCTGTCTTCATGCCCCACCAAACACTGAACCTTCCATTTCCGGCATCACCTTATAAGGCAGTGGGTGGGAGCTGCCATATGCTCTTGTGTACAGTGGGGATGTGGTGCCCTCTTACCCTCTCACCCTCTTGGTACCTGAAGCCCCACCCTGCTGCTCTTTGGCCCCATGAGAGTTGGATGTGGGTAGAGAATGCAACCGGCTTGAAGACTTCCATTCTCAGTCGCTGGCTTCGGCTTCTTCCCTGGGTGTATCTAGGGTACCCACAAGGAAGGAGTCAGGGTTACTCATGGGTCCAATGAGGCCCTGCCGTGAAGTCTGGCACAGGGTTTTAAATGTGCTGACGCAATATTGAAAGCATGTGACCAATCAATCATGTGACATTTACACATGGGCCTGAAGTTGACTTTGGAAACAGGTACTTCTGGGTCCGAGGGTTGTGTGGTGAGGCAGTCAGGGACGGAAGTGCCACCAACCGTTGTGTTCCTGGGCCTGTGCCCAGGTTTTATTGATAGAGGTGGTGTTTGTTTCCAGACATCTGCCAGGCTGAATTATGGGAGGATGTGAGAGAACACTTAAGGAAGGAGTGGCTTTTACATTGCAAGAACAGTGGCAACTCCTGAGAGAATTAGAGAGGGATGGGGCCACATACACACCAGCAAGCAGAGGGTTGTTCATGGGGATACCAGAGAGCACACTCAGTGTCATTGTAGTCCCCGAGGAGGAGTGCAGAAAGGCCACAAGCACAAGTTCCAGACAGGACAATCACCGGCCACACCTGCAGCTTAGAATGGCTATAAATCAGAAACTGTTACTCAGACTCCAGAATCCAAAGGTCACCCTGTGTCAGCATGGTGTTGTGCACTCTTCTAATCTTTTTTTCAGTGCATGTACACCAACACTTTGGTGTGCGTGCTTATCAACCTGTGTGCACACACATGCACACTCACACCAGGCATTGGACCTCATCCTGGGGCTGGGAAATTCCAATGGGATGAAATAGCAGGATGCCCAGAGGGGCTTGACTTATTGGCCTTTGGGGATGGAGGATCAGCCCTGGGCCATGGGAAATGAGACATGGGTGGGCGTTCCCTGGAACAGAAAGGATTGGGATCCTTCCCCAGCTTTGGGTCTGCCCAACCTCAGCCCTCTTACCCTGGCTGCAGGAAAAATACAACCAACTGCTGATGAGAGGCCAGGCCTGAGGCAAGATATGTGGTGGCCACAGAAGCCTAAGCTTCTGTGACCAGGAATGGCCCAAAAGAAAGAGTGATTCCCTATTTAAAAATAAAGCCACAAAGAAGCAAGCACAGTGGGTGGTGGATGGGTCCACAGCTTCACCATCAACTGACATAAGATACATATTCACTAATAGTCAGGTTGAAAACCCTATTTCAGATATTATGTTTTACACCCACTTTCTGGAGGACCACACCTAACAGGAAGTGAGGATGCTGCTCAGATCCAGTGGCCACCTGGGACTCAGAGGCACTGATAGTCCAAGATGTCTATGACAGCAGCCACCCTCTATGATGAACTTTTCACCTGGTGTTCCTGAAAGGTCTCAGAGAAGGACATTTGGCTACCACACCTCAGAAACATCACATGGCCAAGCACCCACTAAATCTTCTGCACATACATTACCTCATTATGGAAGGCAACCTCATCATCAAGTGGGGCACCCTCCCTAAACCTTGGTCTTAATGGCTGCCCCAAGACAAGGTATACCTTGTACTCTGGTCATGTGGCTGAAAACAGCGATGTCCCCCAAGCCAACTGCAGGTCTGTGAGCTCCCACTCTGTCCCCTGTGGCTGACTTGCATGGTTCATTTCTCCCAATTACCCTGATGCCCTTGCTCTTGGAAGAAGGTACAGGATGGAAGAAGCTGTCAGGGAGAGTCACATGGATTTCTCAGCTTGAGAGTGCACCCTGTTCTCTGTGTCAGGACAGAGCAGACCTCCTCCAGTCACACAGAGAACAGAGTATAGCCCAATGCATACAGCCTGCCTGGATTGCATCCACCCTCCTGCTGCCTCTGCTGTGTAAGTGTGTGGGGTGGGGAGGGGTGGGTGTGATGGGGGTAGGGTGGCAGGGCATCAGAGACAAGGGATTAGGAGGCTGATTAAAGGGAGCATAATGTGTGCCCTGGAGCCCCAGCCAGAGATCCACACCTGGGCCTCACTCAGCGGGGGTGAGGAGGATTGTGTGTATTTGCATTCAGACTTTGAGTCCGTTTATGCCCGTGTGTGTGTGTGTGTGTGTGTGTGTGTGTGTGTATGCTTGCACACACCCTGTGTGAACACATGCACAATATTTTAGGAGAAAGTCACAATCCTCTTCTGACTTTCTCATACTATCCTGACCTATCCAGCTGTGCCTGCCAGGAATAAGCTTGTCCTCCACCTTCTCACCCTCCTCTACTGCCTTGCCCTCCTTGCCCTCTCTCCCTCCTTCTTATATACCATCCCCCCCCCCCGCTGCCCATCACCAGCTACACTGTGGGAAGGCAGTGCCCCTTGGGGGACCTCCATAGACTTTCTGTGAGAACTAGGATCCCATTCTCAGGGTAGGGCTGCAGTGACTTTCTGTCCATGGTCCCTTCTGTATCTCCTTCCTTGGGGCTCCCTGGGTGCACCTAGGATCTTTTGGAGGAGCCGCAGAGCAGCCGGTAGGAGGGATGCAGGGTTACCCAGAGGGCTCACTCCTTGCTGCACCAGGACATATGTGGGCATTCCCTGCACAGCACACAGCATTGTGGCCTGTCCTCCCCCAGTTTCTCTACCCACAAGCTGCCCCTCTGTGGGACTCTCAGGCAACTCCAACCTCCTAAACCCTCAAGTCTATCCCACTCTCTCTTCCTCTTGAAGGAGGAAGCTTGAAGCTGTTTACAGAGTAGACACATGGTGACATGATCTGGGGTACACCTCACTTTACATACTTGGTGATCAGGCACAGGTGAATGGGCAGGGAGCTGACTACTTTGCATGGAAAACAATGAAGAATTGAGAGAGCACAAATGACACCCCCAAGATCCTTCTGTCTCATTATAAGTGTTCCCGACCCCACCCTGAGCCCTGGGGGTGGGGCATAGAGGAATTGGAGGAGGCAGGCATATGTTTACTGAACTCTTGACATGGCTCCATGGAGCTGAATACAAAGCTAGCTGCCCTGTGCCACTCCAGAGCAGGCAAGAGTTCAGAGAGGACACAGAGGGGCTATTTTGGAACCAGGCAGGGTGTTCCCATCTTAGGCAGGGCAATAGCTTCTCTGAGCCTCAATTTCCCCACTGTAACAGGATGTCATGGGAAGTGTGCAGGAAGGACTCAGGGCTCTACTCAGAGTGCTTCACACAAGAAAAGTAGAATGACCAGAGGGTTTTGTTCAAGGCCAGTAGGGCTGGGTAGGGCTGTACTGAGCAAGTTCTTTTCAGAAGACAGGCCTGCCAGGCACAGTCTGGGCTGGGCCACTTCCACGTGGCCTCTAAGGTCTGCTGAGAGGCAGGCCCTAATAACAAATACAAGTCCCACAAGAAAGCCTGAGGCAGGAACAGGGTGCTACCTGAGTCTTGATGATCCCAAACCCTTCCTGAAGTTAGAGCCAAAGGGCAAAGCTTCAGATACCTCCCAGCTTGTTAGATGGAAAAACCATTGAGAAAAGACATGGGTGGGTGAGCTCATGAAGGGCTGTGTGAGTGGAGGGAGGGCTGGTGGAGATCCACATCCTGGACTCTGAACACTTTGCTTAGCTGGACTGCCCCATGTGGGGCCCTCTATGGGGCCTCACTTACCACACTGTGATTGGCTGTGGCAAAAGGCGGGTGGCTTGTGAGAAGTCCACTTGCCCCTGGGAAACAAGGTCCAGAGAGGCCAGTTATGCATCATGTTGGTAGGAAGGACCCTACAGTGGGTGGCAAGGAAGGCTGGGAAAAGTGGGGAGACCCCATCCCCATGATAGGAGGAGGAGGAGGAGGGCAGAGCCAGAAACAGTGCAGCAGGAAAATTCCCCAGTACTTGCCCATGAGGAGACACAAACTGGGGTTTACTGCTGGCAGCCAGGGTAGCATACTCCAGCAGGGGCCAGGCTCCCATTATATGAGAGCCATATAATGGGAAGTGTGAGCTAGTGCTGACACAGGTCCCTTTGGACCTGTTTGAGAACCTGCATCTACCACGACCACAAGAGCTGAATATCTAGAATTAGGGCACCTCCAGGATCTGATTTTCAATCCATGTACAAAACAGACAGAGCTTTTTGCCACACCTGAGAACAGAGACAGAGTGGGAACGGTTCCCAGGATGTGTTATTTTGTGGTCTCTATCTATACCTCAGCTAGATGTTACAATGGAGAAGGAAAGAGGGTGACATGGGTAGCCCTTTGGACCTTCTTCTGAACTGTCTTCCCAGGTCCAGATCCCTCCCACCTGTGAGCACAGGGCTTTGGCTACAGAGCTCTGGCTTTCCCCAGGGGAGTCACAGGGGACTCATACTCTTAAGTCCTTATAGCCATGGAAAAGCCTTGTCTATTTGGAAAGTGGGTACAAATCAGAACCTCAAATGCATTCATGAACATGTTGAGCCCTGGTCCAGGTGCCTGAGAGAGCCAGCCCTGAGGCTAGATCACTGAGAATCAGGTACTAGGAAAGAATGCCAACCATAAGACATCTACTTCCAGACCCCTTATCCTGCCAACCCCTGGTTACTACCAGTGCCCAGCATTAGCCATACAGGAGAGAGGCAATCTGGAAAGAGTTTTGCTAGTGGCATCTGCTGGCCCTGCCCCACAGGAAACCAGGACAGTTCTTTTAGTGCAAGGCAGTTAATGCCCTAGGGTCCCACTGGGGGCCCCTCTGCTCTCTCCAGCAACTTATGGAAGGTCATATTATTCAGGTCAGCTCCCTGGTCATGTGAGGCATCCTGCCTATACCCCATAAAGGATCCTGGCCAAATGCTTCTGAACCATAGTTGTGGGCCCACCTTTCGGGACTCTACCCTGTGACTGGAGTGGCTCCCTGGGTTGCCGCCCCTCCAGGAACTGAACTGTAAAGTATTTGGAGTTATAAAAACCTGAACTCAAATAGTCCCATGTATTTGCTGTGTGACAGCATAGGTCACTCAACTACCCAGTGCCTTGGCTCAGTCATCTGTGAAACAAAAAAAGCTCATTATAGGGGCTTCATGAGATTCGCCTAAGCACTCAACACCTAGCAGGCAGGCACATTCCAAGTCCTGATAGGCAGCTCCGGTGGACCTTTCTATTATTACTGCTATTGTTAAATGAGCCTCTGTGAGCAGATTAACATGCGTGGGTTCTCTCCTTTAAATCTGCCTTTGCTCCAGGCTACACAGAATAAAACCTCCCAGCATGACCATGTGCACGGTTCACCAAGTACCAGCTGCCTCCCAGAGTCTGTTTTGGATGAGACAGAGGAAACCCAAGTAGAGGTGTGGCAACTGGAGAGCTGTTATGAGGAACACAATGATTGTGGAAAACTACTGTTCTAACTTCTTAGACAGGAACCCCATTGCCAGGTCCAGTGGTCATTGAGAGAGTGGCTAGAACAAGAATTCTGAGGCCCCGGGAACTGGCAGTGGGACATGAGTGGGAAAACTTCTCTCTCCCCTCGGGGTGCTGACCTGTCAGTGTCTGACCCAGCCTCTCCCTCCGGTCTGCCCAGTTTGCTCTGGGTTCTCTGACCCAGTGGCTCAGTGCATTCACACCTTGTCTCTATCCTCTCCAGTTCTCCAACTGTTCCTCCACTTCTGGTCAGCTGGGAAGGTAGGCCCAGGTCTGGTTGCTTTTGGGATACTGGTGGGGAGATGGGGGGCTGGGGAGACAGGGGTGCAGCTGCTGTCTCCACAAAAGGGTGCACACCCAGCAGAATGCCCCTCTAGGATGACTCTTCCAGGGTGCTCTCTCTCCCTGAGGAGTTTGCAGTGTGGCTGGCTGAACCAAGCCCGGCAGCTCTCAAAGCTTCTGAACCTGACATTTCCTCCTTGACTCAGCATCCCCTGCTAGCGGAGACCCACCACAAGCCTGTGGCTCCACGAGGCACGTCGGGCCCTGGGCAGACCAGAGAGGATTGCACCTGCTTGCACGCCCAGACACCTGCCCTGGCCTCTCCCCTCCTTCCACGCCTGAGTCCCAGTCATCACTCAGACCCTGTCCTCTCTGTGCCCGCTGCAGCGAGGATCCCCTTCCTTTCCGCTGGGGATCCGGAGGTTTCCCGCTTGGGGAGCCGGTAGTGAGGTCCCGGAATCCAGAGCTCTGGTCCGCGCCCAGCTCCAACCCACCCACTGGAGGAGGGGCCCGGGGCGAACAGTGGGGACCCAGGCCGCCTGCCTCGCTGCTACCCCGCCGCATTGGAGCCGGCGCCATCTCAACCGGCGAGCCCCAATCCAAGGTCAGCGGCACCTCGCTCCTGAAGTCAGCAGGCGCACCTGGGCAGGTCCCTCCCGCCCCCACACCCTGGGCCGCTGCCCCACTCACCTTCCGGCGCCCGCCGCGGCCGCGCTCAGAGCTCTGCTGCACTCGCGCTGCCCACTACCGCTTCATTCATTCCTCCCGTCCTCCCGCCTCGGAGAGCAGGCGGGGCCCCGGCAGCCCAGCCCCCTACCATGGCCAATGGCGGCGCGGTGCGGCCAGGGACCCCGCCCCCTGTGCCCCTCCCCGCCCGAGTGACAGCCCGAGCTGCGGGAGGGGCCTCGGATCAGGCGCGGGCGCGGATCTGCAGAGGCCGGGGGAGAGGGTGCAGGCCCGGGGCTGTCCCCTCCCCCGGCTTCAGACCGCGCGTCCCCCGGGGACTAGTCTCCCGGCGCCCCTACGTGGCATCCCCAGCGAAATGGGAAACACAGAGCTGGGGGTGAAGTCTACCGTCGGGGGCCACGAGGCTGTGCAGTTCCTTTTTCTTTTTAAAATGTTAAAATATTTATTTATTTCTCTTCCTTTTGTTGCCCTTGTTTTTTACTGTTGTAGTTAGTATTGTTGTTGTTACTGATGTCATCGTTGTTAGATAGGACAGAGAGAAACGGAGAGAGGAGGGGAAGACAAACAGGGGAGAGAAGGCTGTACAGTTTCTAAGTGATTCCGAGTGAAATGGAACCGGGTGTCTGCGCCATGAGGTCGGGGGTGCCTTCCCCAACTTGGTGAAGAGGGAGGTGCAGCCTCCCTCTTCATCTGCCCAGGGGTCCTGTGACTTCCACCTGTGTTGCCCTAGGTGCGTCCCCTAGGGGTTTTCCTGGAAGATCAGTGCATCCCACTGTTGCCTTTTTTTTTTTTTTTCCCCAGGAGAAAGGGATTCGGTGCTGATGTCAGGAGGGAGGGGATTACCAATTGACGCCAGTGTTCCTGCTATGTAATCTTGAACACATTCCTTTGAACGTCTGTTTTCTCATCTGTAGAATGGGAGTGATACAATCCTCAAGGGGCTGTTGAGACCAAAAGGAAGAAAACAGGCGAATCTGGCACATATAAAATCTGACAAGTGTCGCCAAATTAACATAGTAGCAGCTCCTCACAGCAATACCACCAGTTTTACTTTTTTAGTTCTTGTGAAAGCATGAATTTACTTTAGAAGAAGTCTATAAAACTTATCAGTGTGTGGTTTGAAGGATGACCTCAGGCTGGTGTGTGTGTCTCTGTGTGTGTGTGCGTGTGTGTACAGTGTGTGTGTACAGTGTGTGTGTGTGTGTGTGTGTGTGTGTGTGTGCACTTTTCTTGAAGAGGGTGGGGCAAAAGGGGGAAGTCACATTAGAGAGAAGAAGCTATAATGAGTTATGGGGAATGTCCTGTTTTACTTTTTTTTTTTTAATGCTGTGTTCTTCAGGAGAAGGGGACTGAAATCCCTACCCATGTGCCCAGGGCTACTGGCTCTTTCCACCAGCCTCCACTCCTGGTCAGATGCGAAGGTAGGCCCAGGTCTGGTTGCTCTTGGGATACTGGCCTCCATTCCTGGCACTGCCCTTCAAGGAAAAACCCCCACCAACTGTTGTTTCCTGATGAAGTTTCCTCCAGGAGGAAGAGTAGCTACTGGGAAAACTGGCCTTTCCGTGGAAGAAGATGCTGCCCAGAGGGCATGAGGGTGTGCCCTGCAGGTTCTTCAGTGGGAAGCGACACTTCACAGACCTGGCTTCAGTATTTCCCAGCCAGAGTTGACTAGAGAGATTTTTTTTAAAAAGATCTATCTTTTTAAGAAAACATTCATTTATTTATTCCCTTTTGTTGCCCTTGTTGTTTTATTATTGTAGTTATTATTGTTGTTATTGATGTCATCATTGTTGCATAGGACAGAGAGAAATGGAGAGAGGAGGGGAAGACAGAGGGGGGAGAGAAAGACAGACACCTGCAGACCTGCTTCACCGCCTGTGAAGCAACTCCTCTGCAGGTGGGGAGCCGGGTGCTCGAACCAGGATCCTTACGTGGGTCCTTACGCTTTGCACCACCTGCGCTTAACCTGTTGCCCTACCGCCTGACTCCCAAGAGAGATTTTTGATAGGAGGTGAACTCCCCATTATGGGGAACATGTAAGTAGGTCTAGCTTATTTTCTCATGGTAATGGTATGAAGGTATTTCAAAGGCAAGAAGCTTGTTTCCAAGCTTCATTTTAGGTTTTATCTCCTAGAAATCTTATATAATAATTTTCTTTTTAAAAATATAATTTATAGGAGGCTGGGCGGTAGCACAGCGGGTTAAGTGTAGGTGGTACAAAGTGCAAGGACCAGTGTAGGGATCCCAGTTCAAGCCCTCGGCTCCCTACCTGCAGGAGGGGTTGCTTCACAGGTGGTGAAGCAGGTCTGCAGGTGTCTATCTTTCTCTCCCCCTCTGTCTTCCCCTCTTCTCTCCATTTCTCTCTGTTCTATCCAACAACGACGACATCAATAACAACAACAACAACCACAACAATGATAAAACAATCAGGGCAACACAAGCAAAAAAAAAAAAAAAGTGGCCTTCAGGAGCAGTGGATTCCTAGAGCCCCAGAAATAACCCTGGAGGCAATATATACAATTTATTATTATCATTATCATTATTATTTTGCCTCCAGGGTTACTGCTGGGGCTTGGTGGCTGCACTATGAATCCACTGCTCCTGGAGATTATTTTTTTCCCCATTTTGTTGCCCTTGTTGTTATTATCATTGTTGTTGCTATTACTGCTGTTGTTGTATAGGACAGATAGAAATCAAGAGAGGAGGGAAGACAGAGAGGTGAAGAGAAAGACACCTGAAGACCTGCTTCACAACTTGTGAAGCGACCCCCCTGCAGGTGAGGAGCTGGGGGCTCAAACTGGGATCCTTGCTTAGGTCCTTGTGCTTTGTACTATACATGTTTAGCCCACTGCACTACTGTCTGGCCCCCAGTTTATTATTTTTTTTAATGAGAGATATACAGAGAAAAAGACCAGAGCACTGCTCAGCTCTGGAGTATGGTGGTGGTGGGGAATGAATCTGGGATGTCAGAGTCTCATGTATGAAAGTCTTTTGCATAAACACTATGTTATTCCCCAGCCCTTTATACCACCTATTTCCTTTGAACAATTGATTTTGTTTCACTTAAAGTAAATTTATTTAAGTACTTTATTTATTGTCACCAGGATGATCTCTGAGGATTGGCACCTGCATGATGAATCCAACATTCCCATCAGCCATTTTCCCTTTGTTCTTCCTTTTAATTTGATAGGGCACATGGAAACTGAGAGGTTTTTTTATGTTATTTATTTATAAAAAGGAAACACTAACAACACCATAGGATAAGAAGGGTACAACTCCACACAGTTCCCACCACCGGAACTCTGTGACCCATCCCCTCCCTTGATAGCTTTCCTATTCTTTAACCCTCTGGAAGTATGGACCCAAGGTCATTGTGGGATGCAGAAGGTGGAAGGTCTGGCTTCTGTAATTGCTTCCTCACTGAACATGGGCGTTGACAGGTCGATCCATACTCCCAGGCTGTCTCTCTTTTTCCCTAGTGGGGCAGGGTTCTGGGGAAGTGGAGCTCTAGGACACATTGGTGGGGTTGTCTGTCCAGGAAAGTCTGGTTGGCATCATGCTAGCATCTGGAACCTGGTGGCTGAAAAGAGAGTTGACATATAAAGCCAAACAAGTTGTTGACTAATCATGAACCTAAAGGCTGGAATAGTGCAGATGAAGAGTTGGGGGGGGGGTCTCCTTTTTGTAGATAGCTAGTAGGCATATTTTAGTTATATTCCAAAGGACCTGTGGCTATACTAGCTTTTTTTCTTCCCCTGAGTCTGGGTATAAAATAACAACAACAACAACAACAACAAACTGAGAAGGGAAAGGGAGATAAAGAGGGAAAGATAAAGAGTGACATCTGCAGCACTGCTTCACCTCTTATGAAGCTTCCTTTTTGCAAGTGGGGACAGAAGATTTGAATCCATGTCTGTGAGCTTGGTACATGTATTATCAACCAAGTGTGCTACCACCTGGGCCCAGGAAATTTTTAAAAATATTTTTTGAACTTGTAGTTTTATTTATTTATTTATTCATTATTCTTTATTTTATTTTATATGATAGGACCAGAGAGAAATTGAGAGGGAAGGGGAAGATAGAGAGGAAAAGAGACAGATATCTATAGCACTGATTCATAGCTCGTGAAGCTTTCCTCATGCAGATAGGAACCAGGGGCTTGAACCTGGGTCCTTGCACATGGTAATGTATGAGATCAACTGGATAAGCCACCACTCCACCTCAATAAATTTATTTTTAAATTGGGAAATCTGTCAGTACCATGGAGAGTTTACCATGAAAAAACAGATCAAAAGAAACAAAGTGTGAATAGTTCCTAGCCTGAGCAAGAGGCCTGCTGGGTGCTCTGGACTGCAGAACGGGTCTGCATTTTCCTTGTTTGCAGGACACTGACTCATGTCAGATAGGTGGTACAGCTTTTGGTAGACCTTCTCCTAATGCCACGAACTCCTGGGAGGGGAAGAGAAGAGAAGCTAGCTTGTGTGCTGTGATGCTTAGCTGTTTACTGATTTGTTAGAGGTGCATCACCCCTGGACCATAGAGACCTTATCTGCCTCAGCACACAGCGGCTTCATGGCCCTTCCCATTGGTCCCACCAAACTCATGCTCACTGTAGACAGTCCCCCAATAGGATCCTCCTGCAGGACTTGACCATAGCCATGATTTGAAAGGTAAATTGAGAACAAACATTTCAGGCATATTCATGCAAAACCCAGGCCCTGGACCCTCAGAAGCAAATGCGGATGCCCAGGACTCTGGAAAGGCCCCTGTATGCCCTGAGACCACACCCAGAGCTTCCTGTCTGCCCCTAGGGTCTGTCTTGGGGGAGTAAGAGGATGAAAGATTTGGTTAGACTCCAGGGCAGTGGTACAGAGAGACCAGACTGTGACCTACTTTGGGGCTGTCTCTGGCCTAGTCTAGCTGGTGGTGGCAGGGGAATTAGGAGAGGGGGATAGGTCACCCATAGAGCACAGCAGAACAAGGGCAGCCTGATAAAGTGCCCTGGAACATTCTGAACTCAATACATTCCTTCTGTCCTACGGGGCCTTTTATGGAGAGGAAATAATTAAAAAGAAGAGAAAGAATTCAAGTTTCACTGTCCCCCCTCCCCCGCCCCAGTCCTGTTGGGGATGTGGTGCAGCATGTCAAGGCATCCTTAGAAGACTCAGAAAAGACATTTTACATTTTTATGGTCAATTATTATTCTCTGACATCATCTTTGGAGAATCCCCCCCTCCAGAACTGAAATGTGCAAGTTTATACTTACCATCCAAAAAAGCCTCCCAGGACTCCAGCAGGTACTTTGTAGACTTGGGGAAAGTACATTTCTCCCTAAAATCAGAAAGAAAGTGAAGAGTGACTGAGACTTTTTTTTCCAGGTCATGGACCAGAAATGGGTTCCCATATTTGTTGCATATTCTTAGAGTTTACCTCGGAAATGGGGCAATAAGCTTGTTATCCCAAATTCTTTGAGCTTGCAGGAAATTTTTTACTTAAAGAATGCCTCGAAGTGTGTTAGTATCATGATTTGTTCTTGTTTTTATTCTGGTACATTTTGCATGTGCATTACCTGAATTACATGAAACTGCCAATATTTTTATTTATTTATTTATTTATTTATTTATGAGAACAATAGGAGGAGAGAGAAAGAACCAGACATCACTCTGGCACATGTGCTGCCGAGGATCAAACTCGGGACCTCATGTTTGAGAGTCCAAAGCTTTATCACTGTACTACCACCTGGACCACTTTTTTTTTTTACTTCACTTTCCCCAGTGGCCAATTCAATCTAGTAGTGATAGCTAATTTCAGATACGATGAAAACACTTGGGTGGAGGGCAAAGTGGAGGCTTAGATCATGCAGTAGACATGATGAAGAAAAAATTTTAAATGTCTGAAGTTATGAATTAACTGTTTTTGATGAGAGAGGGTTTTTCTGAATGTTAAGGAGGGCCAAATGAAACACAGGTCTTGCCTTGGTTATGGAGCACAGGTGTGTGAGCCGCTATAATGTATGAGATTCTGTGCTCAGTGAAGGAATTGTTATTACAGTGCAGTCCAGGTGTGGGCTCTGATAAGCTCAGTGGCTTGCCCAAGAAGAGAAGCCCAAAGTCTCTAATAGGTGGAGTTTCCCTGGGGTTAAAACTGTGTATGTTGGGGGAGATCACAGATCTCTGGGAAAGTTGTGGGCTGCAAGAACTGAGGATGGTTAAAAGCATTTTCTGTCCTTCAAGTGACAATGTGGGTGGTGGGTGGGGGTGAGGGCAACTGTGGAACAGGGTGTGGTCTGGGTTTTCAGTTTCTCTGGTCTTCAGTTTCCACTTCTTATAGTGCTAGTTATGAGCTGGATGAGCATAGGTCTGGGGAGCTGTCATCGTCACTGGCAGCCACCCCTATGCACTGCTAACCTGTGGTCTGGATGGAGATGCCATTCTCACTGGAGAGTGTCCCTTACCATCCCTGCACAAGTGCTGTCAACTAGGTTGGGTGACAGCAGCCTTGTGAAATGAAGAGCTGAGTCCAGGCCGCAAACATTGCTCTCTGTGTCTGCAAGCCAAGCAACTATCAGAAGATAGAATTTCTTCCCTTTTTTGTTTGTTTGTTTTGTTTTTGTTCTTCCCAGAGTATCTGCCAGCTTTAAGAGCAGCTGCTGGAAAGTTGTCCATTGTGTGGACATTGGTGCTCCTCTCAAAGGCTGGTAGAAGGAGGCTGACTGTCCCTGGGAACGCCAGAGGCATATACTTACCACTGGGGAGTAACAGGGCTTAAATGTGCAGGTTGCAGTGCGGGAAGCTCTGGGTCTTTCACCTCAGCACTGGGTTCTGCTTCCTGCTGAAGGCATGCTTGAGGCTCCAGCACCAGGACAGGCAGATGGTCTCATATTCTCTTTCTTTCTTTCTTAACTTTTTTTGCTTGTTTTTTTTAAAAAATATTTTATTATCTTTATTTATTGGATAGAGGCAGCCAGAAATTGAGAGGAAGGGGAATGTAGAGAAGATGAGAGACAGTGAGACACCTGCAGCACTGCTTCACCACTTGTGAAGCTTTCCACCTGCAGGTGGGGACCAGGGGCTTGAACCCAGGTCCTTGAACATTGTAGCATGTGTGCTCAACCAGGTGCAGCACCAGGTGGTCCCTCTTTTTTGTTTGTTTGTTTGCTTCTATAACCCTAGTGGGAATAAACATGAATAGAGGAGATAGAGACAGAGAGAGACACCACAGCACTGTTCCGCCACTCATGAAACTTCCTTCCTCTTTATTTATTTAATTTTTTTCACCATTCCCATCACCAAAGATCTGTGTCCCATATCCCCACTCCCATTATAGTTCTACTATATTATTTAGAAGAAAGAAAGAAAAAAAAAGGATCTTGTGTCTTTTTGGGATAAAGTGGATGGAAATGGATATTATGCTCAGTAAAGCAAGTAAGAAGGTGAAGGACAACTACAGAATGGTTTCACTCAAAGGATGAATATGGGATGATCTCACTCTCAGGCAGAGTTGAAAAACAAGATCAGAAAAGAAAACAGAAGTAGAACCTGAAATGGAATTGGCGTATCACACCAAAGTAAAAGACTCTGGGGGGGTGGGTGGGTGGGGAGAATACAGGTCCAGGAAGGATTCAGAGGACCTAGTGGGGGTTGTATTGTTATATGGGAAACTGGGGAATGTTATGCATGTACAAACTATTGTACTTACTGTTGAATGTAAAACATTAATTCCCCAATAAAAAAAAAAAGAATGGCTTCATTCATATGTGTATATAGAGAACTGAACATACTAATGTGAAAAAAACAAAATATCAACCTATTTCTAAGATTGTGGTCTCATATTCTCCTTAGAAGCTGCCAAACACTGGTCACTTTTCAGACAGTCCAGTATCAGAGTTTGGGGTCCCAAAAGATGTAACCTAGACCCTGCTGGTCTGGAAAGATTCAGGCCCTTGGGGCATGATGTGGAGGGTCCCCTGAGTTCCAGAAGGGACATCCTCATGGATTGGGTACTTCTCAACCAGGATGGTAAGAATTCCCTGAGGGACCCACTTGTGTGGTCCTTCTGTACTTACTTCCATCTTTGCCAGCCAGAGGCAACCACAATTACCCAAGTCTGCCAGCTCTTGTCCTGCTGGTCTGGGGGTGGACGTGGGTCAGAGGATTCATTTGGCAGTGGCTTGGCATTCCAGAAACTGAGTTCTCATTAATTCGAGTGATCACATTAACTTCAAATACAACTCCCCACGGTGGCAAACAAGACCTACTGAGGAGGGGCCAGACGGGCCCTGTCAAGCCTCCTGCCCACCTTGTATACCCAGCCACTCACCTGGGGAGTAGAACACCATCTGTAAAGCCTATAATTGCTATGACTAACTGGATTATATTGCCATAAGGACGTTTTTTCGTGTTTAAAGCATTCAATGCAAGCACTCAGATTATCAGCAATTACATGCTGTGCTATTAGGGCATTCCTTCATGCCTTATTTTGTTGGGAAGCCTAGCAAGTGGAGTGGACAAGTTCTTCCAATGCCCTTCTCTGAGAATCTTCACCCCTAGTCTGCTGCCTCCCCAAATACCCCGACCGCTTTGCATGGAAACCATCTGAAGGAGCCTAAGCTCCTGGGGAGGGCTGGAGATGGGAGGGTGGCTTTGCTGCTCTTTCTCAGTGTCTGTATTCTTTGTTCTCTACCGCCTCCTGCTGATTCTGCACCCAGTCCTGCCCTTGCAGAAGCTCTCCATTCTAGCTGAGGTTGTCCTGGAGCCACTCGGCTCTATGCAAGCATGAATTCTCCCTTTTGCTGACCTCAAGCCTGCCTACTCAAAGAAGTCTTTCGTGATCATCTTTCATCTCTTTCACCCCTGACTGCTCAACTGATGGGATTTTAGCTGTTTGAGAGTGGTCATTCAGTGTCCACTGGTCCAGGCCCTATGGGTGGTCAGAAAGTGGTGCACGTCAGTGTTGGTCTCCAGAGGTTTCCCTAGTTTCCTCAGCCCTTGGACGATAACCTGGACATCCACACCTGGCACTGGCCTCCAGAGTCCCTTCTGCTTGAAAAGATCTTTTCATGGTTCCAGAACTACTACCTAAATTGTCTCCTTTTTGCCACTTAGGACACTGGACTGCCTGAGCCAAGGTGGTTAGTGGCCTGAACCATCAGCTCATATTCCTCCATGCTGAACCATCTCTATCTGCAGATAGAGGCAGCTGTGCCCTATGTCTTGGATAACTTGCCCCACCATGGCTGATGGGTAGGCTGGGGTCGTGGAAATGTGGGGAAGAAGGTGGGGAGATAACTGAGAGCTCCTCTCCTGGAGTGCAGTGCAGGCCACCTGTCTTTGAAAATGAGAGTTGATCACCAGCCTGAGAAACTGACCTCCAGGGTTTTCCACTCAGTGAAGAAGCCGAAATAAACAAGATTCTGGAAACGGTGATTCTAAAACTTCCAGCAAGATGGTGGAGGAGAAGCCATGGGGCGCTGCTGTTCTAGGGTCCCTTCCACAAGAGTTTTTGTGGTCAGAAGTTAGTGGGATTTGGCTCTGGTACAGTCAGAGAGGAAAAGCCAGCAACTCCAAGAGTGACCCTGGGTGAGGGGAGGGTGGGTGCCTAGCAGTCCGACACCCAGGAGCCACCTACAATCTCAGAGAACACTGTGGGTGCGGGGTTGGGCTGTGGGTACCAACAGGGTTCAGTCTAAGGAGGGACGTGATTTTCAGGGTCATAGGGCTGGTGGATTCTGGAGGTCAGGGCAGCTTGTCACCCACAGAGAAAAGACTCCAAGGGGACCCACAAGGGGGCTGATCCTCAAGGAGTGAGCTAAGACTTTGGGCTTTTTCCTGAGGGTGTGTATCCCTAAGATTCTGGCTTGGTGCAGAGTGAAGGGGGCTCTGGCTACTGGAAGGACTACTGGGGGTGTCAGGCGAGGGGACTGGGAAGAGGGGGACTTGCTGGTCCCCAAGTCACTTCCTGGGAGAGTTTGCTGTGTGAAGGTCCAGAAGGCCCCCAGGATGCTGGTAAGCATGTGCTGATTTGCTGTGACTCAAAGGTGCCAAGCCCTGGGCCCTGGGGACTCCTGGACACAGCAGAGGTCATCATCTGGCTCACAGCTGTGAGGGCAGCTCCTCTCACATGATCAGGTGGCCAGCAGCCCATACCCTGTGCCCTGCAGAGCAGCTGGCACCCCTAGAGAGAAACTTCACATCCTGATCCAGGGTTGGAAATACAATTTTCTGGCTCACTGAAAGGCCTGAATGTTCTGTCAAACCCAGGAACATGGAGACCCAGAGGGGATTTGAGTTGCCGGTTCAATTTCCGGATCCCAGATGGCTTGTTTTGTCACAGGATATGGGTTAACTTCTGGCCATGGCTGCCTCCTCTGATCCTCAGAGGCCCCCTACCTACCTGGGGGCCTTCCTTGCTGGCCCTGCCTAGGGCAGGGCCCTGTCTGTTGAAACCTTCCCCCACCTTGCAGTACTGAAACGAGTAATCCCTACCTCACCCCAATTCCCTCTCCAGAAGTGCTTCCATAAACTCAAGCAGACCTACTAGGTTACTTCTGAACCTGCACCTTGGTGTCTGTGGCTCAGCTCTCCACATCTCCTTCTCTGAAGACCCTGAACCCCTGAACCTGTCTCCTCCAGGTGCTTCTCCTGTCTGCATCCAGCCCTTAGTCTCCATCCATGAGACTGAATACCCATCCCCAGCCCCTGCCCGACTCCCCCAATTGTTTCTCTAGAGAGGGCATTCCCTTCTTTCTTCCTGGAGAAGCTATAACTTCTTGGGATTTTGGCCCTGCCCTTAAAACATCCTGCTTGTATCTTCTTCCTTCGTCTGTATCTCTTCCCAGGTCTGGTTGCCATGCTGCAGGTAGGAGACACTTCCCAGGGTTCTCTCTACCCTCCATGCTCCTTCCCAACCTACTTCCATTATCATAGAGACTCCTGGTTGACCCCACCCCACCCCACCCCACAGTGTTCCCCCTGGGAAGTGTGTATGTGTGTATCTTCAGTGTTCCTAGACCCTAACCTAGGGAATTCTTAGATCTGACTTGTCCCTTTGATGCTCCCGTCTCACTCAGTGACCCACAGTCCAGAGGCCCTGGTGCCATCTACTTGCTGCAGCCCACACACAGTATGGAGGTTGTGTTTTTGTTATTTCCCCAGTGGCACTGTCTCCCTTCTCCAATATCTTCTGCCACCTCCACCTGTGCTGTCCCACTTGGTTTCCTGGTTTCCAAGGACATGAGGCCTAGGGCATCCTCTCTAGTCAGTGGATCAGAGGCCAGTCAGCTGACACACTACCTTGGGACATATTTTGGAGCTGGCAAAGTGAGGACAAGTTGTGGGTTACCTGCCAGGACCTTTGGCAAAACTTATTAACCCTTCCTGGATTTCAGTCCTGCTGATCTGTCTGTAGCTGGTGCCATTAGCAGGGGTGGTGGGCACATGATGGGAACTCTTATCAGGCACCTGTCACTGTGATGAGGAGAGGAGTCTTCAGAGCTGTCTCAATGCTCCATATTTGTTCCCCTGCAAAAAGGGAAGAATATCAGCTCTCACCTCAAGGTAGGATGTGTGTGTGAGGATTAGAGAGCTTTTTTTAAATTACTTTTTATCAGAGCACTGCTCAGCTTTGGCTTATGGGGATGCAAGGGATTGAACCTGGGACCTTGGAGAATCAGACATGAGAATCTGTTTGCATAACGATTATGCTGTCTTCCCCACCCTGAGAACTACCATTTTGGGGACAACCTCAAGCATGCACGTTGCACATACTCACATATTCCTTTGTCTTAAATTCCTTGGGACGTAGCTAAAATAGTCTTCCTAGCTTCATACCACTCTAAAATACCTATTCTTACCTGCTCTATTCCTACCTTCTGGTTCCTATTTATTAAACATTTTGTCCTGCTTAGTTGCTTAACTGCCTTCCAGACACCAAATTGCAGATGCTACTATGGTTTCATCCTGAACTCCCTGAAATTTCTCACCATTTGACCTGGAACCTTACCTCTCCAGGGTCCTGTCCCACTAGGGACAGATAGAAATAGGCTGGGGGTATGGATCCATCTGTTAATGTCCATGTGCAGCAGAGAAGCAATTACAGAAGCCAGAATTCCCACCTTCTGCACCTCATAAAGCACTTTGGTCTACAAATTAGTTTGGCAATCTAGCAAAAAAGCCCAAAGAAGACTGACTTCAAAAACTCAATTCTGGCTGGGTACAACAAATGATACTCAACACTTGAACAACTGGGAGAAAGTCTAAGGTCACAGATAAAGAAAGGACTATAAAAGCTGGATAAAGGCAAGAGACTGGATCACTTAATAATGGCCTTTGTGGTCAATATCATACAACCCCATCATCTGGAGCCCTAGTTGGGGAATCCTTAATTCCCACACAAATATGATGGACCTAAACTTCTAATGGATCCCTCCCTCCACCATCACTAGTCAGTTCCACCAGGAACATCATCATAAGCCCTCTGGTAGGCCTTCCCAGGACCTTGCCTTCACCCTAAAGCATCAATAGTAGGGACTGGCCCTCCCAGTCCCTAGGAGGCTGGGTCATCCTGTCCTGCCACTTGAGGAAGACTGGCCCAGAAATGAGTGCAGCCTGCAATGTCCCCAGCTGTGGCCATGAACTGTGACCTCAGACCAACAGAGACTCAGAGGTTATACAGGCTCCTGTACTAAATATGAATATATATGGACCCTGGGTCAGGCAGATGGGGTAAAGTTATTTTACTCATAGATTTTTTTTCAAGATTGGGAGCTACTCTCTGCTCTGATCCAACTTCTAGTCTTTTTCTCTACTCCGGCACCATCTTTTAAGAGAAGAGGAAAAACAGAGGGACATTTGGATGTAGTAGTAGGTATATTTGTAACTTGGAAAGGAAGAGAAGATGAGAACATAGGGGGTAAAAAGGGAAAATTTATACAAATATAGATAGATAGTTGTAGAAATAATAGTTAACTTCTATCTACAACCATAGAGAACTGCTGGGATGTGAGGGCAATCTGGCTGCAACATCTGTCACCCCATTGATCCCCAGGGTTGATTTGGCTGGGTGGGTGTCCCCTTCCTCCCTCACCACTCCATGTGCCTCCCTCCCGGAGCTGTGTGCTAGGTTGAAGAAAACATGTGCTCCCACTTTCCTGCATGCTTCTCTCAATTCATATCAAATAATATTGCATCCGCCGATAGCAACCTAATCAACACAAAGAGTACCACCCCAGCATGCTTCACTTCAGACTGTGTCCAGAGACTTCAGGCGTGGAATGACAACCCTTCAGCTTCATTACTCGGGTGAGACCTCTCCTTTCATAGTATTCTCTAATTCCATTCCAGGTGGTTCACTTCCTAACAAAGTCCCAAAACTTAGATATAGACCAGGTCCCCTGAGATAGAGCATATGTTCACACATAAACTAGGGCAAAATATATACCTGAAAGCAGAAGTACACAACAGTCTGCAGTGAGTACCCCCCAACACTTCATCTGCACTATTCCAGCCTTCAGGTCCATAATGATTCAACAATTTGTTTAGCTTTGTATGTTAACTCTCTTTTCAGCCACCAGGTTCCAGATGCTGACCAGATTTCCCTGGACCGACGACCTCACCAGTGTGTCCTGGAGTTCTGCTTCCCCAGAGCCCCCACCCTACTAGGGAAAGAGAGAGGCAGACTGGGAATATGGACCGACCAGTCAACGTCCATGTTCAGCGGGGAAGCAATTACAGAAGCCAGACCTTCCACCTTCTGCAACCCACAGTGACCTTGGGTCCATACTCCCAGAGCGATATAGAATGGGAAAGCTATCAGGGGAGGGGATGGGATATAGAGATCTGGTGGTGGGAATTGTATGGAGTTGTACCCCTCCTATCCTATGGTTTCGTTAATGTCTCCTTTTTTAAATAAAACATGCGCTCCCCTGCTAGAACCTCCAAACAAGCTCATAAGAGAACTGCTGTAGCTTACAATAGAGGAATTGGGGATTCAGAACTATGGTGGTGGGAATGGTGTGGATTTGTACCCCTGTTATCTTATATTTTTGTAATCAGTATTAAGTCATTAATAATAATTTTAAAGATTCCATCCATATTTTCAGAGTGGGAGGAATGTTAGGGAAAAATGACTAGAGGGCTCTGAAAGCCAGTTCCACCAGGACCCAGAGAGATAAGAGGTAAAAAGGAAAGAAATTCAGAAGTAGTAATAAGTATAGGTGTGACTTAGAAAGGAAGAGAAGGCAGGGCCATAGGAAAAATGGGCAAATAGATAGATAGATAGATAGATAGATAGATAGATAGATAGATATAGAAATAATAGTCAATCCATATCTGTGGCCTCGGGAGAACCACTGTAGTTTCTGATGAAAGGAATAGAGACAGAACTTTGGTGGTGTGAATGATGTGGAATTTTCCCTGTTATCTTGTAATTGTTAAACCAATATTAAATCACGAATAAAAAAATCTCATGGACACTCTGCTACACTGATGGTGGGAATGCAAATTGGTACAGCCTCTTTGGTGACTGTCTGTAGAGTCATTAAACAAATAAAAATAGAATTACCTTATGATCCAGCAATACCACTCTTGAGCATTTATCCAAAGGACACCCAAACACTAATTTCAAAGGGACATATGCACCACTATGTTCATAGATGTATTATTCACAATAACCAAAGAGCAAAAGCTGCCTTAACACCCATCAACAGATGACTGGCTAAAGAAGTTATGAAATACATACTCCTACTACTCTGCAGTTAAAAAAGATATTGTGTTCTTTGGGACAAAAAAGATGGAACTGGAGGTGATTATGCTTAGCAAAGTAAGAAAGAGATAAAAGACAACGCCAGACAGCTTCATTCATATGTGGAACCTAGAGAACTGATACACATGAACTTGCAAAAACAAAGAAACAACAAAACAGAAGCAAGTAAAATGTTTCTAAGACTTGTGAGAACTATGGTAATTATCTGTGGAAGGTGAGAGGGTGGGGACAGAACTTCCGTGGTGAGTCTGGAGTGAAACTATACATTATAATTTTATAATTTTGTAACCCACTATTAATTACACACAGAGAGAGAGAGACTGAGAGAGAGAGAGAGAGAAGAGGAGAGGAGAGGAGAGAGAGAGAGAGAAGTAAGAGATGTCTCTTGGGGAGTTGGTGGAGATAGTTCACCTAGTACTTTATCAAGCACAAGGACCTGGCAGTACATGGGACCACCATACATAGCAGCAAGGGGAAACTCCAGGAAAGGTGGGACAATGCTATGATGTCTCTTCTCTCTCTATTTTAGTCTCTTTCTGAAATCAATGGGAAAATAAAAGTCCATCTTGAATCCCAGAAGTGATTTTAAAAATAAAAGTACAGGGAGTCGGGTGGTAACGCAGCGGGTTTAGCGTAGGTGGTGCAAAGTGCAAGGAGGGGTGTAAGGATCCCAGTTTGAGCCCCTAGCTCCCCACCTGCAAGTCTGCAGGTGTCTATATTTCTCTCTCCCTCTCTGTCTTCCCCTCCTCTCCATTTCTCTCTGTCCTATCTAACAATAACAACAATAATAACTACAACAATAAAAAATAACAAGGGCAACAAAAGGGAAAAATAATAAAAAAATAAAAGTACAAAGGAAAAAAGCCCTAGGTGATGCAGAGCTTATGCTCACTGGGGGGTCCAGGCATCCCAGAAGCAGAGCACCTCCTAATTGTATAATAGCTGTCCTAAAGCAACCGGAGGTGGCTGGGAGAAGTATCAGAAGAGTTAAGCACACTGTGCATTTGGTTCTAGCCAGGACCCCAACTTCTGAAGAAGCAAAGATATTTTTTGTCTGGGATACTTCCCTGGGCTTGCTTCCTGGTGGTCCCTGCCAATCTGCCCCTGTGCACTTCTGCACCCCAGGCCAGCAGCTCCCAAGAGTGTTCTCAGTCATCATACCTACTCCTTACAGCCCCATCTCATTTTTCCTGCAGCCCGCCACCTCTTCAAAGGAGTAGCTCTTGCTCTCTTCTGTGCTTCCTGCGCTTCTCAGAATACTGCTTTGTGCTGGCAGGTGGCAGGGAGCTGGCCTATTCTGTGGGCCAGCCCTATTTTTGGGTGGGGTAGGGGATTCAGAGTCAGCCAGGACAGTTTGTTTGTTTTGTTTTAAAGATTGATTTATTATGAGAGAAGGAAAGAAAAAGAGGGAGTAGAGAATTTCTCAGTTCTGTCATAAAGCAACAAAGGGGATTAAGCCTGCAGCCTCTGGGGTTTGGGGCATGCTGGTACTCTTACAGGCTGAGCTACCTTCCTGGTCCCCCAGGGAACTGCTCAACACACACACACACACACACACACACACACACACACACACACACACCCCTCCAGTGCCCTCTGGGAGTTTCTTAGAAGTAAGCCTGCACTGCTGGTAGGGACATGAAATGGTACAGGTGATTTCCCCAAATAGAACTATGATCAGATGACCAACCCTATGTTTGGGGTTAGTTCTCAAAGATTTGAAAGCAGGGACTGGGAATGACAGTCATAGCAGTGGCAGGTACAATCAGCCAGTGTAGAAACAGCTCAGTTCCCATAGCTGCTGGGCTGGCTAATCAGAACATGGATATTCTTACTCTTACTCGGGGGTATTGTCAGCCTTAAAGGGGTCACTTCTTCCTGTTGTGCTGAATGAGATTCTGGACAGAAGGCTTCATGCTTGGCTGAGTGAGGAGGGGGTAGCTGCCCAGTCAGGTTAACTCAACTTCTAGTGCCTAATGACTCACAGCTAGTTGCCTCAGATCAGGGAAATGGAAAAACCCCGGGTGTGTTAATAAATATTTTCCTTATAGCCTTCAGTGCATTTTTATCTCTAATTTGTCTGGGAGGTGCTAATTTCTTTCTTTCTTTCTTTTTTCCAGTCTTCACTTACAGTGTCAGTAGCACTGTCTGGGGATGTTCCTGCTTCCTGGGACCATTTGATTAGTGGGTGGGGCGGCTCCCTTCCTTAGTAGGCAAATGAGCATGATGGTTGGTGGTGGTGGTGATTGGTGAGGGGGATGGTGGTGTGTGGAGGTATCCCTTGTGCCAGCCTTCTTCCCAGCCCATGGCAAAGAACTTAAACATTACCTAGAGAATAATGGTGTGCTTTGACGTGACTCTAAGTGTGTTTCTAGTTGTTGAGGTAGGGAGTTTGACTGGTCAGGGCAGGAGACCTGGATGAACAAGGGATCAGGCAAGTGGTGGCTGAGGCAGGAGGCTGAATGATAGTTTGGAGGCAGGACTCGGGACTTGCTCTTGGGGCACACACGGCAGTAGAAGGACAGGGTCATCAGAGAGATGGGAAGGTGGAGGCAATTATCTTAGCTGAAGTCACAGTCTCCAAATTAGTCAGGGGAGGTTCTGAGGGGCCTGCAGAATGCCCTGAGCTAATGCTTAGCTCTGAGTTAGTTTCAGGTCGTGCTGTTCACTGCACATACTCTCACAGTCCTAACCCACAGCTACCTCCCATCTCTACTCCTCATTCTGAACCCAACACCTAGAGCCACTTCACAGCTGTCCCTCTATATCCTACAACTGGCTCACTTGCTTCATTACACAAAGGCCCAATTAGTTGGGAGCAGGAACAGGGCAGGAGGTGGGCTAGAGTATGACTGCACTCTTGAAGGTGAAGTTTTGTTGGGGGCCCACAGTGGCTCCCTTGCCCTAAGGCTCATCTTTCTCATCTCTCTCAGCTTCTGGCTTCACCACCTGATCCAGTGACTCCGCTGGCCTAGTGTGCAAGCCTTCCTTCCTTGGCATCATTTGACAGCAGAAACCATGCCCTTGGCAGGGTGGAATCCAATGGGAATTGTTGCACAGCCTCATCGTAGGCACTGCACTGGCAGAGGAAGGCAGTCACCCCAGACTGGGCCCTGCAGCTGGGCAGGGAGAGGTGGTCACACAGGACTGCTTTTCACTGTCAGCTTTATGGTTTCTTGATTTGAGAAAACATTGGCTTTTCAGTCAAGAGTGAAACACAGTGGAATTTCATTGTGTGTGATTGTTCAGGATTCCTGGGTTGTGACCATCATGAAAATGCTGGCTGGTCTCAGTCACTACTAACCCAGGACAATGTTCTGGCACCTGTCACCCACAGGCTGGAGGCACTCACAAGACAAAGCCCTCACTCACTCAGCTGGACGTGCAGAGCCCCCAGTCTCCTAACTTCTGCTCTACATGCAGGTACCTACTCACAAATACTAATCTACTTTCTGATGGAAACTAGTTCCTAAAATGGATATTTGCATTAATATTTGTTTTGCCTTCATTTCTGGGAAGGGGGTGGTGCAAAGGCTGGACCTGTAGGTGGATGATTTCAGAAACACATGTTTGGGCCTGCGACGATGACTGTGACCCTTGGTAGCTGTGGGGCCACAAGACAACCTATGTCCTTCTGTGCCTTGTTTCTACATGACCTAATCTTTCCAGGGAGACTGATAGGAGTGTGGTCTGAATGGGCACTTCCCCTTTTTGATAGTGACAGATTTGGCTAATTAGTATTCAAATATAGGTGACTAGCTTAGGGGTAGAATATAGGACTTGCATGCATGAGGCCTCAGGCTCTGTTCCTGGCATTGCATACATAAGAGCCTAATGGTGCTCTGGCCTGTCCCTCTCCCATATGAATAAACACACTCTCTCATGAAATAAACAAATCCACATGCCAGGAAATTGGGGAAGGGGAACTGGGGAGTGATGCCTGAGAGGCAGAGATGATTCTTAGGATGTCACCACAGCTATGGCAAACTGGAGGGTGGCTCCAGGTTCAAGAGCTTGGGGATGCTGCCAGAGACTGAATTCAGTTTTGAGGCCAGGGTAGAGATAATGGCTTCTCAGGATTGCCAGAGACCTGGAGAACTTCCTGTCACTTGCCACATCACCTTCATCCCCTCACTTCCCCACTGAGCATGGGTTCTGAGTAAAACTTGACCTTTTTTGTTTAGTCTGGCTTGGGCTCATTTCAGGACAAATGTAGTGAGTTGTGGTCCTGTGACCTCAGAGCAGAGAGGACCCCCCAAAATAAGCCCCAAGCCTGCATCATTGACATTTCCGTTCTCTGCATATGTTCCACCAAACAGGATGGGGAGTTAGCTGCCTGCTGCCACTTGTGTCCAGAGTCTTGATTCCTTGCCCTTTTGAGGGTTCTTCCCCAGAGTATTCTAGCCTTCCTCAGTGTCACCCACCTGTGTCCAGAGATGCTCATGGTCCAAAAGGCAGGGGGCATACCACCCAGTGCCACCCCAGACTCTAGAAGCAGAGTAGAGGGAGGCGGGTAGCTGCACATCCTGATGTGGCCACCCTCTGGTTGCTGAGTCATATCCCCACCAGTTGTGGGCTGTCGGGACTGCCCGGGCTGCAATGTTTCTGGTTGAGCTGTCCGTGGTGTGGCATGTCCTTCCTGCCTGAAGAGGGATGTTTTGGCTCTGGAAAATTACCAGGCAGGAAGAAAGGAGCTTTCTGTCCCGGGACCGTTTGTGAGAGAAATTTCCCGGGTGGGGTGCTGCTTGCTAGGAGGGAAGTGACTCCTGAAACTGTGTGAGAGTCACATTCCTGAACTCAGAAGCCTTGAAAGACGAGCCCATCAGTGTTCAAAGAGAACTCTGCCCCTGTATACTGGGCAGGCTCTGGCTTCTTCCAAAAAAAAAAAAAGATTTTCACAGAAGCCTGAAATGACCAAGAGCCATAGTACTGACTTGCTTTAAGTAAGCTCCTCCTCCAAGCAGCCAGATATCAGGTAAATGCCAAGCACTCCCTGTCAGTTAATTATTAAAGCAGAAAGTACTATTGCCAGCCAGCCGGGGCTTGGGTGGAAGTCCCCAAGGGCAAGTGCAGAACTCACTGAGCTCCACAACTTGCACAGGTGACAGTATTCATCTCCAAGCTTCATAGGTGACACTTCCCAATTTGCACAGTTAACCCACATACCCCCAACCTGCACAGGTGACCCCCCATTCCCAACCTGTGCAGGTGATGCCATTTGAACCTGTGGATATCACTTATCTGAATGTCACCCCTTTCATTTTTGAAGGGAGACAGAACCTGATTCTGCTCAAGTTTCCTCTGTTATGTGGAGTCTCTGTCAGTTGATGGAGGTGTACCAGCATATAGGTAAACTTTCCATGTCTCTGAGGGACTCCTTGTTGCCCAAGGTAACTATGTGGAATGTTCATACTCTCAGCTCTGGGTGGAGCCATAAAACAGGATGGAAGAACCAAGGGTACTGACCAGTCTGATGGGGCTTCCTGAGTCAGGAAATTCAAGGCCAGGTCTGACATAAGAGAACAAGTCTGAGGATAAAGTACAGAAATAGGTACTGGAGTGGCTCTCTTTAATTGAATCATAGGAAGGTATCCTTGTCTTGACCCTTCTCCTGACCCTGTCCCTACTTCAGTCAAAGCATCACCTGCCAGCACTTCCCTGAGCTCCACTGCACACAGGGCTGTGAAGTCAGTGCTCATGACCCCAGCTTTACTCGACTGTGTGTGAGAGCCACCAGCTGCAGGCAGCTCACAAATAGGCTGTTGGTGCTGCGACAGGCTGACCCTGGGTGCTACCCCACATGAGTCTTAGACTGTGCCATCTTCCTGCCTAAAACCTTCCATACCCTGCCGACTTCTCAGTAAGTGCCTGGACTGCTATCCTGGAGCATAGGATGCCCCAACCTCTGCCACAGATCATGACAAACTCCAGTGCTAAATCCCTACTGGTCTCCAGGGATCCTGGTAGACTGGGGACTCAGCTCCAGCTGTGCATCCTGGGAACCACTTCCTCAACTCTTCTAGCCTCCAGAGGCCCTTTTGTCCTTGACTTCTGGTTCACACGGTCCTTGTCAGCTCATCTCTTCTGACATTCTAGCTCCTTTCTCACATGAGATTAGGCATATTCAGGGTAGCATGGCCATAGACCTAGTTCCCTCCTTTTAGGCCCCTTAATATCATTCCAGGCCACACTCTCTTAGGATCAGCTCTCTGTTCATGCCCCTGTGGTAGGAGAGATGACATGGGCAAAAATTAGGATGTAGGTGACAATGCGGCAACTCTGCCTGCCTGCTTGCCTCTGTCCCCAGTGCTTCCCCAGGCCTGTCACTTCAGAGGAGGATCCACATATACTGGGAGGTCCTTGGGGCAGAGGTAACAGGCCTTCTAGTCTACCACAGATTCTACCCAGAGAACTAGGACTTCCCAGCATGTTCTTGGGCCTCAGCTCCTGCTTGGAACTTTGACCACCCCAACTGACCTGTGAGGGCCCTCTGATATGTGTGCCCACCTCTGTCCAAGGGGAATGGGTCCTGGTCAGCTCCATGGCCCATGTCACCTCCACAGTCCAGGGTGACAGCTGTCATCCTCAGGACCAAGGTCTCAGAACTTTTGCCACATTTTTGTCCACTTATTATTCTTTCCTTTGTATGGTTTCTTGAGCTTTGTATGGCTTCTTGAGCTGGGACCACCCTGGGAGGAAGCAGGACCAAGCCTTTCCCAGGTTGTAACATTATTGGGTGAGAGGCTGAAGGCTGCAGTTCAGCTATAGTCAGAAATTTCAGGTTGAGTTGAGAAAATAGAGTAGTCTGCATAACATGCAAAACACTCTCATGCCTGAGGCTCTGATGTCCCAGGTTCAATCCAGAACCACTGTAAGCTAGAGCTGAGAAGTAATCTGATATATATATTCAAGATGACAAGGAGCCCTGCATTTTCTGTCAGACACATGTCTAGAAGATGAGTAGACCTTGGTGGGTGGGAAGAGTGGACAGCTGTGCAAAGGCCCTGAGGTCAAAAGGACTGGGGATAAGAGATGGCAGTGGACTGGAGACATGGGGCCCATGGCTCCCGAAGGCTGTTGTCCTTGAACAGGGAAAGCCAGAAAGTCTGGCCTGTGTCTTCACGCAGGCCACCAACAGTGTGATCATCAGCTTTGGGGCTGGGAGAGGGGGGCATTGCTTTCATAGTCATTGCCCCAGCAGAGGCAGAGCTGTCCACAAGAGAAGAGAGGCATTTGCAAAACAGGACCTGTGGCTCTTCAGACTCCTAGTTGTCACTGGATTCCCTGGGGAGGACATCTAGGAACATGTAATTAAAAAAAATGTTTGTGGCGGATGCAGGTCCCCCTCTGAAGACCTTTAAACATAATTTTATTATTACTGGTGTGTGTGTGATTTGTAAGGAGCTTCACACATGAACTATTTAACTGATCTTGGGCCAGATTTTTCATTCTTTTTATTTCAGAGGCACAGAGAAGAAAAGGGCTTCACAGCTTCAGCTCTCCTCCAGGTGCCACTGCACTTTCAGGCACTGCTGGAGCCGGAGTTCGGGCCGTGTGCGTGGCATGGCATGTGTGCGAACCACTAAGCTCTCTCCTGGCCCCTTTGGACACCATAGAGACCCTTTCATCCCCATTAATATGGCTTTCTGAGGGTAGACTGCCTGGTGATTCAGCTCAGGGTCTCTGAGTCTCTGCCTTTCCTCACTCACCTGCAGATGTTAACCCAGGCAGACTACCTGTAGGTGACAGCTGATGAAAAGGCAGCAGCCACAGGTGCTCTAGTTCATTTTTTTAAATGTAGTGTTGGAGCTCAAACTCAGGGCCACACCCATATGCTCTATCACTGAGCCACCAGCCCAAGCCAGATAGGGTATTCTGGGTTCCATCTCCAGCACCACATGGGGACATCATGGACAGCATAGAGAACAGAAATGGATATGACCCCATGGATGGCGCAATGGCGCTTTGAAGTCTCTCCCCTTCCTCTTCTGTTTCTCTCACTCTGAAAATGAAGACCCGGCTTGTGTTGGCGGCTGGGTAGGGTATGTGCTCTACCTTCTGAAACACCTGGAGACCCTCTCTAGTTCAACTTAACTTATTTAGAAATGTAGACACATACTCACTTCAGTTCTTGACAACTTTTAAGCATGTTTGGAATAAACGGGGGGAGTGTGTGTTCTTTGGGACCTGTGAATTTTATGAAATTTGAGCACAAATGGGATTACGGATAACAATCTAGTGCCCCAGTTGAGATGAACCTTGGGTGTAGACTGCGTTAGATTTCAAAGACTTAGTGCAAAAAAAAAAAAGAAAAAGAAAAAGAAAGTAAAACACCTTATTAATAATCCCCTCTATTAGCTGCGTGTTGAAATGATATTTTTAGTCTCGTGGAGTAAATTTAAAAATCCAATTGAAATGAATTCTGTGTCTTGTAAAACAACAGACAGTCCCTTGTATTTGTGTGAACTGTGCTGTTGTAGACAGAACTGCACGTTTTAATCACCACCTAGTGGCAACTTTGAGAGGGTAGCTCGGCTACACTCCTCAGTTGTTGAGTGTCTGAGCTGGGGTGAGGGTGGAGAGGGAAAGAGAGAGAGAGAGAGAGACTGACTCTAGCCACCCTGTAAGAAGCAGTGTCCCTGTGGAGCCCCAGAAGTCATTGAACTCCAGAGATAACCCTTGTGGCAAAAAAAAAGTAATCATTATCTTTAAAAATGATTTGTTTGTGGATTGCCAAAATAGCTTACCTTCTTTGCCATGCACAAAACTCAGTTTCAAGTCTGGCCTCCACTGTACTAGGAGAAGTTCTAGTGCTGCGGTATCTTTCCCTCTATCTCTCTCTCTCTTTCTATCTGAAAAAGTTGACTCAGAGTGGTGAAGCCACTGAAATCAAATAAAAATGCAAAGATGTGGGAGTCGGGCGGTAGTGCAGCGGCTTAAGCGCATGTGGCATGAAGTGCAAGGACCAGTGTAAGGATCCCGGTTCTAGTTCCCGGCTTCCCACCTGCAGGGGGTTCGCTTCACAAGCAGTGAAGCAGGTCTGCAGGTGTCTTTCTCTCCCTCTCTCTGTCTTCCCCTCCTCTCTCCATTTCTCTCTGCCCTAACAACGACGACAGCAATAACAACAACAAAAAAAGAAGCAGTGACCCTGCACAGTCTAACAGTACCTCCAGGAGTAGCAGCTGTTTTCCTAGGACTCTGAAGCCAATTCTGGGGAAGCAGTTTGTGCTACTGGGATAGAGTGATGACACCCTTGCTCTCCTCCCAAACTTTGGATATGTGTGTGTGAGGAAGGGGAGCTTAGCTGGTCTCCAGTTGGACTCAGGTATCCTCATCTCAGGGAGTCTGGGGCAGGTGGCTCACTCTTTGGGGAAAGCCTCTAGCTGGGCCTCCCAAAGGTGGAATTTGGGGAGGTCCTGGTGGCCCTAGACTCCTGTGTCAGGGGAGGCTAGATGCCTGGCACAGCTCAGTGGGCATTTCTGTGGGATAGGAAATGCTGGTGGAAGTGCCCAGCTTCATGGTCACTGAAGGCCCTTGTCCATATTACCCTCACATCAAGGCCCTTCCTTGGGTACTGAGATCCCAGAATTACTCAGAACCTGCACCTTCGGACTCAGTAAACCACTGCAGGTCTGGTGGGGCCACTGGGGTTCATAGTGGCATGTTAGGGGCTGGGATGGAAATGGCTGATTTTTGCTTTGGGGACTCCTACTTGGTGTGACTGCAGAGCAGGACAAGGTGCTGGCCTTTACTCTGTGGGCTTCTGCCCTCACTGTTCTGTCTGTGAGGTGCATTCCAGCTCCTTTGGTGACCTGGGTGGTCTCCTGGGCTGATGGCAAAAGAGCTACCATGCTTCCTGGCACTCTGAGGCAGTGCCAACAGGAAGTGTGCTGGGCATCCTATCACCCTGCTGCCCTCTGCAGGCCTGCCCACGGTGGAAAAGTACAGGCTGGGCGGCCCATGGATACTAAGCCTCCCAGCCCACCATGTTGGGTTGAGTCACCTCCCAGAACATGAGGGTGGAAATTTCTGTTGCAGACACATATTTTCTTGTCCTGAGACTATAAGGTGGCCATCTTCTTCTCCCAAGGTTGCCCCCACCTGCTATCCTTCTTTCCATCATGATAACCTTCTTGATGGGGAATGCCAGAGGATGCTTTGCCCCTGACAGAGACTTTTGGGATCACTGGGAGATAGAAAGTGGTGGTATTGCTCTCTCTGGGCCTGCAACCTCCCTCCCAGCATTAGAATGTGGCTCCAGAGCTTGTGTCCCTTGGTTTTCTTTTGTTCTTTGTTTCTCTCCTGCCCCAAACAGGTAGTTACACCCTGGATGTCCCTCAGATTTGCTGATGCACAAGCCATGACAAAGTCACAGAGCAGGCCTAGCCCCAGCCAGGCCAGGATCTGTGAGTCAGGACTGCAGCCACCCTTCTTTCTGTTAAACTGCTCCTACTAGAAAAAATTAAACAGACAAAACTCTGGAGCAGTGATAGGACTAATGTGCCCATAAAGGCATCAACGTTACCCACTAGGCCACCCTCATACCCCCTGCCCTCTCTTCTCCCACATACCCCTGCTCCTGCTCCTCTGCCCTCTGTGTATAAACTTGTCCTGCCATTCCATATAAAAGGCACCAAACAGGGGCTGGGTGGTGGTGCACATGGTTGAGCACACTTGCTACACTGCTCAAGGATCTGTGTTCAAGCCCCCGGTCCCCACCTGTGGGGAAGCTTTGTGAGTGGTGAAGCAGTGTGGCAGGTGTCTCTCTGTCTCTCTCCCTCTGTATTACCCTCTTCCTTCTCAATTTCTGGCTGCCTCTACACAGTAAATAAATAAGGATAATCCAAAAAAAATTTTTTTATTTAAGAAAGGATAAATTAACAAAACCATAGGGTAGGAGGGGTACAACTCCACACAATTCCCACCAACCAATCTCCATATATCCCACCCCCTCCCCTGATAGCTTTCCCATTCTCTGTCCCTCTGGGAGCATGGACCCAGGGTCATTGTGGGTTGCAGAAGGTGGGAGGTCTGGCTTCTGTAATGCTTCCCCACTGAACATGGACGTTGACTGGTCGGTCTATACTCCCAGTCTGCCTCTCTCTTTCCCTAGTAGGGTGGGTCTCTGGGGAAGCCGAGCTCTAGGACACATTGGTGGGGTCTTCAGTCCAGGGAAGCCTGGCCGGCATCCTGATGGCATCTGGAACCTGGTGGCTGAAAAGAGAGTTAACATACAAAGCCAAAAAAATTGTTGAGCAATCATGGACTCAAAGCTTGGAATAGTGGAGAGGAAGTGTTGGGGGGGGTACTCACTGCAAACTCTAGTGTACTTCTGCTTTCAGGTATATATTTTGCAGTAGTTTATGGATACGTGTGAACATATGTTCTCTCTCACCGAAACTAGTGTATATCTAGGTTTTGGGGCTTTGTTAGAAAGTGAACCACCTGGTATGGAATTAGAGAATACTCTGAAAGGAAAGGTCTCACCCGAGTAATGAAGCTGAAGGGTAGTCATTCCACACGTGAAGTCTCTGGACACAGTCTGAGCTGAAGCATGTTGAGGTGGAAATTGTTGTGTTGATTAGGTTGCGATCGGCAGATGCAATATTATTTGATATAGATTGGGAGAGGCATACGGGAAAATGGACCCTATCCAAAGGTTCCAGGACTGAGGGAAGTAGAGGCTCTATAGTGGAGATGTGAGGTTCCTGCTGTCTTAAGGTTCAAAAAGACAATGGATAGTTAATGTCATCATCACATTATTTGGTAATTCGGTTAACTTTGAAAAGTCCTTTTGTTAGGGTTTGCTGTATCTTGTATATAGCTGTGCTATTGGTTGCTTCTGATCTACTTGGTCTAGGCTTTTGAGAGAGTCCACATATCAAATACACAGCCTATATATTAAAAAGACTCAGTCTGTGTTTTAAAAACTTTGAGACATACAATTAATTTTCCCCCTCTCATATTAATTAACTAGTGATTTATATGACTACATTTTACTAGGAGTGTACATAAACACCATTCCCACCACCAAAAGACTGTGACCCATCCCTCTCACCCACTCCCACCCCCCACTGGCCCAGGAAGCTGCATGTAGACCCCTCACCACAGGGTTTTTACTTTGGTGCCCTACTTACAATTTGGTCAGGTCCTGCTTTTAGTTTCCCTTTCAGATCTTCTTCCTCAACTTCTGTTGATGAGTGGGATCAACCCATACTCATCTTTATCTTTCTGACTTAGCTCACTTAACATAATTCCTTCTAGAAGCAGTGTGGCAGGTGTCTCTCTGTCTCTCTCCCTCTGTATTACCCTCTTCCTTCTCAATTTCTGGCTGCCTCTATACAATAAATAAATAAGGATAATCCAAAAAAATTTTTTTAAAAGGCACCAAACTTTGAAGAGGTGACCTGGCTGTTTGACACTCTCAGTTCATGCTGGAGGGTTTTAGCTTCATTCCTCTCTGTGGCAGAATCTCCTGACTGTATGGCGGGCAGGTAGGTGCCAGGTATGGTTCCCTTGACCCCAGGTCATTAAGCATGACCTCACTATCTGACCCATTGATTTTCCAGAACTGCAAAGGCAGGGAGCTTCTTCCTCACACCTTTTCTTTATTTGTAGGTTCTTTCAAAAGAGAACCTGTTCACCAGCCAAGGAGACTGACACGTGATTCTTACTGAGAAGTTACACAAAGCCATCACTCTTACCTATCTAAAAACATAGCAAAAGCAAAAATACCTAGAGTGGGGGAGAAAGCTCAGTGTGTTAGAGCATGGGATTTGCATGCCTGGGGCCCCAGAGGTACAGGTTCAGTGCCCAGCATCACCATAAGCCATAACTGAGTGTTCTCCCTCTTTAAAAATAAATAAATCTAATAAACATCATTTATAAAGGAAGCCTCTAGTTTACTCCTAAGACTTGCCTATAGACCAATTAACTTTCACTCCAGTATGTGGGCAATACCCACCCTGCAGTCATTGTTCTTATTGATGCTCAAGCTGACATCTCTGGCCTCATTTCCCCAACCCTCACTCCCCACCACTGCAAAGGGCTCTGACCTCTAATGCTCATGACAGACCAGCATGGCTCCCTGGGAGCAAAGCCATACCTACTTCAACCCACATGTTCAGGGACATGCTGGATCTGTGGCCAGTGGAGTGAGTCTGCCACAGTTATGCTCAGACCAGGCTGCTCCTGCTGAGGGCTTGGACTTTGCCTACTGGCGCTGCTCCCAAAATCTGTGTTCCCTTCCTCCATCAGTATATCCCTAGTATTAGAACCTTCCTTCTTTTTTTTTTTTTTTCCTCCAGGGTTATTGCTGGGCTCAGTGCCTGCACCATGAACCCACCGCTTCCTAGAGGCCATTTTTCCCCCTTTTGTTGCCCTTGTTGTTGTAGCCTCGTTTTGTTATTATTATTGCCATTGTTGATGTTGTTCGTTGTTGGATAGGACAGAGAGAAATGGAGAGAGGAGGGGAAGCCTGTGAAGTGACTCCCCTGCAGGTGGGGAGCTGGGGGCTCAAACCGGGATCCTTATGCCTGTCCTTGCGCTTTGCGCCACATGCACTTTAACCCACTGCGCCACCGCCCAACCCCCAGAACCTTCCTTCTGCCAACCCTTGTTAAGGACCTAGCTCTTCCTAGCCTCAGCTTCTCCTATTGAAAATAAAGCAGTGAGGACTGCATATATTATCATGCACAAGAACCCAGGTTCAAATCCTTGGTCTCCACTTACAGGGAGTAAACTTTACCAGCGGTGAAGCAATGTTACAGATGTCTTTCTTTCTTTCACTCTCCATTTCTTTCTCTTTTCAAAAAAAAAATTATTATTTATTTCCATTTTGTTGGTATGCTTCTAAATTCTTCTTATAAGACATCTGTTGGGAGTCGGGCTGTAGCGCAGCGGGTTAAGCGCAGGTGGCGCTAAGCACAAGGACCGGCATAAGGATCCCGGTTCGAACCCGGCTCCCCACCTGCAGGGGGTCACTTCACAGGCGGTGAAGCAGGTGTGCAGGTGTCTCTCTCTCTCCTCCTCTCTGTCTTCCCCTCCTCTCTCCATTTCTCTCTGTCCTATCCAACAACGACGACAACAACAACAATAACTACAACAATAAAACAACAAGGGCAACAAAAGGGAATAAATAAATAAAATAAAATATTAAAAAAAAAAAAAGACATCTGTTTTGATCATCACATTAGGTTCACTTGTATTACTTAATGCTGTGGTCTATTTACATAATCATTGTTTTCATTGGTTTAATCCCTACTGGTTCACTTGCTTTTTTCTCCCCACCCCCTATCCTACGTACATCCTCTTCAGACCTGACACTTCTGCCTCAGAAGATATATGAGGACAGGATTGTGATTAGAGACAGCTAGCTTGCACTGCATTCCTCATCAGTAAAGATTGAACTGCGTTCCCAGATGAGCCATGAGTCCCTGGTCGTCTCTCTCTTGCCCGCGAAGCTAGCCCGACACCATTTGTTGCCCTTGCTGTTTTTCATTGTGGTTGTAGTTATTGTTGTTGTTATTGTCATCATTGTTGGGTAGGACAGAGAGAAATGGAGAGAGGAGGGAAAGACAGAGGGGGAGAGAAAGATAGACACCTGCAGACCTGCTTCACTGCTTGTGAGTGATGCCCCTGCAGGTGGGGAGCCAGGGGCTCGAACCGGGATCCTTACATGGGTCCTTGCGCTTTGCGCCACCTGCACTTAACCCACTGCGCTAACACCCGACTCCCTCCCTCTCTATTTCTACCTCTCCTCCTAATTTCTCTCTGTTCTATCAAAAAAGGGGGGAGGGAATGGCTGCCAGGAGCAGTGGTTTGTAATCTAGTCATAGAACCCCAGTGATAACCCTGGTTGCAATTAACACACACACACACACACACACACACACACACTAAAAAAGGTAGAAAAAGTAAAATAATAGTACTGAATTCTAAAAATCTTTCTACCTTTCCAAGTTCCCACTTCTATCAAAATCACACAGGATTTTAGACACAAGGAGAATCCAACAATGTGGGTCTCCCAAATTCATTGTCCCTGAGCCCCTTGGAGCAGGGCCCTGCCTGCCCAGTTGAGGAGAGCCATTTCCAGGCTGAGTCTGGGTGCTGAGAATCAACCAGGAGGAGGGAATAGCATGTCCTTGGGCACCTTCTCCCCAGACACCTTCTCCCCAGGACCTCCCTAAAGCCAGCATCTCCTGGAACGGTGGGAATTTCCAAGGCTATCTGCAGCCCCCATGGCTTCAACTGTACTCCACACTGGAGAGGCAGCATGTGGACTGTTGGATCAGACACCCTAGGCCTTTTTCGTGAAACCTTGCCATCCCTACCAGGCACTAGTCTCACTGTCCTGCTGTTGGCCCCCATGTTGGGCCCTTTCCCTTCTTTCTGACCCTGTTCATGGAAGTCCCTGAGTAGACTGTACTGTGCCAGGTGTCTATCTTTGACCTGATGCTTCTTCTCAGGTCATCTCCAGAGCAGGAAACAAACCACTGAGGTCTATCTGGCAGACAAACCAGGAAGAAGAGGCTTACATCTGACCACTGTGATGGCACTTTGAAGCCCTTCCCAGAAACAGACCAATGTCGAGGGCAGGCCCTTCCCCACCCTGTCCCCACATGTCCCCTCCTCATCCTGCTCTTAAACTCCAGGCAGGCATGGTTGAGAAGAGAGGGGCTCTGTGAGGAGGGAGCAGGTACGAATGCCAAAGGTCCAGGTGTCAGTGCTTAGGGTGAGGGGGGTATACCCATGGGAACCTGGTGAGAAGGCTGTCCAGGCCCTGGGTCTAGCAGCCATAGGTGTGAGCAGTAGGTGTGAGGGTGTGACATGGTAGTAGGTCAGCAAGAAGAGACTGAGCACCGGGTTGGGGTGTGGGTACCTGGACTCCAGGTCAGGGCAGAAACCTCAGGGTATCCGTGGGGCCAGCTGTGCTGAGCTGGCTCAAGCAAGACTGAGGCAACAGAGACAGTTTCTCCAGACAATAGAGTGGAGGGTCCTAGGGAACAACCTTGCTTTGTAACATTGGAAGCATCTGGGTCTGAACCCCAGTTTGGGGATGTTGTAAATAGTGGGACTGTGCACTCATGTTGGTGAACCAATGTGGGCACTTCTGATGGGTATGTGAGGTACAGTGGAGTTGGGGGTCCAGGTGTGTGTGTGTGTGTGTGTGTGTGTGTGTGTGTGTGTATTTTATCAGGATTTTTAGAATCCATTTCCAAATAATATTTCCTTAGAAAGAGAGAGTATCATGTCAAAAGCAATGCTGAGGGACTGGGTGGTACTTTACCTGGTAGAGTGTATATGTTACCATTTGGTAAGGACCTGAGTTCAAACCCCTGGCCCCCACATACAGAGAAAAGCTTCACAGGTAGTGAAGGGCAGGGTTGCAGATATCTCCTCTTGTTTATACTCTGCTCTCTCTCTCTCTCTCTCTCTCTTTCTCTAAGGATTTATTTATTTATTTATTTATTTACTCATGAAGAAGATAGGAGGAGAAAGAAAGAATCAGACATCACTCTGGTACATGTGCTGCCAGGAATTGAACACGGGACCTCATGGTTGAGAATCCAATGCTTTATCCACTGTACAACTTCCCAGACTATATCCCCTCTTTATCTCTCTATGTCTTTTACCTTCTGTCAGAAAGAAAGGAAGAAAGAATAAAAGAAAAGAAGAAAGAGTAAAAGAAATAAAGGAAGGAAGAAAGAAAGAAAGATAGGGAGGAAAGAAGGAAGGAAGGAAGAAAAGGGAAAGAATAGTTTTGGGAATAGTGGAGTCATACAGGCACCAAGCCCCAGCAATAACACCGGTGGCAAAACAAACCAAAATAAAACACTGCATTTCACAGCGGCCCCAAAATAGTTATCAAACAGATAGTGGATCTGACTCCTGGTGAGCTCATTTGTGGAGTAGACACCTAACAGGACAGATCAGAACAAAACTACCAAGTTGACCAGCTTCCCGGGCTTCTACTGCTGACAGGTGAAGAGCCTGAATGCTGAATCAGACAGGTACTGATTCTAGCAGCCTGCACGGTTCTCACCTGAAAGACAGGTGGAAGCAGACTGCATTTCCTGTACCACCTCTTAAACATTCAGCTTTAGGACCTGGGAGATAGCTTAGTGGGTAATGCTTTCCTATTTGTGAGGCCTTTGGTTCAATGTCTGGCACTGCCTCAAGCACCATGGGCAGTACCAAGGGAGTTTCCATGAGTGATGAGAGGTAGCAGTGCCTACCTCTTTCTCTTTCTAAATATATGGAATAAAAAGTTGGACTTATTCTAGCCCCAGAATTAGTACAGTGGGTAGAGTTTAGCAAGTATAGGATCTCAAGCACCATATGTGCCAGTGTTGCTCTGGCTCCTCTCTCTCTCTCTTCTCTTTTTCTTCTTCCTCTCCTTCTCCTCCTCCTCCTCCTCCTTCTCCTTCTTCTCTCCCTCCCCTTCTTTTCTTCCTCCCTCCCTCCCTAGTACATAAATATTTTAAAACACTAAGTTAGGGAGGCTTTCCAGTATATTGTTCATGTGCAACGTCCTAGGTGTACTCCGTAGAACTGCATAAAAATAATTAAGTATGATGGTTCACTTTAGTTTTGAGGAAGGTATTGTGGTAGCTCACTGGTGCCCTGTGGTTTCCTCTGTCATCATAGAACTGCTGGGCACTGGTCTTTGTTGTCCTTTTATGATTAGGACATGATTTGTCATTTTGGCAGAGGATAAAACTACATGCCATGCATGTTTCATTTGCCATGTAAGTACTTATAATGAGTTGGCTGTTACAGAGTAATGAGCGAGGAACCTGTTCAAGCTTGTTGTCCATTTTTCTGTGACTGTGTTTCCCTTTAACAACTGGTTATTGTGCTCTGGGAGGTAGAGTAGTGGGTAAAGTGTTGAACTCTCAAGGTGAGGTCCTGAGTTTGATCCCCAGCATCACATATGCCAGAGTGATACTCTAGTTCTCTCTCCTCCTTTTCTCACTGATAAACAAAAAATATTTTTGTAAAAAGTTGCAGGGGCTAAGTGGTGGTGCATCTGGTTAAGTGAACACATTACAATGTGCAAGGACTGGGGTCCAAGTCCCTGGTCCCAACCTGTAGGGGTGAATCATCACTAATGGGGAAGCAGGGCTGTAGCTGTCTCTGTCTCTCCCTCTCTGTCTCCCCCTCCAGTCTCAATTTCTCTCTGTATCTATCTGATAATAAATAAATAAAAATATTGAAAAAATAAGTTGCCTTTGCCTGCATTATACACTGAGATCCTTCCTCCTGGTTCTTCATTTGCTTGTAATTTTAATTAATGGCATCTTTAACCACACACATTTGCAATTTTCATGTAATCAAATATATCCATCTTTTCCTTTGTGATTTTTGGAATGGCTTCACATTGAGAGTAATAAAATGGTCTATCAGATTGCTGTTGTTTGTGGGATGGGGTATGCAGTGATATAAGGGTCCCAAACTTGACATTAAGGAGCTTATTTGAATAATTAGTAGAGGGTCTCATGTTCATGACCAGAGACTGTAGGTAGAATATAATTATGTGGTTTGAGAATAGGTAGAAGCAGATTTTTCCCATCAATCTAATACAAAGTTGTGTCCAGGGGTCGGGCGGTGGCGCAGTGGGTTAAACGCATGTGGCGCAAAGCGCAGGGACCGGCGTAAGGATCCCGGTTCGAGCCCCCGGCTCCCCACCTGCAGGGGAGTCATTTCACAGGCGGTGAAGCAGGTCTGCAGGTGTCTATCTTTCTCTCCCCTTCTCTGTCTTCCCCTCCTCTCTCCATTTCTCTCTGTCCTATCCAACAAAGAATTGCATCAACAAGGGCAATAATGATAACCACGGCGAAGCTACAACAAGGGCAACAAAAGGGGGGAAAAAAGTGGCCTCCAGGAGCGGTGGATTCATGGTGCAGGCACCGAGCCCAGCAATAACCCTGGAGGAGGAAAAATAAATAAATAAATAAAATAAATAAAACAAAGTTGTGTCCAGTTGATGAAGTGGAGACAGAATTTTCCCATGTTCTGTCATCTTTTAATATATTTGTTTAATACCAGGATTATTACTTGGTCTTGGTGCCTGCACTACTCCACCACTCCTAGTGGTCATTTTTTAATAGAGGGTAAGATTTAGAGAGAGTTAGGAAGACACACACACACACACACACACACACACACACACACCTGCAGCACTGCTCCACTGCTTGTGAAGCTTCCCTTCTCTTAAGAGTGGAAACAGGGGCTTGAACCCAGGTCCTTACATGAGGTAACATGAGTGCTCTACTGGGTGTGCCACTGCCTGGTCGCTTGACCTGTCATCTTTCATTTACTGGGCAGCTATCTCTGAGGTCAAGCCAGAGCACCTGATGACTCCAGTGTGCAATGTGAGGGCTCATAGAGCTGAACATGTGGAGGTGACAGGCCACAGAGTGTCCCCCCCTTTCTAGCACAGCAGTGTGAGCAGTGGGCCCCCATGGGATGTCAGTAGGTGGGATGCGTTAGCTGTGTTTGGAGCTCAGCGTGGTGGGGTGGGGGTGCTGGGGAGGTGGACTTATGCTGCTGCTCACAGTGCCCAGTGAGGGAGGAAAATACAGACTTGTGGAATTTCATAAATCCAGATAATTTTTTTCTAGGGTTGGCAATTGATTAAAGTCTGAGCTATCAAGCATCGTATGGATCTGGGAGCCTTAGCTCCCTCAGCCCTCTCTGCCAGAGCCTCCTCCCACAAGTCAGCAGTTTTCCGGGAAAGCAGTCTCCTGCTCAGCAGATTGTGGTTACAGTAAGGCCACTAGGGCCAGGGGCAGGCAGGCAGGCAGGCAGAGTGGCGGGTGGCACTCTAGGAGTTTCATCTGTGCTGATCCAGTCCCACCTGCTCCTCCTGTCCCTGCCCTGCCCTCCTGGTCATCTCTGCCCTGCCTCATTCCATACTCTCACCCTCCCTCTGTTCCCTCCTGCCTCTCTCTGCACAGCTTCCCCCACCCCTGTCCCGGCACCAGAAAATCTTGCTATCTTGGGAAATCTGTCACCCTCTCACAAATAATCACTCCCTCCTGGGAAAGCTGGGTGTGCCCTCCAAGGTCTACTGGCTGAGTGGCACTGCACACACCCACCCTTCCCATCAGATAACCCAAGGACCTGCCTTTTTCAGGACTTTGGCCCAGTTTGCTGTTGCTGCAACAAAGCCAGCAGAAGGGGGACGGGGGACTTTTGAAATGATTTATTTCCTAGTGAGCATCCCCTGATATAAGGAGTCAGTATCACCAACTCCACTGTGGGGCATTTCTTCTCACCCATGGTGCAACTTCCATTGGTCCTTTCTTTGATATGATGGGGCAGGCATGTACCCCACTCAGGCCCCAGGTAGACCCCAGTTAGACCCCCATCTCTGTGCAGCTGCCAGTCCCACAGCCTTGATAGAGTCTCTGCGTGGGGACCTGGGCTCCATGGGTCAGTGGGATTTGATCCATCGGAGTCCAACCATGTGTGAATTATGGGGTGTATTCTTGCGTTTTTCCATTGCTCAAAAAAAGAGCTGGTGGCTGTGGATCTAGAAGCAAGGCTGAATGGTTGAAACTTCCCCACAACCTGAGAGCGGTGGGTCATCTTAATACGATGGACAATGCCATGATATGGTTGACTGGCCCTGGGATGTCACACAGAAGACAGGCCTGTACAGTGATGGGATGGAAAGCCAGGCATTCACCCCATGCATCTGGTGCCTTCCTCGATACTCCTAGATCTCTCCCATCCTCTCTGTTTCTGTACCCCCATCCTTCTTTCCCCACCTGTCACAGTGACAACCCCCACCCACCCTTTTCCTCCCTGGACCTTCCCACTCCATCAGCCTCTCCTAGCTGCTATCTTTTAAAGCACAAGCTTTAAAATCAGATCACTCAGTCCAGTTTGGCCTGGGAAAGGCTCTCATCAAATCTCAGAAACACACTGACCCACAATGTGTCTTGGAACCTCATCTCTCTAGAGCCCTACCACACTAGGGAAAGATAGAAACAGGCTGGGGGTATGGATCGGCCTGCCAATGCCCATGTCCAGTGGAGAAGCAATTACAGAAGCCAGAACTCCCACCTTCTGCAACCCATAAATAATTTTTGTCCATACTCCCAGAAGGGGAGAAATGTTAGGAAAAGATGACCAGAGGGCTCTGAGCTCCAATTCTATCAGGATCCATAGAGAGAAGAGGAAAACAAAAAAAAAAAAAAAAAAAAAAAAAAAGAAGGACATTTGGAAGTAGCAATAGGTGTAGGTGTGACTTAGAAAGGAAGGTAAGGCAGGACCACAGGAAAAAAAGGGAAAATATGTATAAATATAGATAGCTAGCTATAGAAATAATAGTAGGGGGAGTCGGGCAGTGGCGCAGCGGGTTAAGCGTACGTGGCGCAAATCGCCAGGACCTGCGTAAGGATCCCAGTTCGAGCCCCCGGCTCCCCACCTGCAGGGGAGTCGCTTCACAAGCGGTGAAGCAGGTCTGCAGGTGTCTGTCTTTCTCTCCTCCTCTCTGTCTTCCCCTCCTGTCTCCATTTCTCTCTGTCCTATCCAACAACAACGACATTAATAACCACAACAATGTTAAACAACAAGGGCAACCAAAAAAAACAAACAAACAAAAAAAAAAAAAACAAAACAAAAGAAAGAAATAATAGTAGGGAGTTGGGTGGTAGTGTAGTGGGTTAAGCGCACGTGGCGCAAAGCAAAAGGACTGGCATAAGGATCCCGGTTCGAGCCCCCAGCTCCCCACTTGCAGGGGAGTCGCTTCACAGGCAGTGAAGCAGGTCTGCAGGTGTCTGTCTTTCTCTCCCCCTCTCTCTCTCTTCCCTTCCTCTCTCCATTTATCTCTGTCCTATCCAACAACGATAACATAAATAACTACAACAATAAAAAACAAAAAGGGAATAAATAAATATTTTTTAAAAAGAAATAATAGTTGACCCATATCTGTGACCTTGGGAGAACTACTGCAGTTTCCAATGGAGGAAATAGGGACACAGAACTCTGGTGGTGGGGATGGTGTGGAAGTATACCCCTGCTATCTTGTAAGTTTAATAAATACAATAAATAGAATAAATACAATAACCCCTTACAGGCCTAGCCCTGATCCCCTCCAACCTCAGATCACACTGACTGGGCCTTGATCTGTCTCCGATGATCTCCATCCATCATTCCATTATTAGCTACAAGTAGTGACTCCTCCAGGAAGACCTCTGCTGATCCCTCCACACTGACATTAATGCAGGTGATCCTTGGGCTGAAACCGGTTTCTCTCACTGGAAAATCAGAAGAGGTCCTGGCCCATTTTGCTCATGGAGTCCCCACACCTACTGGCCTGCCCCAGGGTCTGAGCTCTGTGGCGATCTGATGGAGGGACCAGGGGGTCAGCTTCTTGGCTTCCTCTTTTGAGGAAACTGCACTGAAACTCAGTCAGCAGTCCCTCATGGCCAATCAGGTCTTCAGAAACTGCTACAGGGCTGGAAGGAGGTAAAGTCCAGGCAGTTCAGGGATATTATTGGTGCCCTGACCCACCCCTCCCTGGGTTCCTCTGGGCTGGGACATTTTCTTAAATATTCTTTTTTTTCTTTCTTGGGGGGATTAATGGTTTACAGTCAACATTAAAATACAGTAGTTTGTACATATATAACATTTCTCAGTTTTCCACATAACAATTCAACCCCCACTATAGGTCCTCCTCTGCCATCATGTTCCAGGACCTGAACCCTCCCCAACACTCCAGAGTCTTTTACTTTGGTGCAATACACCAAATCTAGTCCAAGTTCTGCTTTGTGTTTTCTAATTTTTCAACTTCTTATTAGTGATTTAGTAATGATTGACAAGATTGTGGGGTAGGAGGGGTACAGTTCCTACCACCAGAGTGCCACATCCCAACCCCTCCATTGGAGGCTTCCCATTTCTTTATCCCTGTGGGAGTATGGACCAACAATCTCTAGGGGCCACAGAAGGTAGGAGTCTGACTTCTGTAATTGCTTCTCCACTGGACATGGGCATTGACAGGCTGATCCATATCCCCAGCTGGTCTTTACCTTTACCTAGTAGGGTAGGGCTCTGTGGTTAAATCTTCCTTTTTGGTGGTCTTGGTGCTTTAGGAGAGCTATCCAGAGGTTTGTAGTGTACTCCTTCATTTGTGTGTCCAAGGCTTATCTCACAATGTGAATGGGTCATATGTCTCCCCAGACACACCACTCCCTCCCCTGCCTGAACCTTCATCTTAAAAATGGGAAGATCTTCATTTGCACTTGGAAGAAAACAATTCAAACTCTGAGCAGAAAGGACATGAGGACTCATGTCTGGAAGTCAGTGTATGCTATTTTCAGGTCAGGCTTGATCAAAGGCTTAAAAGTTAATGTCCAGCTGGGGCCCTATTCAGGGAGTCCTGAGATTCCCAAACAGACATGATGGGCCTAGAACTCGAATAAATCCCTCTCTCCATTGTTACAGGTCATCTCTATCAGAAACAAAAAAATAGACCTTTTTGTGGGCCCCCATAGGACCTTGCTCTCAACTTGGATCAACAATGGCAGACAATGTTCCATCCTCCTAAGGGAGGCTGGACAATATACTCTATGCTACACCTGAGGAAGATGGGTCGATATTGGGACAGCTTGGAATGTTCTTATTCATGACCACAGAATGTGAGCTCAGATCCACAGAGATGCAGAGGTCACATAGGCTCCTAAGCTGAATATGGGCCCCAGATCAGATCAAATCGATGGGGCTTACAATCAATAATATTTATACACCTTTCCCATATTTGGGAGCTACTCTCTTCCCTGATCCAGCTTTCTGGTCCTTTATGCAGCCTTGATATCATCTCCCCAGACAATAACTTGGATCCACCTGCATTTCAGATTTCAGGCTCAGGGGAAAAACCAAAACTCTATAGTATAGCCTCAGGCCCTTTGGAATATAACTAAAATATGCCTACTAGCTATCTATAAAATGGAGACCCCTCCACAACTCTTCATCAGCACTATTCCAGCCTTTAGGTTCATGATTAGTCAACAACTTGTTTGGCTTTATATGTCAACTCTCTTTTCAGCCACCAGGTTCCAGATGCTAGCATGATGCCAACCAGACTTTCCTGGACAGACAACCCTACCAATATCCTGGAGCTCTGCTTCCCCAGAGCCCCACCCCACTAGGGGAAGAGAGAGGCAGGGTGGGAGTATGGATCGATCAGTCAACACCCATGTTCAGCGGGGAAGCAATTACAGAAGCCAGACCTTTCACCTTCTGCATCCCACAATGACCTTGGGTCCATACTCCCAGAGGGATAAAGAATAGGAAGGCTATCGGGGGAGGGAATGGGATACAGAGTTCTGGTGGTGGGAATTGTGTGGAGTTGTGCCCCTCTTATCCTACGGTTTTGTTAATGTCTCCTTTTTTAAAATAAATAAAATAAATTTAAAAAATTAAAAATAAAAAAGAATAGGAAAACTATCAGGGGAGGGGATGGGATACAGAGTTCTGGTGGTGGGAATTGTGTGGAGTTGTAACCCTCTTATCCTATGGTTTTGTCAATGTTTCTTTTTTATAAATAATTTTTAATAAAAATGTCAATGCTAAGACACGAGAACCCTTTGTGTCCATACATGTAGGCTCTGTCCTCATGGGTTGGCCATCTTGTCCCAAGACTCAAGAAGCAGGTTCAATGCCCTTGGAATAGACAAAGCCTGCTCTCCAAATCACCCTTCTTGGAACTGACTCAGACCTCAAGGACTCATCTACCCAACTCTGGACTATGGTCAGTCAGCCTCATCCAACACAAGGACAGGAGCAGAGCTGGTGGATCCCCAAGGCAAACCATGCCAACAACTCCACCAAGAGGGTTCCCACAGAATGACTTCTTTGGAAGGGGAAAAAGAAGGAAAGGCCCAGAGTGAGGGTAGATAGTGTAATGGTTATGCAAAGAGAGTCTCATGCCTGAGATTCCAAAATCCTACTTTCAATCCCCTGGTATGAACAGTGTTGTGGTTAAAAAAAAATTTAAAAATCTGGGGGGGGGATTAAAAATCAAGAAATTAAAGAGAGAGGGACCCAACAGACTCTATCTCCTCACTGAGCCAGGAGTCAACTGAGGGCTGCAGAGGTTAATAATGTCTCTATGAGGCTATGAAGCATATTACTGGCCTGGTCTCAGCTGACCCTATAGTATGAGATGAGGGTCTGAGACTTAGCAAGAACTTTCCAGGAAAAACACATCTAAGTAAAGTGGGGTTTAAATGTGGGCACTGTTGCCTCAATTAGAAGGGGGACCCTGTGCTGGGGAGCTGTGTGACAGAGACTCATGAGTTTAATCTGCAGAATGGACAGAGAGGGCTTTGGCATATGCTATGTGCTATCTGTCAGGCCCCTTATCAGGTGCCTGGCTGAAGGAGTGACAGTGTCAGTTCTCTTGGATGCCATTGAAGGAGGACACCCAGTTGTTCAAAATTTAGTGACTCAAGAGGACACACTGTGGCCCCTTCACCTTCAGGCTTCTACACAAGCAGAGATGTCCAGGTCATGGGTGGACACAGCTGTAGGGGTCACCCCAGTTGTAGTAGTGCCAGAGGGCTTCCAGGACTCCAGTGCTGCCTCTCCAGGTAGAAAGCTGCTTGGGGTCAACAACTGATGTGTAGGGACTTTAGACATTTGAAGCTGTTTTGTTTGAAACTGGCATTTGAAAAGCTATTGCAAATGTTTATGAGACCCTGGCTCATCTCCCTGTCTGGGGCTCTGATTGTCTCTGGAGAAAACCATGGTCAGCTCATGTGTGAGATCTGCTTCTAGCCAGGGTTAGGTGGGGTGCAATCTCCAAGGCCCCCACAGACAAAATGGGGAGGATGCTGTGTGGGAGGTGCCTTCTCACCCTGAGGGACATTGGCTCAGAGTCTCCGACATCCCTCCAGCTGAGGAGGCAGCAGGGCCGAACTGGGACTCTGCCAGCCGCTGAGTAAACTGCTAATGAATGAGTCCAGTTAAAACTGGGCTCACACTCAAGCGGGAGAGTGCTTCGTTGGCCCCCCGCCCAGAGCTTCCCAGCCAGGGCGTTGTGCCGCCTGAGTGTGCAGAAGCCGCATTGCTGTCCCCCTGGAATGCAGTCCATTAGCCTTGCTTCTGCTGGCTATTTTTATGCTCTGTTCTCTGGTCTCCAAGGGATTTGCTCTTGATGGCAAGGGTTTCATCAGCTTCAAGCCTTTCTTTCTTTCTTTCTTTTTTTTTTTTGTTATCTGTCTGTCTATTTCTTTGACCCACTGGTGCCTTATTCTTGTAGAGTTTCAGATGTTTCTTTGTGCATTAAGATCAAAATGACTTCACCATTACAGTTTAATAAAGGTGCTTCCTGTTATTTATGAAATGACCACATTGAGAATGAGCCTTTATATAATACACTACTGATGTTTTATAATGTCCACTTAATTAACACCAATAGATATTTTGTAAAGCTGCTCAGACACGGTGAGAAGAACCTTCATCTGGCGGAGGAAGATTTCACTGTAAATCCTGAATGTGGGAAAATTTGCATTTTCCTGGGGGAGGGGCAGACCAGTTATCAGTCAAGCCATAGGTAACAATAGAAAAGAAAAATTCATACTAAAATCAGGATGTCACCCACCATGGCCACCTGGTCTCCACTGGGTTCATTCTCACACCATGGACCACTTGCACCTGCAACCAAGAGATGAGGAGACAACCTGCAGGTGGCGCTGCTGAGTGCAGCCTACCAATCCGTGAGGACGAGGACAGACCTGCTGGGCTATCCTCCTGCCACTGTCCCACCAACCTGGAAATGCAGGCTTGACTGTCTCCCAGGATGCTGGGGGAGGGAACATTGGATCCAAATGGAGGTGATGAGATCCTAGGTCTCCACATTCAGGGCCCCACCACCTGCTCTGCCTCTGCTCCTCACTGGTCACTCCCTGCAGCCCCCACCCCTCAGGATGTCCCAACTCCAAGGGTCTCAGAACGGCACCATTGAGACATTACCTGTGGTTGACTGTGTTTGAGAAGTGGCACACATGGACCCCACAATCACAGGTCCTGGTGGTCCAGGATCTCCCCAGGGGCTTGACTGCACAGCCTTCCCATGCTAAACTGCTTTAGGAGCTATTGTCTTCTGGGGAAGAATTGACCAGATCAGTGTGCGAAGTGACAGGCACCTGGTACATGTGAGAACAGCTCTTTGCAGATTTAGGGGAATCTGTTTTGTCACATGGGGTCACACAGGCCTGAGATCACATCATTGCATCAGATATCTTCATCATACTCCATAACCAGGGGGGCTTGTGTCTGAAGGACCTGAGTGTAGATCTTGATGCCCTCTCCCCACTGCCCCAAGTCTTCAGTTTCTGCTGTGGGTCCTGGGAGGGTCCTTCAAGGGAGGTGGGCATCAGACCTGTGCCCTTTGTATACCCTCCTCCTGGCTGTCCACCATCCTCTGAGGGCAAGTCATGGGTTGTCACCTGATGTGGGACCAAGTGGGATGAGCTGGTAGTTGAGGGACAGAGGTCAAGGGGTGCTGTCTCTGCTCAGAGACTCTCCCAGAACTATTCTCCCAAGATACCAGCCAAAGCCATTAAGCTGCCACAGCCCATATATGCCCTGTCTCCTTCCGGCTCGTCCTGATTCTGGATAGCTTCACGATCATGCTCTCCATTGAGTCATTGCCATTCTGAGCTCATCAACTCTGGGAGCTGGGCAGTCAGACTCTGACAAGGACTCAGCAGCCTGCAGAGGTTGGTTCTGGCCCTGTGTCTTCACATGAGGGCAGCTTTAGTAGATCCCCAGTCACCATGAGTTTTCAGGGTGGTCCTGAACACATCAGCTCAGACCAGAGGCAGCCCAGCTCTGCTCTCCCAGGACTGTCAGTGGACAGGCAGTTTTGTCAGTTGTTGCCTGGGCCAGAGAATATCCATCCATCCATCGTTCATGCAGGAAAAGAAGATGGGAGTCAACACCCTGACCAGCTTCTCCCCCCAACACAGAGTGACTCCAGCTAGTTCTCACACAAAGGGGTACCCACCATGGCTCTGAAGCACTCACCAGGCACCAGCACACAACCAGGTACCCAAGCTTATTACCTGCAAGGCTCATAAAGGCTCTGCTTAAGGATTTCTGTCAGGAAACCCCAGCAAGGGGGCATTGTGGGGACCCTGCCATCTCACAGACCATCCAGATGCCTTAGCAGGTATTAGAACCACGCTCTGTAAGGGAACATACAGAGGTTACATGGAGGTTACATCTTATACAAACTATACTCTCCCTATTGGGGCCTGACATTGGCTCTGGTCATGACTAAAATCTGCACAAAATGCAAATGAGAGCCACTGAGGACTTGGAAGGTAGCAGATAATAGAGATGTCTGATACATGTAGAGAAATTGACCCAGATTCCTGGCTTTCTTTCTGGCTCTGGTCCTGTGTTAGACCACAAAGCAGCTTGAGAGACTGGCACTGAAAGCAAGCTCATCCTTATAACCAGAGGGACTAGGAAAGAAGCCTCTGGGGAAGTGAGCAGACAGAGGATCTCAGATCCTGTGTGAACCTACATTGTGGGCACATAGGGAAAGTCTGAAGCCAGTTCAATAGCCGAAGAATCATAACTCACAGAGTGGGGTCATAAGATACAACTACAAGTGTCTCCAAAGATAGTAGGACTAGAGTCTCCATATATAGCAGATACAGTCTCTCAGTGTGAGGTGGTATTACTCAACAGATACAAAAGTGGGAAAAAACCTGAGACCATGACCAGACAATGGCAACCATCCCACAGATAGTCCAGATGCCTTAGCAAGTATTAGAACCATGCTCTATAAGGGAACACACACACACCTGAGTGATGGAAATAGATAATGAATAGCAATTTTCAGCTGTGTGTAGGAAAGAGAAGAAATAAGGATTTTACAACAAGGGCAACAAAAGTGGGGAAAATAGCCTCCAGGAGCAGCGCGTTTGTGGTGCAGGCACTGAGCCCCAGAGATAACCCTGGAGGCAAAAAAAAAAAAAAAGGATTTTAGAGCAGAAAAAGATACTGCTGAAATAAAAAGCTCAAGAATGGGGTCAATAGCCAGATGGAGATAAAAGAGAAAGCCAGTGAAGATAAATACAAAATACTCAATTTAGATAATACAGGTATTTAAAAAAAAAAAACAGGCACAAGGTGTAGGGACAATACAAGTACCCAAGGCACACTTTGGAGACCCAGAGGGAGGATGGGTAGAAATATTACTTGGTGTGGTCTGGCAGGTGGCGCAGTGGATAAAGCATCAGACTCTCAAGCATGAGGTCCTGAGTTCAATCCCTGGTAGCACATGTACCAGAGTGATGTCTGGTTCTTTCTCTCCTCCTATCTTTCTCATGAATAAATAAACAAAATCTTACAAAAATATATTACTTGGTGACCATGGAAATAGCTCAAGCTAGTAGGGTGCCAAACTTGCAAGGCATAAAATTCTTTGTTCAGTTCATGGCACTATGGTGCTACAGTTTCTCTTTCATGTGAAGTAAATACATCTTTCAAAAAAAATAATAATAACCAAATTGCTGAAACAAACAAACAAACAAAAAAAACCAGTCTAGAAGCAGCTTGAGATAAATAACTTGTTATACCCACAAACACCAACATTCTGATACTGGGACATCAGAAGAAGCCATGGAGTCTGGAGGCAGTTGGTCATCTCTTAAGATGTGGGAAGAGAGAGTGGGTGGTTGTCAGGGTCTCTGGCGGGGTGATCTTCAGGGGAAAGGTAACGGACCTGTTCTTTCTCGAGTAAAGACACCGGGGAAACTGCAGCGTCCCCAGAACTCATTTATTAGCAGGTGGACATGAGTTAAATAGAAAACCAAACAAAGGGAATTATTATTGAAATATGTCAGAAATTACAGGTTTCTTAAAGGTCGGCTTGCCCCTATGGTAGGAGGCTGGTATGACAAGAATTGATGCAGATACATAAAGGTCAAGATAATTAGTCTCCAGATGCAGGCATTTAATTACCCAAAGGCATTTGAGGGGAGCAGAGGGGTTGAACCAGTTAAGGCAAGATAGAGAGAAGATAAGCAAGGTTTGATGCAAATTGAGGACATCAAAGGGCACTGCTAGGAGTGTGTGATAAGGTGTGTTCTCCTCTGTGAACTTTGAGTAAGTGAATCTTAAGGTAGGCGGCCATGTGGCCTGCAGTTAATGGAGGGAAGTATTGGGGTTTCTGTGGGCTTGAGAGACTAACAAGGCAAGCTTAGTCTGGGAGACTTTTTCCCTCTTGGCTCACCTCTATGAGACTTACCAGCGGGGTGTCTATCCAGACCTCCATCCAAGGATGGGAGAGCTCCCCTATGCTCTACCAAGCTATCACATAGTCCCAACAGGTGGTAGTGCAACGGGCTAGGTGCACATGGCACGAAGCACAAGGACTAGCATAAGTTCGAGCCCCTGGCTCCCCACCTGCAGGGGAATGCTTCACAAGTGGTGAAGCAGGTCTGCAGGTGTCTATCTTTCTCTCCCCCCTCTTCCCCCCTCTCTCCATTTCTCTCTGTCCTATCCAACAATGATGACGACAACAATAATAATTAAAACAACAATGAAAAACAACAAGGGCAATAAAAGGGAAAATTAAAAAAAAAGATGTGGGAAGAAAATTCTTTCTGCTGTAAATCATTAATCTCCCAATAAAGAAATTAAAAAAAAAAAAAAAAACTTCCTGCTTGGAATTCTGTCTCCAGTGAGTTTTGTCTTTTTTTTTTTTTTTTAAATAGTCACCAGGGTTATCATTAGGGCTTGGTGCCTATACAACAAATCCAGAAATCCCAGTAAATATTTTCCCTTTTTTTTATTAGATAGGACACAAAGAAATTGAGGTGAGAGAGGTGACAAAGAAAAAGAGATAGCTTCAGACCTGCTTCACCACTTGTGAAGCTCCCACCCTGCAGGTGGGGAGCAGGGAGGGCCTAGAATCCAGGTCCTCATTTATGTGCTTGGTTCAATCCAGTGTGCCATCACCCTCCCCCTTTCATGTCTTTCTTAAAATATTTTTTATTGGGAGTCGGGTGGTAGCGCAGCTGGGTAAGCACATGTGGCACAAAGCACAAGGACCAGCGTAAGAATCCCGGTTCGAGACCTCGGCTCCCCACCTGCAGGGGAGTCGCTTCACAAGCGGTGAAGCAGGTCTGCAGGTGTCTATCTTTCTCTCCCCCTCTCTGTCTTCCCTCCTCTCTCCATTTATTTCTGTCCTATCCAACAACAATGGCATTAATAACAACAATAACAGTATTAATAACAAGAGCAAAAAAGGCAACAAAAGTGGGGGAAAAAATAGACTCCAGGAGCAGTGGATTCGCAGTGCCCGCACCGAGTCCTAGCAATAACCCTGGGGCCAAAAAACTTATATATATATATAATTTATTTTAATGAAAGAGAGAAAAATACACACAGAGAGAAAGAGAAAACGAGAGAGAGAGAGAAAGAGGAGGCCTAAAACACTGCTCAACTCTGGCTTATGATGGTGCTAGGGATTGAACCTGGGACCTCAGAGCTTCAGGCTTGACAGCATCATGATAACCATTATGCTGTCTCCACAGCTCCCCTCTATGTCTTTTTAAATGATGCATTTTCTTTCTTGTACTTTTTAATGTTTCCTACATCTTTTTTTCTCTATTTTTCTCATCTTCCTTACCATATATGATACTTTGAATTTCTTTGATTTGGTGTTTATTTTTGAAATCTTGTACATATTTTTGTCCTACTTTACAGAGTTCTACCAGTACCATTTATTATTTTCACCTTCCTTTCTTTCAATTTTTTTTTTAAATTTTTACCAGAACACTGCTCAGCTCTGGCTTATAGTGGTACAGGGGATTGAACCTGGGGCTTTGGAGCCTCAGGCATGAGAGTCTCTGCATAACCATTGTGCTATCTACCCCTACCCTTCGCCTTCCTTTTGGCTAACAACGCCTTCTAGGTATTTGCCTTATCAATTGCTTTAGCATCCATATTTTTACTTGTTACGTTATTTTATGGGTTAAAATTCATTTTGCGTATTGTGTATTATATTTCATCTACTTAGCAGCATTGTTTTTTCTAGTTAATTTTATTCACTTATATGATTTTTGCTATTTTTTTCTTATAATACATTGTATCTTACCTGGAAAAATGTAATAGAATAACCAAAAGTGGTCAATAAAAATTTTTCTTTTTTTTATTGTACTATTTTTTTATTGGGGAATTAATGTTTTACATTCAACAGTAAGTACAATAGTTTGTATATGCATAACATTCCCCAGATTCCCATAATAAAATTTTTTCTTATCCCTTTTTTTCTTATCCTTTATTAATGATTGCCTCAGAATCAGCTTCTAAATAAATAATTACCATAAACTACTTTAAAAAGTTATTATTATTTATTTTCCCATTTGTTGCCCTTGTTGTTTTGTTGTTGTAGTTATTGTTGTTGTTGATGTCGTTATTGTTGGATAGGACAAAGAGAAATGGAAAGAGGAGGGGAAAACAGAGAGGGGAGAGAAAGATAGACACCTGCAGACCTGCTTCACCGCATGTGAAGCGACTCCCCTATAGGTGGGGAGCCAGGGGCTGGAACCAGGATCCTTACACCGGTCCTTGCGCTTTGCGCCACGTGCACTTAACCAACCTTTGGGTCCATGATTGCTCAACAATTTATTTGACTTTGTATGTTAACTCTCTTTTCAGCCACCAGGTTCCAGATGCCATCAGGATGCCGGCCAGGCTTCCCTGGACTGAAGACCCCACCAATGTGTCCTGGAGCTCTGCTTCCCCAGAGACACACCCTACTAGGGAAAGAGAGAGGCAGACTGGGAGTATGGACTGACCAGTCAACGCCCATGTTCAGCGGGGAAGCAATTACAGAAGCCAGACCTCCCACCTTCTGCAACCCACAATGACCCTGGGTCCATGCTCCCAGAGGGATAGAGAATGGGAAAGCTATCAGGGGAGGGGATGGGATATGGAGATTGGGTGGTGGGAATTGTATGGAGTTGTACCTCTCCTACCCCTCCTACCCTATGGTTTTGTTAATTTATCCTTCCTTAAATAAAAAATAAATTTTAAAAAACAGTAATGTCAATGAACCTTAAAAGCTTTGTGGCAAGTGGAAGAGACTAGGCCTTTTGGAGAAGATGAACTGTTGGGACTGACAGCATGTGCACGCCAGGGTATGAGGGAAAGAGGAAGGGTCAATTACCAAGGTTCTTACAGAATCTGGAATGGTGGGGCAGGGGCAGATAGCATAATGGTTATGCAAAGAAACTCTCATGCCTGAGGCTCCTGAGTTCCAGGTCCAATCTCCTGCACCACCATAAGCCAGAGCTGAGCAGTGCTTTGGTAAACAAAAAAAAAAAAAAAAGAATTTGGAACGGTGAATATGTTCAATTTCTTGATTATAGACACATGAATATAAAGCTTACAGAACCATACACTATACTATGCCCTTATATGCTATCCCTTACTTAAAAATGAAAAGCAGCTAACCATCCCATTCTTCTATGACTACCATTTGTATTGAATAACTGAATACCTTTTTCCATTCATTTATTTGTATCCAAATAGACTGTGTCAAGCAGTCATGTCCTGCCCTCTCCACAAACCAATTTCCCTAAAATACTTTATCTTAAAGCAAATCTATATTTTGCCCTTAGGACTCCCTTTCATGAAATCACTTTCTTATCAAAAACTATTTTGGGGGATGAAAATTTTTAATATTCTGTACCAGTCTTTAACCATCAATAATGATGTTAGTGGGGGTGGGGAGGTTGTTTTATATCCCAGGTGCTTTCAATCAGGTTGAGGAAATTCTCATTTCTTCCTAGTTTGCTGAGAATTTTTATTATGAATGTATGTATTGTATTATTTCAGATGATCTTATCACCTTCACTGAGATTTCTGTCCCTTAATTCTGCTGATATTATAACGAGTATTAAACTAGCCTTGCATTGCAGGGGTAGCTATACCTCATTCGTGGTGTTTTTATTACTATTGTTGCTGGATCCAATTCCCTAGCATTTCTCCAGGATTTTTGCGTCTGTTGTGGATTGAATGTTTGTGTACTCCTACAATTCCCCCATTCATATTTTAAAGCCCTACCCTAATGTGAAGATATCTACAGATGAGGTCTTCAGATGGTAATTAAAATTAGATCAAGTCATGAGGGTGAGGACTTCAAGATGTTAACCAGTGGCCTTAGAAGAAGATAAAGAGAACTGTCTATTTGCTTATGCTCCCAGGAAAGGTATTAAGAGGACACAGTGAGAAGGTGACTTCTGCAAGCTAGGAAGAGCCCCTCACCAGAACTCGACCATGTTTGATATCCTGATCTTGCACTTCAGCCTTCAGAACAGGGAGAAATACATGTCTGTTGTTCAAACCACCCAGCTGTAGAATTTTGTTACAGAAGCCTAAGCAAAGATTGCACTGATGTTTGTGAGGGATTCAGCTGTTCTTTACCTTGTCTGGTTTTGGTGTGAGAGCTGTGCTGAGCTCAGAAGTTGGTTTGGGAAATGTCCCTTCCTCTTCTATAATATGATAGCTCTTCTTCAAGACTTTGTAAAATTTACCTGGGCTTAAAAAATTTCTTTTGGTGAGGACTTTCACTTTCTTTAACAGATACAGGTTATCTAATGGTTTCTTAAGTATACTTTGACATTTGTAGTTTCAAGAAATTTGTCCATTTCTTCCACATAGTTCATAGTATTTCCTTGTTCTACCATTTCTAGGGTTTGCAGAGGCCCTCTTGAATTCCTGTGGTTGGATGTGTGTCTCTTCCCTGTTTCTTAGTCAGTATGACCAAAAGTTTATCAGTTTCATTGATCTCTTCAAAGAATGCAATTTTGGTTTCTTAATTTTCTCTATTGTTTTTCAAGAACATTCAGCTTTTTATTATCTCTTATTTTCTGTTTGTACTTGTTATGTTTATTCTTCCTTCTCTAGTTTCCTAAAAAGTTTCTTCCCTTGAATAACTTTTTCTGTAATGGGTCAGATCAGAAACATTTTGGCGTTGTGAGCACTAAGTTACCCCTCAGGAAGAACTCAAATTCTGCTACTTAGCATAAAAGTAACCTTGAAGCAGTTACAGAACCCAGACCTTCCACTTTCTGCATTCCACAATGACCTTGGGTCCACAACTCCCAGAGGGTTAAAAAATAGGAAAGCTATCAGGAGAGGGGAGGGGATACAGAGTTCTGGTGGTGGGAATTGTGTGGAGTTGTACTGCTTTTATCCTATGGTTTTGTCAATGTTTCCTTTTTATAAAAAAGGAAAAAAAAAAGAACAGAAAGAGGAAACACAAAGTAAAACTTGGACTGGGTTTGGTATCTTGCACCAAAATAAAGGACTAGGGGTGGGGGTGGGGTGGGGTTGAAGATAACTCTCAGGTCTTGGTGTACGATAGTGGAGGAAGACCTAGGCTGGGGGTAAGAGTGAGAAAGCTGAGAATTTTTATACACGTACCCAAAACCGTATTTACTATAAACCATGAACACCCCCCCCCCCAATAAAAATATTACAAAAAAAAAAGTAGCCTTAATGAGTGTAATGGATACTTGTGGCTGTGCTCTAGTAAAACATTTTTTAATAGTAATAAAGAAGAAAAAGACAAAACGGGGAACATGGGGGCCAGTGGTGGCACACCCTGTAGATTGCAGATGCCAGCATGCTTGAGGACCCCATTTCCAACACCCACTCACCTCCCCCACTGCAGGGGGCAAGTTGCATCATCAGTGGAGCAAATGCTGTAGTTTTTCCCTTCACCTCACCCCTAGTCTCTCACTCTCTATCAAAGATAAAGAGAATTCCCCAATAAAGAAATTTGAAAAAAAGATGAAGAGAAAACATGGCTGCTGGGAATAGTGAAATTGTTGTGCAGTATCTGAGTCCTAGTGGAAAAATCCTGGTGTAATAATAATAATAATAATTAATAATAATAATAGTAGTAGTAGTAGTAGTAATACCAGAAAAGGTCAAGCTTTGATCCATGGACTGTAGTTTACTGATCTCATGTGAACTTTGACCTTTGTTTTCCTCATGTAAATATACATTGCTTTATAATTCATCCTGGATACAGTTTTACCTCTATTCCACATGTTTTGATATTATGTTTTTCAATTTCATTAAATTCAAAATCTTTTTCATCTCCCTCTGTATTAGCCTGAAGAGATGCCCTCCTAGGGCCAGCCAGGCCCCACCAACAACAAGCAGTTCACCTGCAGTCCAGTCAGCCCCCAGCCCTCAGTAGTGTTCTGATGGGCTTCCACAGAGGCTCCCACTTAAGTCAAAAGCAGAGAAATTTTCCCAGGTCAGGAGGCCAATGGAGACATCAGAACTACATGCAAAACAGAATCCTGGATGGTGCCAGACACTGAGAATTTCAGTGACATCATTGGGACAGCCAGTAATGTCTGAGCAAATGATAGGGCTGTAGCCACAGGAGCTCTGGCCCAGACAACACTGTTCAATCTACTCAGTGTCCCAACTGTTTCTTGGAGGGGAGTATACAGGACAGTACTGTTTCTGCCACTGTTTAAAAGTCTGGCATGATTTCAAAATGAAAAATTAGGGTCTTCAAGTTAGCTCACCTGCACAATCTGTCTGCTTTTTTTTCATCTGTGAGATCTTCATTCCAATCCAGCTCCCACTGCACTGGGGGGAGGTGTCATTGCTGTGGTGTCTCAGTGTCTCCCTATGTTTCTACCTCTCTCTAAAATATCATCTGGGAGCAGCGAAGTCCCAATGATGTAAAAAGAAAAAAAATCAAAATAAGCTCTAGTTAAAATAAATTTGAAAAGACTTGAGGCTACTGGAATAATATACAAAGAACTATTTTTTTCTTCTTCTTGGTGATTACAAGACTGTAAGATTATAGGGTATAGTTCCACACCACACCCATAAAAGGTCTGTGCCTCGACCCTCCCAAAGATAATCACCATAGTTTTCACAACTTCTTAGAAATAGTCTGTTTTCAACTGGGAGTATGGATCAACCTGTCAACACCCATGTTCAGCAGGGAAGCAATTACAGAAGCCAGACCTTCCACCTTCTGCACCCCATAATGTCCCTGGGTCCATACTCCCAGAGGGTTAAAGAATAGAAAAGTTATCAGGGGAGGGGGTGGGATACGGAATTCCTGTGGCAGGAACTGTGTGGAATTGTACTCCTCTTATCCTATGGTCTTGTCAGTGTTTCCATTTCATAAATAAAAACTTAAAAAAATAGTCTATTTTCTTCTAGAGTTTTTTTGTTGTTGTTTATTTGTTTTTGCAAGTTCATATGTATCAGTTCTCTAGATTCCACACATAAGTGAAACAATGTGGTAGTTGTCTTTTATCTCTTTAGTTATTTCACTAAGCATAATCACCTTCAGTTCCACATATTTTGTCTCAAAGGATACAGTATTGCATTTCTGACTGCTGAATAGTATTCCATGGAAGATATACCCCATAACTTCTTTATCCAGTCATCTGTTGATGGGCACTTAGGCTGCTTCCACTCCATAGGTAAAGCATCTATGAACATAGGGTTGCATGTGTGCCTTCAAATCAGTGTTTGCATATCCTTTGGATAAATGCCTAAAATAAATGCTGGATCATAAAGTAATTCTATTTTTATTACAAAAGATTCTTTAAATCAATAAGAAGATGAATGTCCCAGAAGAGAAATGAACAAGAAGATAAACATACCCATGTGCCAACAAAGAAAGAAATGCACAGTGCAAGGTTTTTTTTTTAAAGCCAGTGTCACTGATAATTAGAGACACATACCACTGATGGTTGCAATTTTAAAACATGAGGCTGGAAATTATTAAAAGAACAGAACTGCAGCCCAGGATGTGCTGCAGTGGGTAAAGCATTGGACCCTCAAGCATGAGGTCCTGAGTTTGATCACTGGAATTACAAACACCAGAGTGATGCTCTGGTCCTCTCTCATAAATTAATATTTTTAAAAGAAGAACAAAATTGTGAGATGCTATTTTCAGTATGGAAATGCCTTCTCTTTGTGTAAAATGCAACCCCTGTGCAGGATGGGCCCTGGAAGCTGACCTAAGGGATGGACCTTTAGGCAGCTGTGACCACAAAGCTCATTGGGCATATATCCTGGGCTTGTCTGGAGTGTGGGATGTGGAACACCTGGCCATGTAGGTTCAACCCATCTAGCTCAACCCCACAACTACCTAGGGTGCCCCTAAGGAGCAGGAATGATGTCCTCCTTCCTCCTGTCTCATTGATGTCCTGCATAGGTGACCTCAGTTGCCTCATGGGGCTTAGCTCCACCAATCAGGTACTGGGAGTGGCAGAGTGGGGGTATGTCCTACTATGTGCTGGGCCAGGAGGTCCATGGGTCAGACCCCTATCCCTATGCCAATGTTGCTTCTAAGCAGACCAGGTCCCCTGAAACCTATGAGAGCCTCAGGGCCCTGATGTCTGCCTTGGGGCCAGGGTAGGGGTGACAAGGCACTGGCAAGGACACACATGCAGTGTCTCCAGGGACACCTGGTGCTGACAGTGGTGTGAAGAGAATGTTAAACTACTAAGAATCTCAAGTAAAAACTGTCTTCTTTCCATGATCTCAAGAGAGGCCTTCTGTGATGAGAACTCCGCACATCAGCACACCTACTTGAGCCCTTGCCCCCCAAAAAGTTGCTGAATATGTCAGCCTAAGTTCTCCCTACACACCAGTGAGCAGCATCTCCAGGAGACACAGTGGGGTCATTGTGTGTGTGTGTGTGTGTGTGTGTGTGCGTGCGTGCGTGCGTGCGTGTGTGTGCGTGCGTGTGTGTGTGTGTGTGTGTGTGTGTGTGATAATGATTTATCCTGTGTGTGTTTGCATGGTGCCCTCCAGTACTCTCACCTGTTTCTCACCTCTTTGGGTTTAAATGCTGTCCTTCTGGCCAGTTGTCCCACCCCCAAACTCTGCCACACATTTCTTGAACCCAACATCACCCATATAGAATCCTTCAACAGCCCAATTTCCAGTGTCTGTTTACCAGAACCTGGGAAGCATCTTTCAATGCCACAGGTTGAGGAGTCCTGGCCCAGATCCTCCTATGTGTGTCCACCTCATGTCTGACCACTCTGCTTCCCCACAGGCATCATTCATAAAGAATCTTCTGAGAAAAGTTTAGAGCTTTTCACTGTCACCATCCCCCATCTCAGAATTCTATCTCAGTGGGTCTGAGGTAGATCCTGAAGATGATCTGAGATGCAGACAGATGTGGGGACCCCTAAATCAGTACTTCTCAAAACAATGTCCCCAGACAACACCTTTATGGAAATAAATGAATGTTCTTGACACCCCAGCTGTGGAGCAGAGCCTCAGGGCTCTGTTAATGGCCTCTGTTAATATAAGAGTCTCCCATTTTCCTCCCCAGAGCAGCTAAGCAGGTGGTTCTGCCTCCTTTCTATGGTCAGTAGTGATGGGACAGTGTCACTCTACCATGCTTAGGAGGGTCACCTGTTAGGAATCCTTCAATGTGATAATAAGCCATCAATCTATAGGGCCTGTCCACCCCAGGGTCCCAGTGAGACACTCTGAGGGACTAGCTGCCTTACTCATTTGAGCCTCAAAATAGGCATCTGTGGGAACTAAGTCATTGCTGAAGAACATGCTGGGGGGGATGATAGAAGAGTGGGCTCTGGGAGAACCAGGGGTTCCTGGACATGGACCCCTCAAACTTCTCACTGCAAAGATCCCTTGAACTCTGCTGCCTGGGTTCAACTTACCGCTCAGTCTGCTGAAATTTGGGAATCCCAGATTCATGCAGCCTCATAACAGCCGAGCAGTCTGTACCCTGAGTTTTGTTTTCCCTCTGTGGGGGTGAGTAGGCACCAGGCACACTAGCATAGGTGGAGTGGGGTGCACAGGGCACCAAAATTCATACTGGGAACATTGCAGTGTTAGTCTGGGCCCAGGTGGGTGAGCTCCACTTCATATAGACTGGGATTTTGTGGGAAGTGACAGCAGTACTATTGTGTGCCACATGCACTGTCCCCTAAGTCTGGTCCTCCATGCCCTCTCTCTGCATTCCTCCCCATCCTGCCCCCTTCCAAGTATAAAGCTGAGGTTTAAAGGCTCAGCCATTCGCAAGACTTCAGAGACCACCAGATACCAATGACAAATTGCCTTGATGTCCCAAACCTTGTCTCATCCCTTGTTCCTTACCCTTGTGGAGATCAGGTGACACCACTTGCCTTCCAGCACCCCTACAGGCCCAGACTGCCCCAAACCTCCACCACCACTCTTTGAAGTCCTAGGCAAGCTCCAGCTGGTTCCCCTGCCACCTCATACCCCACTGCTTGCAGAGGTTTGTGCTTCACTTCTGAAATAATTTATGAGAAGTCAGAAATTCTCGCTCTTGTGCTTCCTGAGATATCATTTCAAGCCCAACCTCCTCTCTACCCTGCCCCTACCCTGGATCCTGCACTAGGTCCATGAAACTTGTCCATGACTCTCTGTTGGGACTCAACTACCAGGTCCCCTCTTAGTACCCCCCAGTAGGAGGCTTTCTTGTTCCTCCAACATTGCCTGTGAGCTTCATGTCAGGTGGAATTCGGATACTTCTCCAGGGACAAAGCCTCACATCTACCCATCATCCCATGTGCTCCAATGGGGACTGACATATCTCAGCTGCTTATTTATACAGATACCCCTTGGCACCCCCGCCAGAAAGGGAGCCCTGGGGGCAGCACCCTTTCTCCCTCTTTTTTTTTAATTACCACCAGCGTTATGGCTGGGACTCAGTGCCTGCACAATTAATTCACCACTCCAGGAGGCCTTTTTTTTTTTCTTCTTTCTTTTGATTTTCTTTTATCTGCTTGGGACAAAAAGAAATTGAGAGTGGAAGAGGTGATAGAGAGGGGATGAGAAAGAGAGACACCTATAGCACTGCTCAAGAAGTTTTGCCACTCTGCAGGTGTGGATCAGGGGCTTGAACCCAGGTCCATGTGCATGGTAACATGTGTGCTCAAGTGGGTGGACCACCACCTGGCCCCAGCCCATCTCTCTTGTTGAACTTTCTGGATAGGTGTTGTATAAAGAAACACAGTACTTTTGGTGAGCAGATGAGGGGGTAGGCTTGAACCCCACCCAGGCAGGAGAGGGCTGGGTTAATGGGAGTGGTAACTATGATGAGGACATGAGGAAAGGTACCTCCTGACACTCCCCCTGGTTCCAAATGGCACCTACAGAGAAGGGACAGCCCCTAGTTAGCAGATCTCTCTTCTCCTAGAGAACTTCAGCCAGTCTCAAACTCTGAAACCTCTGTTTCCTCAGATTTAAAATGATGGCAACTCTCTCCAGGAGTGCAGGATGGCAGTAACCCATGAGCAGGCCCTGTACAGTGTCCTGCCTGCCCTTGGAGGCGGCCTGGGCATCCTGTCTGGGGTAGCTGCTGAATTATTCACGTGCATACATGGTGTGCTCTGCACTCCTGCTCCTGACTGCCTCCCACTCGAGGCTCTTAGTCATCTCTGGCTCCAGCTTGGAGCCTCCATCCTGTTAATGGAACCACAGTCGTACCTCCTCCCCACCATGGCCTGTCATGCCAGCCCCCCTGCTCTGCAGCCTCTCAGCTCACACATCCTGCCTGCACTGTCCCAGTCCTCCCTGTGCTAGTTCTGGTGGCCACATCACTGTGCCAGGTCCAGTATTAACAGACACAGGCTCCAAGCAGAAAAGCGCTATGTAGATGTGCCTTGAGGTGTGTGTGCTAGTATGTGCATTCCGGTGTGCATGGGCTTGTTGTGCCTGCATTTATGCATATGTATGTGTCTGTGCCTCATATTTAAACTGTGCAACCAACAATATTTTCATAGCTTGCTCCTGTGGATATAGGTGTGTGCACTTGTATACACACAGAGGTGTGCAAAAGGCCCAGTGAGTAGGAGCTGGGGTCTGGGTCCATGAGGTGCAGGTCAGTCTGGTGTTCCTAGGCTTGGTTGGGGCTTATCTTCATTTGTCATTCTCTGCTGGTTTATCCAGACTACCCTCCCCAAATCTCCCATGACCCCATGGGACCAGTTCTGAGAGAGGTCCATGTTGTCCATGTGTCTGAGTAACATGTCTGAGGACCCTCCCAACCCAGCCCAAGGCCAGCTTCTGTGTGGAACACACATAACAGCTTACTGTGTTATAAGAAGAAAATGCCTTTGGAAGCCCCAGGAAGCCAGAAGCTCTGCAGAGACGTCACCCTCTCACATGCAGGCTGGGTTTCCCTTCACCAAAGTGAGGAGAGAAAAAAGTATTGGGGAGGTGGGGGCATTGTGACCTCCACACCTCAAGTTGCTGCTGGGCTAGGGCTGGGGATGGGGGTTAGTCCTTCATGTCCCACCCTGAGCATCACCCTGGACCCCACAACTCTGATTCCCCCAATCCTGGGTGGGCATGCAGAGCAGCAGCAGGCACAAACGAGGGTAGAACCATTTATACCATGGTTCTCTGCTGCAGTGTGGGTGCTGGGTGTTGCCACCACAGAAGTGGATTGCTGGTTGCACCCCTTGTGGGGCTCTGGTGCTGACAGGTGGGGCTGGGTGCTGAGGGTTGGAATTAGTCCTTATCTTAGTTTCTGTGTGACCAGGCCTCAGTCACCCTCAACCTCAGCCTGGTCTCCTGATTGTGAGGTGCTGGTGTAAGGAGCCATGCACCTGGGTAGAAGGTCATGTGGGTAGCTGGGGAGGAGGAACACTAGGGGCATATCCAGCTACCTGTGGCTTCTGAGGCCCTGCATGCCTTCTAGAGCCCAGCAGAATCAGTGCCCCTGCCTGGAGCTCCTGGCACTGCAAGGTGACCCATGCTGTCACCCCAGTCGTGAGTCCAAACCCCAACCCTGCCTCAGAGAAGCTGCATGACTTTCGGGAGATACCTAAACTCTCTGAAACTTTAGTTTCATCTATAATTTGGAGAGGCTTATCCCAAACAGTAAGGCCACAGAGAGGAAGTGTGTCATTGGAACATGCTGGGTGTGGGGTCACCCCTCTATTAGTAGAGCCAGAGCCCCACTCCACCTGCTGAGGGTAGGTGTGCAAACATCTGGCTCTTGAGAGCCAAGATGAGCCACAAGCCAAAATGCTGTCAAAATCAAGCATCTGGGGAGGCATAGGAAGAGATGCTCTGTGCAAAAAACTTCATAGAAGAGGTGGCCTTGTATCAACGTTAATAAAAAGTCCATTTTGATAGGAACAGAGATGGGTAAGGGGCAGGAAAGGCATTCCAGATAACAGGGAGACCTAGACACCAGAAATCAGCACCCATTTGGTCCCAGACACTATTCTCCAACATACAGGTACCAAGTGGAGCCCAAGCCCTCCAAATCTGCTCACAGAAACAGTGTAGCCCTTCTTGGCTATGTCCCTCTGCCAAGCCTGCCACTGGATCTCTGTAGAACCATTCTCTCCCTTGCTTATGTGTCAAGGGTTCAAGTCCACCCAGATATCCAGGTATGCTGGGAAAAAGCTGGAGTCTGAGCTGCTTTGTTTGGGCCTAGGAGTAGCCTGGATGTCATGTGGTGGGTCCACAAATGTGGGAGCTGTGTCCCATGGGCAGCCTTCTTTTCTGAAACGCCATGAGTCCGCCACATGCAAATCTCACTTTGCTCACAGGGACCAGGCATCCTACAAAAGGCCCCAGAAGATGCATTTGATTTGGTAATTTTTAGTGGGAAATCTGATTCAAAGCCATGGCAGATTTGTAGGGAATCAGTTATTCATGCCCAAACTGAAAGCATAAATCCTGCCCCACATAAGTCACTGTCTGAAAAGCTGTTACCCTCAGCAGTGGCAGCACTTTTTTGCCTTGGCTCCAAACAAGTGGCATAAAACTCCACCTTCAGATTGATTTGCAAAGACCAGTGATACATTCACTGCTGTCTGGGTGTGATGCAGAGAGTACAGGCCCAGTGTGGGACCAGCCACCCTTCCCCAAGCTAGTATTTAGCAGCCTTTATCCATGGTGCTGAAAGCAAGTTGGTCTTACCTACTGTGATCATCATTAGGCAATCCTCCACAAGAAATCTCAACCAAGGAGAACAGCAGTGAGTGAGACCCTGTGTCCTACTCAAGGCCAGCATCAGAGGACCTCAACAGAAATTTATCTGACTGTCCAAATAGTTGCTTCTCATCAGCTTGCCCTTTATCTCCTCCATCCTCCTCCATCTCACTTTTCCCATGATGCTCACTGCCCAGGCTTCATAAGCATTATTTAACTAGCATAGTTTACCTACTATAATTATCCATGCCTCAAACCTTTGGCTTCAGTCTATGGAAGTCCTTCCACCCAAAGGAAGATGGCAGGGATACCCAATAGGTCATAGTTGGTGCCTGACTAAGGATGGCTTTGGAGATGAGTCATACCCACAGTTTTCCTATAAGAAGCCCCCCCTCCCCAATGATCTATACTAAGATACCACTGGCCTTGCTGTCCTAGATGGAAGTTAGCTGGAAGCAGTTCTTTCTGGAGTGTGTCCCTAGACTACCATGTACAGAGCTCTGTTGAACCCAGAGATGTCCATGGGCTGTGAATACAGTTGGGGAGCCAACACCAGGGAAGCATGTGATTTGAGCATTGCCTGGATGACATAGCCAGGATACCTTCTTTTCTGTGAACACCTGTCAACCCATTGTGCCCTCACCAAAAACACACATTCTTGGACCTCAACTCATCAAAACAGTAACCAAACTCCCAAGGTTTGTTCCCTGAGTATATTTCTCCTTTTCTTTCTTTTTAAAAAGTAATTTATTTATGTTAATGAGAGGGGGGAGAATAGCACATCAGTCACTGATCAGCCTCAGCTTATGGTGGTGCTGGGGATTGAACCTGAGACCACAGAGCCACAGACATCTAAAATTTCCTGGGTATATTTCACTAGTGACATCACCAGAGATACTTACTGGAGGGAACGCACAGTTCACAAGTGTGTGAGATCTTGGGGGGCAGGGTTTAGGCTTCATCTTGTGTTTCCAGAGTACCAAATAGGAACTCAATTTGTGTTGTTCCATGAAGGATTTGTACATGCAGATGTTCACATGTGTACATATTTGACTATTATATATATATATATATGTGTGTGTGTGTCCAGAGGTGCAACTATTGGTAGGGACACCTGGTGGCCATGTGAGTCAGGAGTATTCAGGGTGTCACAGGCTATTGTTGCATGGACACTGCCCCTACTCAGCCTAGGAGCCTCCAGACCAAGAAAGGCATCTCTCCCCAGCTCAGGTTCCCAGATGGATGCCTCATGGGCAGCTGGGCTTGTAGGTTTGAGTGACAGGGCTCACTTCGCACCTATGCTGGGAACAGTTTTCTTGAACAGTTTTTTTATTAGAGATTTTAAAAATAGTTCACAGTATTATAAGATCACAGGGGTATACTTCCACACTGTCCCCACCACTCAAAGTTCCTTGCCTCCCTCATCCCTCATAATGAAAACCATCATAGCTCTCACAAGGTCTTGGGGAAAAAAGAGCAGGCAAACTGTTTCCAACACTTTGGAGGCAGTTTTCAATGCTTTCTTTATAAGCAGCCTGATGTGGGAAGCAAAATAACAGCTCAGTGAGAGATCTACAGGGCGTTGTGAAGTCTTCCCCAGAGGACAGAGCTAGGAAGCCGTTGGCAAAAGGCTGTCTTGCTGAGACTGCAGGACTCCTGGTAACCTGGGACCTTCCTCTTAGTTGATTAACTGGTTAAATATTGAGGAAATTAAGTCAAACCTTTTGCCTGCATCCCCTCCCCTAAAATTGCTCAGCTTAACAGTTTCTTCCAAACCTCAGAGTGTCTACCACAGGTAGAACTAAAAATTGCAAATGTTACTATGATTCCATCCTGACCTCCATGGGAAGGTGAACTGGGCAATGTGACCGGCACCTCACTTATGCTACTATGGAAAGACAGAAACAGGCTGAAGGTATGGATTGACCAACCAACATCCATGACCAGTGGAGAAGCAATTACAGAAGCCAGAACTCCTTCTTTCTGCACCCCGAAAGAATTTTGGTCCATATTCCCAAAGGAGGGAAATGTTAAGGGAAGATGACCAGAGAGCTCTGAACCCCATCCACCAGGACCCAAAATGTTTGTTAACAGGAATCTTTGTTTTTATACCATCACTGAAAGGGAAATGAGTGTAGAAAACACCAGAGGAAGTCAGGCACTGTTTCACTTATCTGAGAGAGAGAGGAGGTAAAAAGGAAGGACACTCAGAAGTAGTAATAGGTGTAGATGTGATTTAGAAAGGAAGTGAAGACAAGACAGTTGAAGTGAATAAAAATGGGCAAAAATGTAGATATAGATACAGATACAGATGTGTAGGTGTATATATAGATACAGATATTTAGTCAACCCAAATCTGTGACCTGGGGAGAACTATTGCAGTTTCTGCTGGAGGGCAATGGGGACATAGAACCCTGGTGGTAGGAATAGTATGGATTATATCTCCACTCTCTAATAATTTTGTAAATCACTAATTAGAATTTTTAAAAAGAGAATTGAAACACATGAAGTTGGGAGGGGAAGACCATCTCAAAGACCTCAGGAGAACTATGGTGGCTATCCTATGTGTGTGTGTTGGAGGGACCTATAGAAATCTGGTGATAGCACAGACATGATGGCCCTAGACCTCAAATAGATCCTTCTCTCCACTGTCACTTGGCATCTCCATCAGGAACAATATAATGGACCCCTTTGTGGGCCCCCATAGGACCTTGCCCTCAATGTGGTTCAACAATGGTAGAGACTGTTCCATACTCTGAAGGGAGGCTGGATAACATAGTCTACCTACCACCTGAGGAAGATGGGTCCTAAAATTGGTGCAACCTGGAATGTTCCTACCCATGACCACAGAATGTGAGCTCAGACCTACAGGGATGCAGAGGTTACATAGGCTCCTGTGCTGAATATGGACCCCAGATCAAATAAAAAATATTTATACACTTTTCCCATATGTGGGAACTACCCTCTTCCTTGACCCAGCTTTCTAACCCCTTTTCCAGCCATGACCTCATCTCCCCAGACAATAACTTGGGCCCACCTGTATACCAGATGTCAGGCTCAGGCAAAACTATCTTAACTCTTTCAGCCACTAGGTTCCAGATGCTACCATAATGCCAGCTGGACTTCACAGGGCAGACAACCCCACCAATATGTCCTGGATCCCTGCTTCTCCAGAGCTTTGCCTCTCCAGAGCTTTGCCCCACTTGGGAAAGAGAAAGGCAGGCATGTCAATGTCATGATGGCCCTAGACCTCAAATAGATCCTTCTCTCCACTGTCACTTGGCAACTCCATCAGGAACAATATAATGGACCCCTTTGTGGGCCCCCATAGGACCTTGCCCTCAATGTGGATCAACAATGGTAGAGACTGTTCCATACTCTGAAGGGAGGCTGGATAACATACTCTACCTACCACCTGAGGAAGATTGGCCCATCTAGGGCCAATTGATTGGCATGTCAATGCCCATGTTCAGCAGGAAGCAATTACAGAAGCCAGACCTCCCACCTACTGCACCCCATAATGATCCTGGGATACATTATCCATTATTATTCTTTATCACAGAAGGATAAAGAATAGGAAAGCTATCAATGGAGGGGATGGGATACGGAGTTCTGGTAGTGGGAATTGTACCCCTCTTATCTTATGGTCTTGTTGGTGTTTCCACTTTATAAATAAAAAATTTAAAATAATAAATTTGGTCATGGGAGTGGTGTAGAACTATACACCTATTATTTTATAGTCTTGTAAATCACTAAAAATAAATAAAACAATATGATGAAGATTGTGTTTTATAACTAAATAAAGCTAAACAAGAAAAGAAAACACAGGTAGATACCCTGAAGTCAGTCACCCCCACCACCAGACTGCCCTCCCATACCTCCCTTGCATTTCTCGGTATTTTCTCTGGGTACACAGACCTCTACAATCACTGCCACCCGTTCTGTTGTCACAAAGGTCCTCAGGGTCTACCCACACAATAGTTCTGACATATGGCTGAGTTCAGGCAGGGGAAAGGGACTATCCTGGAAGAAGGTCCACATCAAATTGATGTCCATAAGCCTCTGGGTTCATGGGTTTGGCAGGAAGCTAGTTTCCCTGCAGTCCCAGCTCTTCTTCAAGGAGGAGAGCTCTGCCTTCCCTTTGACGCCCACAACCTATAAGAGTGCATTGCCGAGACCCACCCTACTAGGGAAAGAGAGAGGCAGACTGGGAGTATGGACCGACCAGTCAACGCCCATGTTCAGCGGGGAAGCAATTACAGAAGCCAGACCTTCTACCTTCTGCAACCCACAATGACCCTGGGTCCATGCTCCCAGAGGGATAGAGAATGGGAAAGCTATCGGGGGAGGGGGTGGGATATGGAGATTGGGCGGTGGGAATTGTGTGGAGTTGTACCCCTCCTACCCTATGGTTTTGTTAATTAATCCTTTCTTAAATAAAAAAAATTAAAAAAAAACAATAAAACAACAAGGGCAACAACAAAAAAAAAAATTTCATATTGGAAGTTCTCCAAAGATGGCAGACTGAGAAGCTGCTAGTGGCTTGAGCTCTGACCACATCTTCTGGAAACAGTAGGATTTTCTGCCTTTAGTATGCCAGTCAATAAGGGGTCCTAGTGGTGACACCAAGGAGGTGACTACAACTTAATTTGGGTTAAAAAATAGAGTAGAAAAAAAAGGAAAAAAATGTTCTTTTAAGTTATTAAGCACACCTCCTCTCCCTTCCCCCCCATAACCAGTCCCTGGGGACCTGCTCCTAGCAGGCTGCCCTGCTGAGCTTCTTTCTTTACCAAGATTCTGTCCCACCAGGGAGTATCATGCATTCTAAGTCTATTCTTTTCTGAAACCTCGGGCCTTTTTTCTTTCTAAGTAGCCAACCCCCCCACCGCACCCCACATAGCTAATTAAATAATTAAAAATAAAAAAAATTTTAAAAAAAGAGTGCATTGCCAGCCCATCCTGAAGACCAGGAGCCTCAGGTTCATGTGAAGGGCATCCCTCAATCCAGGTGCCAGGTGTTTATTTTTGGGACTCAGTACCTGCATGATGAATACACTACTCTTGGTCTTTTCTCTTGCTTCTCTCTCCTTTATTTTCTCTCTCTCTCTCTCTCTTTTTCAAAGTAGACTGAAAGGAACTGAGTTGCTTCAACACTCTTGAAGCTTCCCCTTACCCTGCCAGTGAGGACCATGGACTTGAACCCATGGATATGGCAATGTGTGCACTCTACCAGGTGTACCACTGCCTGTCCTCACAGGGGCCTAACCCTCACCTGCCACATGGTCTGGTGCCTTTGTCCTTCCTGGAAACCTTCTCCACTCCAAACCCCCAAAGACTTCCCATCCCTTTGCCCCATAGCAAATCTCCAAGGCTTTTGTTCCCAACTTTCTTTTTGAAGTTGTTGAAGGAGACCCTTATGGATGGCTCTGCTCTGGGGTGGGCTTAGCCTCCCCATCCCATTTTCTGACTTGAGATGAAAGCCAGTCTCCAGGGAAAGTCAGTCTTCTTGAAACAAGGTCTGTTCCTGTGTCCTCACTATGCCCTTGAGGACCCTGACCCTCCCTTAGAAAACTCTGAGGGACAAAGCTCGGCATCATGCCAAGAAACCAAGGGGATGCTCTGTGCATAGAGGAGAGCCTCATTCTGAAGAAAGTTGCCAAACAGGAATAACATCAAGTTCTAAAGGCTTTTGTTCTTGGTGTCAGTTCTGGTCCAAGTAATGCAGCAGTCATGAGGATCCAGCCCCACAAGGTCAAGGACACCTGCACATGTGTCAGGGAAGCCTATGTTCAAATCACAGGCATAGGATCTGAAGTCACCCATAAGGTCACCCCACAGGTCTCCCCATACATTTCTGGTATTGTCTCTGGATGCAAACCCCCCACAACCTTTTCAACATTTGGGGGGGGATACTAAGTGATTATTTCTGTCACATAGGTCTGTGTAGCCTCCTGAACATGTTTGTGTGTGACCAGGTACATGTGGTCTTCACACCAGGGCACAGACTTTATGTTCTCAGAGGTCCTTCCAGAAAACTATCTAGGGGCCATCAGGAGAGGGAGAGAGAGAGAGAGAGAGAGAGAGAGAGAGAGAGAGAGAGAGGGAGAGAGAGAAGCAGAGGGAGGGGAGAAGAGGAGGGAGGAAGTCCACAGGAATGTGCTGAGATGAGGCCTGGAAACCCCCTCTACAAACATTTTCATGGAAGGAGGATAGGTAGACCCTGGAGCTCAATAATCTAAACTGAAGCTCAACTTGGGAGTTTAATGAGTGTGGCCTGGGGCACTCACTTGCCAGGTCCTGGCTTTCTGTTCTAAAGAGTATCAATGACAGTGACCTGGTGAAAAGTGGCCTAGAAAGACAGCTTACAAAGTAGGTGGGAACCATGATTTGATCAGTTTCCTGGTTGTTCTAGCAGATAGTTTGTGGCTTGCCAAAACCCAACCTTCTGACCTTTACTTCTAAAATGAGTCTGTCTACCCACTAACTTCTCCCCTGCCGTGAGGGTGAGTGATGCTGGGAGTGTGACAGTTTCTGGAATTTACTCTAACACTTTCCAAGGAAAGAAATTAGACACAACCCTCAGGGAGATAATGAGAACTACTGAGTGCCTGCTGCTGCCAAGTGCCACTCCCTGCTGGGTGGAACCTTCCCAGAAGAGAGGACTGCTGGATCCATTTTGAAGATGGCAAAAAGGAACCCAGGGGAGCCTGAGAGTGGCTCCAGGCCTGTGATGGGGAGGGAAGGATCCTAGAGTCTCATAGCATCCTAGAGTTCAGTAACAGTCAAGGACCCCCTCCTTCCCTCTGTAAATATTCTGTTCCAGGAGATCCTGGCTGAATTTGGACTTCCTCCTGGGCATACCTGCGGAAGCACCCACCTTCTGCACCCCCTCCAGCTGGGTGAGGTGTGTGCTTCTCAGGCTGCATTCTCCTCCTCCAGGCAGACATCATGGGAAGGACAAGAACTAGAGGCTGTGTTTTGGTGGTTATTAGTATGTTGCTATTAATTATTAATACATCAGTACAATTAATACAGCACTATATCAATAATTCATGTGCCCGTGCTTCAGTCGTGAGGCCATATTAGAAACTTGGCAGGCCTCTTCTCAGACCAGCAAGTCCCCAAATGTATGGAGTCTCTCTGTTAGCACCCTTATTCCTTGTTGTGCCCAAAACCATTAGCAATCAAGCATTTTAATTAATGTGCCAAGACTCAGATTAATGGCTCTCATCTTCTACATGGGGTTAGTAGATAGAGGTGATCCTGTCCTCTGGCCAGAGGGTCAGTTCCTGGAGCTGGTTGGGTGGGGGTTGGGGTGGTGTGGGCAGCCCAGTGGGAAGTTCAAGGTTCCTGCAGGCCTGCCTCTCTGGGATGTGCCTTTGACCATGCCCCCTGCCATCAGCTGGGGCTCTGGGGCTGATGAGGCAACTGCAGAGCTGGCTATTGGCAGGGAGCTGTCCACTAGCAGGTTCTGAAAATACCTCACTGAGGTTCTGCTCTTCTATTCTGATAAAACACTATGCCGGTATTCTCCACTTCAGCAGAGTTTGTACAGGTATTTGTGCAGAAGGTGTTTGAGAATCCTTGGATCCCTTGGGAAACAGATCAGCAGGTCTGCAGCCTTCTGAGCAGAACCTACACCTGTGCCCAGTGTCCCTATCCAGTCCCTGTAAGCTAGTGACTCCCAAGCCAGGTCTTCTTGTACAAGAAGGGAGAATTTTTTTTGTTCATGGGTGACAATGCACTGCAGGTATGAATTCAGCTTCTGTTTCTGCTGTTGTACTATTACTCTGACAGGATTGATCAGAAACAATGCCAAACTAAGAAATGACATGACCTTCACTGCCAGTGACAAGAGGTCTGGTGCTGAGGCTAGAGTGGGATGGGGGGAGGTGGGCTCCCTGCCCTGAAGGAGAGTTGGCTGTGGGTACCCCAGCATATGGAAGGAAGGTAAGAACAGGGCACACTCAAGCCTATGGCCATTTTCCAGTAGTGAGAGAGTATTCTAGGGAATTGGTTGAGTATAACTGGCATCCAACCATACCCTCCTCCCCAAATCCCTGGGCCCTCAGTATCCCCTACAACAATCACCACATACCAGCCTACATGACACAGAGCAGGGAGGTAGGTGTCTACCTCACAGGCTATGTGATGAGGGGGTGGGAGTTTTGGTTCTTTGAACCTCCAGAGAGAAGATTTACAGACAACAACAGTCTGGTGAATGTATTCCTAAAATCCTAGTGCTAAGATATAGTGGGAGGTCTTCTTGCACAAACCCAGGGCAGCCTAGGGAAGCATGTAGCCTCCCTAGAGATGCACTCACACATGTCCTTGAATCCTGCTTTTCTATATTACACCCCAGGAAAGGGCTATCCCTGTATCAGAAGCCTCACCCGCACCCCCAGGAGGTACAGCCCCCACCCTGCTTCCTTCACAGTCTCACTTCCCAGTGGAACAGTTCCTCCACAGAATGGGTGGGGGTTCTGGCCTGCAGCTCCAAATGGACAGGCCAGGGGTGGGTCACAGCCCTGTGGCTCAGGCTTCAATGTGACCAAACTGTACGGAGTGATCTTTGCTTTTTTGAGGACAACTGTGGCATTTAGCAAGTGAGGACAGTAAGGAAGACATTCCTCAGGACAATTTCCCATGTTCTTGGTTCCTGGACTTAAAATAACTCTCTGAAGGCGGGCTCTGCTCTGCTTCATAGCATCCCACTTCCCAGCAAAACTGAGCCAGGGCCCAGTGCCCTTCAGGGCAGGATATGCAGTAAGCTCCCTGCGGTGTGGGACACAAAGGGGTTTTCAGTGCCTGCTTTTGCAGCAGATGCCCAATAGCCTATCCCCAGCTCTGCCACCACCACCATACACTGTGTCTGGGGTCTTCCCTGAGCCACTAGCCAAGTGGAAGGAACTTATAGTCCCTATAGGATGTCTACCCATGAGCTGTTATCTCTCTGCTCTCCCTATCTGAGGGGACCAGTCCCCCAGCTGCCCCCTATGCCAGTTGCTAGTTACACTCATGAGGGCTCAGCAGCAAGGAAAAGTGCAGTACCAGGTTGGAACAATGACCTGGGGAATAAGGTTCTACAGGCAGATCCAGGAACCTGATCTTTCCCAGAATGATCAGCTTCATCTTTGCCCCTCACCTCTGAGAACTCATCGAATGAATTGTGCACTCTCAACACTTAGCCTGACAGCATCCCAAAAAGTCAGGGTGCAGGGACCAAGAGCTTGGAGGGTCAGTGGACAACCTCAAAGATGTCAGACACAGTTCAGAGCACCCCACAAGCTGATTTCCCAGCATATGCCAAGTACTGGGGGACACTGAATACACCCCATCTGGCTCCTCTGGGAATTGTGTGAAGCAGTAAATTTGTATTTTACACATGACAAATGCTTAGCATGGAGGAAAGTTAGCATATTACCAGCTTCACCATGGTGTCTGTGCTTGGGTGTCAGCCTTAAACATAAAAGAGCTAAATGACCATTGGTCATTATGTCCACCACTCAGGGCTGGAAGGCATAGAAACTTCACCTAGAAATACATCCAGGGGACCAAGTGATGGTGTGTCTGATTTAGCACACACATTACAAAGCACAAGGCTCAAGCCCCTGGCCCCCACCTGCAGAGAACAATATTCACAAGTGACAAAGCAGTGCTGCAGGTCTTGGTCTCTCTCTCTCTCTCTCTCTCTGGTCTCTTTCTGTCCTATCAAAAGTAGAGGGGAAATGGCTGCCAAAAGTAGTGGGTACATTGTATAGGTACTGAGCCCCAGTCATAACCCTGGTGGCAAGAAAGAGAGAGAGAGAGAGAGAAAAGAAGAAAGAAAGAAAGAAAGAAAGAGAGAGAGAGAGAGGGAGGGAGGGAGGGAGGACGGAATAAGAAAGAAAGAGAAAGAAAGGAAGGAAGGAAGGAAGGATGGAAGGAAGGAAGGAAGGAAGAAAGGAAGGAAAGAAAACCAATTTCTCTAGGATTCTACCTGGCTCCTACTTTCACCTCCAAGCCTGTGTCTGGTGGGAGAGCCAAGAAGCAGCTTACTATGCTTTGTAATCTGCCTTTTTGGCCAACTCTGGTAGTGAGTGGGACACATATCCTGTCTGTCTCCTGTTTGCTCACAGTGAAACCCTGCCCACTTAGAGACACCTGATGAGGGTCCCTACCACATTCCTCACCCTCCCTGGAAAGTGTCCATTGAGTCAGACATGTGTCCCCTATAAGGAGACCACGGAATCCAATCTCTGAATTTCCTCCTGTCACTGCAGTCCAGGAAAATGCACTAAAATCTGCTGTCAGCACAAAAGCTACAGACTTGTGCCCAACTTGGTGCCTGTCCCCAAGGAGAAAAGGGTGTTACAGCTGTTACACAACCTACCAAGCTGGCCCTGCATACCCACAACCCCAGTGGCAGCCTCAGCAGTGCCCAGCCTGGTCTCAGACTCATCCTGTTTGCACATTGTGCATTTCTGGTTACTGGCATCATTATTCAGATATTCCTGTTTATACCAATTCTTAAAAATAAAGAAAAAGTCAGTGCACAGTGGAGCATTCCCTGATACCCAGCCTGGCATAGAGACTGGATGAAGCTGAACACGACTGGCTGGCCCACATATGGATGGCCCATAACACACAGGGAAGCTCCCTATGAAGGGGGCCTGGATCCCACCTGCCAGCTTCCTTCCCCTACTGATAACAGCACCCTGACTTTAAAGAGAGAACCAGGTTGGTGGGGGCTCTAGCATCCCAAATGGTAAAGAGTCCCAAATCTAGCCAATTAATGCCCATTGTGAATCTTCTTTTTTTTTTTTTTTAATTTTTTTTTATTAATTTTATTTTTGAGAGAGATGCAGAGAGAGACACATACACACACGCTATGAGACACCAGAGCACTGCTCAGCTCTGGCTTATGGTGGGCGGGGGATTGAACCTGGGATTTAGGAGCCTCAGGCATGAGAGTCTGTTTGCATAACCATTATGCTGTCTCCCCCGCCCCATTGTGAATCTTCTAAGGTCTCTTAAAATAGTCTCCCTTCTTCTCTCTCCCTTTCTGAATCTCTCCTCTTCACCCTTGTCCTCTATCTCTCTCTTTCTCCCTCCCCTCACCCCCACCCAATGAGTTGCTGTCTTGTTGGGTACATGAATTTGTAGTCCCCAAGGACTACCTTCACCCTCATCTAGAGAGGACTGAATGAAGCTTCAGGAGGTAGCCTTCCCAGAGAAGAGGAGCTGTAATGTGGAGGAACCCCAATTTGATGACACCATTTGAGATTCCAGATCTAGCCCTGTTTGGGTCTCTTGGCTATACTGAAGTAAAGCTCCCCTCTGGGTTAGGTTTGTACCCTCAGCCAGCACAGCATAAGTTTAGACCTCCCCTGCCAAACTGGGTAGAACCAAACCCCCAAAACTCCTTGTCCCCTGCACTGTCTGTCCAGTCATGCCAGAAAAGGCTGCTAACACTCCCTGCTGGAGGAGGGGCAGATGAATGTGTGGGGAGGAAGACTACAGAAATCTTGGAGTGCTCAAAGAGGGAGAGGGCTGGATTTGAGGGGCTGAGTCAGTGAGTGGGAAGTGATAGAGTATGCTAGAGGCTGGCAACAGTGTGCATGAGTATCTGTGGACATGTATGTACCTGTGTGAGCGTGCATGCACCTGTATGTCCCCAGCCATAGGCACCAGGCTTGGGACAGATCAAATGATGGGACAGGAGAGTCAGGGGACTGACTGATATTCAATGGGACAATTGTTCTTATGTGAAAAGAGGAGAATTTGCCCAGAACATATAGAATGTGTGAGTGTGTGTGTGTGTGTGTGTGTGTGTGTGTGTGTGGTGAGGCTGTAAACTGGCACTTACCCTCATCAAGGGCAAAGTGGGGGCTACCCAGGAGACTGTGGTCACATGACTATCCTCAGAGGTGGCAGGAGGAACCTTTCCCTCTTGGCCTTTTCACGAGCCCCTCATTGTGTTGGCAAGGAGAACACCATGGTTTAGTCGCTCACTAAACCACTGGGACCAGCTACAGGGAAAATGGGTTGTGTTGTCACAGAGAGGACAAATTTCTTTTGCATATGCTCTTCTTTTCTTGACTGAAATGTCATAAACATTTCAGGCCTCTTTGTAGGAAAGAGTCCAGGGCAGGAACTAGGATGGGAATCCTGTCACCAAAACTCCAGGGGCCAGCTTTTTGAGACCCAACTCATGTCTCTCTGTGTTTTCTTTTTTTTTTTTTTATTGTTGTTGTAGTTATTATTGTTGTTGTTGTTGTCATGTTGGATAGGACAGAGAGAAATAGAGAGAGGAGGGAAAGACAGAGAAGAGAAGAAAAAGATAGATACCCAAAGACCTGCTTCACCACCAGTGAAGCGACTCCCCTGCAGGTGGGGAGCCGGGGGCTGGAATTGGGATCCTTACACTGGTCCTTGTGCTTTGCACCACGTGCACTTAACCTGCTGTGCTACTACCCGACTCCCTCTCTGTGGTTTCATGAGGAAAGCTCACTGATGGGCTTCAAAGGACAAATGGCATTCAGGAGTTAAGGTTCTAACAAGTGTCACTGTCCTTGCAATCCAAGACAAATGGCATTCAGGAGTTAAGGTTCTAACAAGTGTCACTGTCCTTGCAATCCAAGACGTCAGAAAACTCCTGATATCACAGTTGTTCCCAGAAACTTGGTGTCCCTGCCCCTGGCTCCTTCATCCACACCTGCTCTAGCTGTCCCCCTCCCCAAGCACCCCCAGAGGGCAGTCCTGGCCAAGCATACATCTATGAGGAACCCCACAGAGCTAGGGTCAGGAGGTGCCATGAGGGTGTTGTCAGGCACCCCAGTCACTGAGTCCCAGAGAGGGATGGATCCAAACAGGATTGAATGCAGGGGTTGGGGAAGCAGGGATAGACAGAGATAGAGATAGAGAGAATGTGGGGAGTTGGGCAGTAGCGCATCCGGTTAAGCGCACGCGGCGCGATGCACAGGGACCGGCATAAGGATCCCGGTTCGAGCCCCCGGCTCCCCACCTGCAGGGGAGTCGCTTCACAGGCGGTGAAGCAGGTCTGTATGTGTCTGTCTTTCTCTTCCCCTCTCTGTCTTCCCCTCCTCTCTCCATTTCTCTCTGTCCTATCTAACAGTGATGACAAAAATAATAACTACAACAACAATAAAAACAACAAGGGCAACAAAAGGGAAAATAAATAAAATAAAATAAAATATTTTTTAAAAAAAGAGATAGAGAATATGAAATGGGGGGTGGGGGGATGCAGGAGGCAGGAAGGGGGAAACCAGACTTCACCACACAGCACCTACATATTGACCCTGAGCCAAAGGACCCAGCTAGCTTCGAGACCAAGAGGAGCCCTCCCGCCACTGGCCTCTGTGTGAGATCAGTCCCTACAACTATGAGAAGCAGACAGGTGTGAGGCAGCAGGCAGTGTGGCTCCCAGGACAGCCTATGCTCTGCACTGGGACCCAGATCCTGGGCCCTGGTGCCCACTGGATACACACTACAGAGAGGCATCTGCATGGAGACACATTCATCCTGTGTAGTGCATGTGGGGAGATGAGAGAGCTCCCTTGTCACCCTCAGGAACCAGGGGTCCACCAAGTCAAGGGAGAAGTCCCTCCAGCTGCAGAGAAAGCAGTGAGCTCCCAGCACTGCCCTGTGGCCTCTCAGTGTCACCTGTGAGCCCCCTGCTGTGTCTGCATGTGAAAGCAGGGATTGTGCCAAAGGGATCAAGGGAGTTCCCTGGGGACCTCACCCTGTTCTTTCATCAAATTCCACTAAGCAAGTAATAACTCCTCCTCCCCCCACCCTCCCAACAGCTGCTCTAGCTCTTTCTATAACCCTCCAAGCTCCTGTGTGCTCCCTTGGCCAGTCACTCAGCCTCAGTGGTAGATCGAGGCAGCTGGTCTTACACTACCCAGACACTGAAGGCACAATGCCTGTCCACCAGGAGCTGGTGCCCCCACGCTGTGGTGGGGGATGCTCTAGGTCCTCAGAGCCCAGGTGCTGGCATGAGGGTCAGGACGTGGATACCTCATCTTGGGCCCACCTTCCTACCCTGAGCACCTGGATACCCTGATCCCCTGCCAGCATTGCTATCCCCCTGAAGTCAGTTGATAGTATGGACAGGAAGGGAGGGCCCAGCCAACAGAAGTGAGTGGATATCACGGCCAACCAAGCAGGCTCAGGTCCAGACTGGGACCACAGCTCATTTCTGAAGGCTGCTGCCATCTTGGAAGCTCCTTAGGCTGTGGTGGTCTTGGTGCCACATCTGTAGGGACAAATCCTCAGATTCAAGGCAGTTGACAGCTTGGCCAGCCTGGGGATAGATATGGATTAAATCAAACTGATCACAAAGCTGATCAGAGACCAACCTCTCCTTCTTGAATGTGGCACTTGATTGATGGTTCCCTGGGACCTTCAATCTTGTGGGCACTTCCGGCAGGGCTAAGAGCAGCTTCTGGAAATGTTGGGGCTAAACTGACAACAAGCTGGGCCCTCTCCACAAGGCAGATGTCCCTGTGACAGACCTCAGAGGCCAATAGTCACTCTAGGTGTCCTTTGAATACTTCTCCTAGTTTGGGCAGCAGAGAGGAGTGTGACAAACAGAGATCTCCCAGATTAGACACCTCTGTTCCTGGCATTATAGGCAGAAATCAAGGTTCATTCATATACCTGTCCTAGAGGCAAGAACCCCATGAGCCTGTCAGAGCCTGATTGCTCTGCCCTCAGTGCCAAGCCTTGCCTAGTGAAGGGTGGTGTGTGTGTGTGTGTGTGTGTGTGTGTGTGTGTGTGTGTGTGTGTGTGTGAAGTCCCCGTCATGGGGTCTGAGTGCCACCTGCTCCAGGAACCTCCCAGCTGTGCAAGGACCCTGCCTCCAAGAAGAATAGAAGCTCAGGGGCAGGGCTTGTCTCACTAAGCCATGGCACCTCTCAGGATTCTCCCTGCTGCCTGGCACCCAGAAACCAGAGAAAGGTGCCACTTTAGCCTCTGGGAGGTGCCTATGACTTCTTGGGAGCAACTTATACCCCAGGGCCCCATGCAGCACAGGCTCTAGGACACACATTATCAAGTAACACTTATATTAATTCAAAGTTTATTTTCACAATCACCTGGTGTGGATGGAGGTGGGAGGAAGCTGGGGAGAAGCCCAGCCCAGAGGAGGGATCTTGGCCCATGCAGCTCTGCTCCGGTGGGCTCAGCTAGGATCCACCCACAGCCCTGATGGGGTCTCCTTACTTGGAGCTGACTATGGGCTGACAGGGGTCTCCCTGGGATTCGTTGGCTGCCATGTCTTCCAGCCGGGTGACGGTGCAATCAATGCGCAGCTACAGCTGGTTGAAGGGGACCAAATCCATTGAACAGTTGATTTGGTTCCATTTTACCAGCTTTAGCAAAGCATTTGGCTCCTGGGTCCATGAAAGCAGCAGCTCCGATGAAGAATGTGGCTCCCCAGTGAGATGTGTGGCCGAGAGGGGGTGACATGGGGGCTCAACATTTCCCTGAAGAACCCACCTCTCCTGCAGATCCCGAGATACTGCCAGACTTCATGTGATGGAGGAACTGAAAGTGGTGTTGTGAAGGGCCACACAAGACTGGACACAAAAACACATACAATGAGACACACCCGTATGCCATACAGCCAGGTGGACCAACACACACATTTGCACCCAGACAGACAGGCACACACACTCACCTTTGCACATGCACACACTCATGGTCCCTCCAACTCTCCCCAGGATTCACCTGTGAGATTAGGTATTTCCAAGTCTATGACCCCCAAATCTGCCCTCCACTAACCCACCCCCCACTCACAGCCCACCCCAAACTCACTTTTCACTGGTGCTCCTATCACACCAATCAGCCCTGGGTAGTCAGGACCAGGGACCTTGCCCTCATATGGGTGAGGCCTATAGTCTGAGGTCCCCCATCACATGCTCAATTGGGACTGAGGCAGGTCAGGTCCCTCACTGCCACCTCAGGCCTTGGCTAATGATGAGCCCAGCGCAGGAGTAATAAGTGGGCTCTGGGTGGGAAGGAGCTGGAATGTTCCAAGGAAGCACCCTCTGGTGTGGCTGTTGGAGGTGAAGCAAGATGGGGGACACCTAGAGCCCCCTGGGCTATGAGGACCACCCCTCTACCTCCCAGGTTCAAGGTATCCTCTTGACTCGCAGGAGCAGCCTAGTGATTAGTGTGGGGAGCAGTGACTGGGGAGGAGTCACTTTTCCTTTCCGGAAGATTAGTTTTCCTGCCTTCATGTAATTCATCAGGAGTGCTGATGGGGTATGGAGCAGTTCCAGCAGCAGTGTGGGTGCTGTGTCCTGTGTGTGGATTTCTCTTTGGAATCAGAGCTACAAGGACTGACCACCACACCCAGCCCCACAGGTGGCAGAGCAGGGTTGCACTTCAGCACTGTGCTGCCCTCTGTGCCCTCAGCTCTGCTCAGTTGCCTTTTTTCTGGGTCCCTATCTCTGTCTCTCTTTCTGATGCTGCAGGGACAGGCCACACAGCATCATGCCCACCCTCCAGGATGCTCCAGGAACAAGGATGCAGGGAACCCCAGGTGTCAGCCTCCATGCCCTATGTGAACTGGGTGGAGATACTGTGGGGCCCAATCTGGCCAGTCTCTCAGTTCATGGTCCTTACGGCTTGGCCTCTGGAGGACAGAGGAAGAAGCCAAAGCACAGAGCGGGGAGACCCTCCCTGGCTCTCTTTTACATGCAGCTGGCATTTATCAGCCTTGTTGATGCTCCTAATGAAGCAGGAGATTTGACAAGCAATTAAATCACCTGGCATTGAACCTAGCCCTGTGCCACCACAAGAGCTGCATCCTGGATCCCGTCACTCTGGAATACAGGATTTCCACATTCCCATGTCAACCTGTGGACTTCACCTGTCTGAGATAATGCCCTTCTCTGACCTTTGAATGCACTTTGATTTTGAGCCAAAGATCCCCAGGAAGAGGGTTTCCCCCAAGCTACAGAACTATGCTTCTGCACCCCTGCAACTGTGCTCTCCTGCCTGGAACTGTCCAAATGCACCAGATAAGCCTCTCAGCTGCATGGAGACACTTTGACCCATGCTGATCTGGCCAGGTCCTTGCTCAAGGCCACTTGGAAACAAAGGAAGAGGAGGCTGAAGCTAGGGTGTGGGAGCATCCCCAATGCACCCAAACTTTCCTCTCAAGAGCCAGGAGACTCAAACAACATAAACTAGCCATTGCACCCAATGCAAAGCCCCAAGATGTGCTCATATGGCTGTGAGCACAGGCTGATGGGAGTGTGGACTGTTCTTTCCATAGGCCCAAAGTAACTGCACCAGGCACTGTTCAAACTCTGAGGATGTTTCCTGCAATCCTATGTGACCCCAGTGAAGAGGGTACTGGGGCACCCAAGCACATCCCCTAGCCCCCAGTTGTTCTCTGAGCCCTTGCATGCCTTGTGTAGTGAGTGACAGTTCCATGTTCTAGGCTGGAAGCCCCAGAGGCTGTCCCTGCATTTCTGATGAAATTGCTCCCACTAGTCATGTCAACTCAGCTTGCAGTTTTTTCTGTGTCCCTTTACCTCTGCATCCTGAGGTCTCAGACCCCACTAAAGGTTCTCCTTGTGGCCTCCCAGCTCCTTATAGGTGTCTTTTCTTTTATCTCTTAAAAAAAAAAAAAAAGCCAAGTTCTGATACACTGCAATCCCAGAACATCCTAGTAGTCCATAACTCCAGGGTTGGGGAGCTGGGGAACTGGGGAGCTGGGGAGCTGAGGAGCTGAGGACCTGGGAAGTACATCCCTCCAAGAATCCTCCCTCAAGCTCTCAGGTCACACACCTACCTCCCAGGCAGAAGCTGAAGTCTCTTTTCACATGCCCTGGAGTCTCTGGTGGGATTTAAGCTCCAGATTATCCCCAGTGAAAACAGCCAGGGCCACCACTGAGCCCTTCCTGCAACCCCCACATGTGTCTATCTCCATTCAGAGAGAGGTCCCTGAACAGGGTGCTCCTGGCTGCTCTTTGCCATCCAACCCTAGGCCAGGCAGAGACAGTTATTTCTATGAATACCCCACTCGCAAGAACAGTGGGTTATGGTTCAAGCTGCATGGCTTCTCAGGAATGCCCTCTCTGCCTCTCAGTCACCAGGACACTGAAGAAAACCAGGCTTCAGGAACACAGTTTGTGCATTGGATGAAGCAAACAATTAAATAGGTTTTAAAACATCTGCTGATGGAATCATCCCACACGAGGAAGTGCACTCAGCATTTTTAAGCAGCAACTGATCCTGGATGTGGGCAACCACTGCTGAAAACACCAGCAGCCCTGTGAAAATCAATAGAAAATTAGATGCTATGAAAATGTAGTATGTGTCCAATTAGTTCTAATTGGAGCAAACAATGAGACGGAGAGGCTGAGCCCAGGGGCCTGTGTCAAGAGGTCCCTAAGGAGGTTTCTACCCACCTACCAGGTTTACCATTTTCCAAAAAAGAACCAGAACATCTGGAGAACTAGAGGGTGATTGCCCTGAAGACATTGCCCCTGAAGGCCCCCTGCTTGGGCCCCACCTCTTCCAGGAGCCCCTCCACCCCCATCTTTTGATGAAGCCCACAAAGCCAGAATGTAGAAAAGGAGTGAGCTCAAGTGCAACGCAACCTAGCAGGCCACCAGAGCCGCATGGTACCCCTGCCCTGTCCTAGGTCTCTGACCTTGGGTAGAAAGAAGCCCACCTTAGGCTCTGGGTGTCACACACCCCACTGGGGTCTCCTAGAGGACTTCTTGGCCTCTCTGAGCCTTAGTTTCCCTATCTAAGTGCTAAACCCACACAGCCCCAGTCACTGTCACTGCATGCCTCCATTGTCACGGTCACAAATCAGTGTGTGTGTGTGTGTGTGTGTGTGTGTGGTGGGGGAGGACCCTGGCTACTGATCCCTCAAAGGCAACCTGAGTGGTATCCTTCCATACTGCCTGGAAAACAGGACCACAAGCAACAGCACCCACTTTGGATAGAAATCATACAGAGCCCTCCCCAGCCAGGCCCCATCAGAGAGGGCACCAACTTCTATTCAAAGACAACAGCCACGCAGACACACCTGCAGCTGAGATGCTGCTCTGTCACCCCTGACAGCAATGACCCTGGATAAAGATGGGGGACACTCTTTTCTCCCATCCATCCCTGTTCATATACCCATAGGGGAGATCCCATGCCTCCTAGCACCACCAGCAAGTCCCTTTCTCCCAAGTCAAATCTGGTTGCATTTTATGTTTTATGTTTTTGGGTGTTTTTTTTTTTTACTATGGAGCTTTGAAAATTTAAACATCAATAACTTAATATTTCTCCAGCAGCAGCACTACCTATTAACACTCAGATGCACCACTAAATTAATTTTTAATTCCAGATTTTTGTTAATTATTAAAATAAATAGCAGAGAATTATGGTTAGCGCCAGGACGCCGGGAACCCCCAGCCGAGTCTTTACCCAGGGAGCTTCCAGGGCTCTGTTCCAGGCTTGCAGGGAGTGTATAGGAACTCTCAAGGAGACCCACAATTAAAAGGCAAAATGAACACTCCAAGCAGCCCCTTTTCTCATTATTACCAATTATAACCAAAAAAGCCTGAAACAGCCCATCTCCATAACTTCTCTGTCTCTGTTTTTTTTAAAAAAAGTATTCTTTTTTAATATTGATAAAGGTTTAATACAGTTTAATAAACTTGTCAACAAAAGAGCATGACAAATTGATGGGGCCCCCTCCTAGAGATAAATTTTTCTTCAAATAGACCCTAAGAGCCAGAGGGGTGGGCATGAGATGGGGGAGGAGGCAGGGAGGCTGGAGATTCATGATTGTTTTGCTGTTCTTTGCAAAAAAATGGCAAGATGGATTTTTGTGTCTCATTATCTGAAAGGTAGGGCTGGATAGAAGTAGAAACAATTTGAGGAAGAAGTGGCCCTGGATTTAAAAAAAAAAAAAAAAAAAAACACCCGAGGTCTGGGGAGGTGAAAGGCAACCCCCAGCACAAAGGAGGCTCAGAAAAATCTGAAGTCCTCCTGCTCTCCCTTCACCTACCATAATGACTCATGACACTCAGAAATGACAGCAACCACTCAGACTGTGCCTAGGGAATCAGCAGGAGGCACTGGTGGGCTGTCCAAAGGTCTGAGGGGGTAGTGAAGGCCAAGATGTGCACATATGCAATCTGTCCCCATTCTGCTAACATTCAAGGCTTATTCACGTGCTGGGCTGGGATCTTCAGTCTGCACACTCTTGGGAATGGTGCCTGTGCTCTGCTAAAGGGTGGTTTGATCTCCACTGTTAGAAATTCATGATTTGTAATCACAAAAAAATAATAATAATATAAATAAATAATTGGACACCCAGAATCTCTCATAAAATAAAGATGAAAGAAATTCACTATTTGAGTGAAAAATGGAGGAAAAGCAGGTTCCTCTGGCTCCACAGGACAGACAGACTCCTCCTGACCTCCGGAGGGTGAATGTCCAATATAGAAGCGAGCACCAGGGAAAGACATAGAAGCACGAGAGAGGGGCTGTGCACATGCAGCCACACACAGGCTCCAGTCTAGACTGAGACCCTTCACCTCTGGTGGGCAAAGGCCATGCCAGGTCTATAGTCACGGGCAGTAAACAGTCTCTGGGCCAGGCCTGGGTCTGCTACGTTAAAGGGTGGGTGTAAAGGAATGTGGTGCTTCATGCATATCCTTGCAGTAGTATTTTCTGTGAGATTCAGATGGTTGGGGGAACCTATGAAGCACCCCAAGACCTCCTCCAGCCCAGGGTCAGCCCAGTTCAGCTTCTCCAATGGGACAGCTGAGAATGTGGTTATTTATACCGCAGAGCGGGTGGACAGGCAGGTGGCAAAGACACAAGGCCCCATATCTGGCTATGACCTCACACAAAGGCCTGCCAGGGGGCATAGCACAGCGCAACTGTCCTGGGTGCCCTTCAGCTTCATAGCCCCCCCACCCACCCCCTGCCAACAGGTTCTAGGGACAGCTGTCATCCCCTCCTCCCTGCTATAGAAAACACTGAGTCATTGTTGTCCCCACACCATGCACATGTGTGCTTATACTTGTGCACGCAGGCCATCTTACCTTCTACTCCAACAGTCAATGTTCTTGCCCCAAGATCTGTGACCCATGGGGAGACCCCAGATTCTCATCAGCCAGGCCTTTGGGGTGATCTTTCAGCCAGCATCCTTGCAGAGGGACCTTCCTCCCTTTGTCCTCTCCTTGGCTGAACACCAGAGCCTGATAGGTGCCTCTGTGCCTGTGGCCCCAATCGTGTGTCAAGTGGGCATACACCAGCTGGGCAGCATCCTCAGCAGGACCCAGCCCTATCCAGGATTACTTGGCTCTCTGAAAAACCCAACCAGAGTGTATCTCCCTGATTTCCAATGCCACAAGGGCCAGTGGTCATGCAGGACCTGCCACAGCATGTCTCTCAAAGTAAGGAGCAGCCAGAGGGCTGTGGGAAGTGGATCTCCTGTCCCTGCCCTTGAGATGCCAGCCCACATGCCGCCTGCATCTGCATCTGCACTGCAGCACCCGGGCAGCAGCTCTGCAGCTGCCTGCACTGCTCTGCACCCACTGCAGCTGCAGCCCCTCCCGTTCTGCAGCCTGCTTTCTCGGGGTCACAGCCATCCCAGGGCTCTGAGCACTAGAACAGTCCCTGGAACACCAGGAGCACCACTTGGGCAGCCCCAGCCCTGGCTGGCCAGGTCCTGGGCTTTGCAGGACCAACGCGAAAACCCAGAGCGGGACAGAGGCAGTTGAGAGTGAGCGAGGCCCCACGGTAGCCCCTTCCTGTCCAGGAGGCCAGCTGCTGCTGGGCCACCAACCTCAGTCCAGGCCTGGACCTCCAGAAAGCACGGAGAGAGCCGCCCTCTCTGGGCCACACTCTCCTCAGACCCGGTCGCCCATGCAGCAGTGGACATTACAGGCAGGGACCGTAAGGTGAGGCCCTCTGCAATCAGACGTGAGCAGCGGGGTGGGCTGAATCAGCACAAAGCCTCTCAGAGGGCTCCAGACCCTTATTCCAAGGTGCCAGCGATTCCAGCAACAGCTCTGGCCCCGCCCACTCGGGGGCCCGCCCACCGCAACTCCGCCAAATACCCTCCCTCGCCACGCCCTCAAGTTTACTAAGGTTCTTCCTACTTTGGGAAGTGGGGGTTGGGAGGGAATGGGCTCCTAGAATGTCCGCTTTGATTGACTTGACTGCAGCAGCTGAAATATCCATCCTGCGGGCCGAGCTAATCATGCTCAATAGCAGTCCGTTCTTCAACCCATTTTTCACGCAAGGTAAACAGTTTTCAGAAATGGCTAGGAGAGCTCTCACGAAAGCTTTCATCACAGCCAGCCACCCCAAAAGTTGCAATCAAACTGCACCAGCACACCAGAGGCAAGGCAGTGGTGGGCTATCTAGCTACAAAAGTAAGACAACTGGCCATCAATGCAAATACACACACACACACACACACACACACACACACACACTGAAGGAATTTGTCCCTTTGCTTCTACACCCCCCCCCCCCTTCACTCCCTGGTTCCTTCAAGGAGCATCCGGTGAGGCCCCATCTTAATTCAGTCCATCAAGACATGAGAGGTAATTTTCAGCCAGGTGGGAACTCTGAGAACTCTTGCTTTACTGCTCAGTCAAACCTAATTCCAAGGCCTTAATGCTCTTATTTAAACACCACATCCTGTAATCAAGCCTTAATGCACAGTGGATGGATCAGGAGAAGAGGCAGCCTGTCTGTGGCTACCCCCATGGCCGCACCCACTACTTCCCTCCCTGTGGCCGGAGCTGGAAGTTGTCGGCACAAATGACCTTCCAGGGGACGCTGGGTACTGACCCTCAGTGCCAGGTCTGAGGGCCCAATGGAAGACAGTGCCTGAGGACAACCCCACTTCCCTGATGTGGGTGGTGCAGTGTGGGCTGGGCTCTGAGACTCTGCAAATTTCCTTATACCTGGATCCTGGGCAGGGTGCCTTGGGTAGTTCCCAGACCCAAGCTTCTAGCAGTTGGAGGTGGAGCTTGCTCATTCACCTTTCTCTGTGTCCCCATCCACTCAAGAGCCACATTCCTGTGAAAGGTCAGGATTAAGAAGGTCCAGAGCACCTGCCATGGGTCCCAGACAGCAATGCCAGGGATACTGGAAAAGCAATGAAGACACTACTGGAAAAATAGCCCTGAGACTGAAGAGGACATGTCCACGGTCAGGGACACTGGCCTCCCCCCAACTCTTGGCTGCCGATACCCACATTCTACAAGGCAGAAACCAGAGGATAGAGACTCACATCCCACCAGACTAAGCCCTGCTGATGCCCAGAACCTTTGCCTTTCACTGAGCTGGTGGAGTCCCAGCACTGTGGGAATGGGGCATGCAGACCAGACGTAACAACTTCTCCCTATTCCTGGGCCATCATGGGCCAACCAGAGAACCCAGCAACCAACTGAAGCAGAGAAGGGGCTCCCAGGTTACACAGTTGTCACACCAGGCAGGTTGGTAGGACCTTGTCAGACTTCCAGAGCACAGTAGCAAGTTGAAGTGGTTAATGCAGTGAAAAATGGTATGAGGTGGGGTGGGGAGAGTAGGTGAAGCCACAGTGTCCCCAGGCCTAGCCTCAGATGTCTCCTTGTCTTAACCTCTAAGTCTTCTACCCCCCCCCCAGGACTAGGGGCTGGGGAGTTTCCAGAGGAAGGGGTACAGGCACTGCTGGTGTTACAGCTTGTTGAGCTTCAAGATCAAGCCCCTGCCCCTAACTCTGAGCCCTGAACCCTGGCCTCTGCTCTACCTCCCATAAACCTCTCCACATGACTGGGGACTCCTTTCTCTCTCCCCATTATAGAATTTTCTGCCTTTCTTGTGTCTCCAAGCAGCTTTTGGCCCCCCACCACACAGTAACCCATGTTTCCCCACCACTACCCCCTGCACCCCATGGCCTGCTGCCCACATGGGACCCCCCACGCGCCATGGGCTGCCTTCCCTCTGCTGCAGTCAGCACGTTGAATATTTAATGTCTGGTGAACACTTCCACCTGCTGACACAGGCAAAGTGACAGAACAATACCGGCAGGGGACAGGGCCGTCCACCAGGGCCCAGGCAGCCCTCCACTGAGGCCTTGACCACACAATTGAGCCTGTTTGTCTATCTGTCTGTCTGTCTGCCCAGGGTGACCCCTGTCTCACTCCGGCGAGAGAGTTCCAACCTGAGATACATACTTCTTTACATTCCATAGCTTAGCAGGTCCATATGGGCATATAAAGAAGTATGTCTCCCAAGCAGGAGTTGGACTCACTTGGGTTCAGAAGGTGCTCCCCCTTCAGTGTGGCAAAGGTGGTAAGGAGCTGCTCAGTTCTTAGCCCCACACCATACCTTGGACCACCTGTGCTTGACCAGTATGCCTATGCCCCACTGCAGCCTGCCCAGAAGCTCAACACCTGTTCCCTCTAACCTTGCCCCCTCCATGTGTATAGACTGAAAGTGCAGGGCAGGTGCCCCAGAAGGGACTTGTCGTCCCCATCAGGGATGCTCAGCTTCTTAGCCAACACCCCCATCTAGGCCCCCTTGTCCCAACATGCATGCCCCAGCTCCTCCCCACAATGTCAGGCAGGGGAAAGGGTGGTTCCCGTGGTGTAGCACCAGAGGAGGGAAGCTGTCCCAGCAGGAATGGGCAGGTCTTACCTGGGTGACACAGGGTCTCTGCTGATACCATCTCCCATGATGCAGCTCCAGGACCAGGTTCCAGGCCCTTTCCTTGAAGATGTGCATGAGAAGGACAGGAGTGGGAGGACCCTGCATCCCCAGTGGGGAGGAGGGGAGCAGCTCTGGGCTGCTGGGAGGTGGCCCAGGTCTTAGCAGCTCTCAGGGTGCTTGGTCTGGCCAGAGAGGCTGCCCGGTCTGCACAGAACCCCTGTGCCTCTGCCTATGCATGCTCTATGCTCTATGTGCTCTCTCTCTCTCTCTCTCTCTCTCTCTAGCTCTCTCTCTCTCTCTCTCTCTCTCTAGCTCTCTCTCTCTCTAGCTCTCGCTCTTGCTCTCACTCTCTCTCTCTCTCTCCCTCTCCTTCACTCCCAGTGTCTCCACCTCTGCCATGGCCAGTCAGAAATGATGCTGGAGCAGTGGACAGCTCCAGTAAGCACCAGCGGGCACTATCAGCCACCCAGCACTGAGGCCCTGGGGTACCGGGCCTCACCTGGCTCTCTGTGACCTGCCACCTGGCCTCCGCCAGGCCTGATCAATACCAATTTACAGTCAAACACAGGGGCTGACTTCCTGTTAATGAATTTCCCTGGTGCTCACTCGCTTCTAATAAGCCAGTTAAAGAGGGTTTAAGTAAACTTAGCAAGTGACAAAGTAAGCACTTTGGGACACTGGTTTGTATTGATATGTTTTCTACTACATTTCAAAACTTCTTGGGATGAGGAGTCTTCCTCCAGCCCCATGAACTTCTCTGGCCAGAGGGGTTTGAGACCTACAGGGTTCCCTATGGGAGGCACTGGGCTGCTGGGGTCAGATCTCACCAACATGAGCCCCAGTGAAAAAGTGTCCCCCCCAATATGGGGCCAGCATAAGCAGAGACCCTTACGATGGCCAAGATGAGTCCGAAGTTGTGGCAAGGGGTTGAGAAGAGGGGCCTTGTCCTTGTAGGAAACTGCAGAGAGGGAGAGAGATCTGGGGACCACTGAGAAGTGGGAAGAGCAGGTGGTGGGGGTGCAGGGCCAGAGGGCTCATGCTGGGCCATCCTGGCATGACTGGCAGCTGACTCAGTGCAGAGAGGAGATCCAGGTCTGAATACACTTCCAGTTCTCCCTCTGGCAGTATGACGAGGAGGGGAGGTGACCTTGCCCACCCTCCCCTCTGAGCAACTCATCTGGATATGCCTGAATGGCCCACAGACCTGGGGTGGGGTGGGGTGGGACTCTGCCTTAGCCAGAGCCAGGACAGTTTCTGCAAGCCTGCAGCACACAGAGATGGCTAAGCCACTGCTCAAATTCCTGGGCTGTGCCAGTTGCTGTGCCAGTTGTCCTGCACAGCAGGCTAGAGGGATACAAGGAGTGGGGGTCAGGGCTCAGAGAGGTGCCCCCCCCAACAAAAAGAAGAGTCAACCAGGAGAAAGAGCTGGAAGCTGTCCCATTTTTGCAGAGCAGTTGTTATGTATCATTGTGGTGTAGCCAAGGATTTCAAAGGGTGACTGAGAACACAGCAGGGCCACCCCTCCTTATGACCCAGGAGGGCTGGGCCTCTGTGTCCTTGCAGGGTGAGGGGACTTTACGAGATTGGGAGATTGGGTGTCTAAAACCTAAATTCCCCACTGCCCTATGACAGTGGGAGCCCTAGGCAAGGAGATAGGACTACTGCAGAGACTGGGACCCTCCACCAACCCTTCCCAGGTGGTCACTGACAGTATCTGGAGGTCAAGGGGAAGCTGGGCCCCCAAAGGGCAGCGATCCATCCCAAGTCCATCTGGAGTCCATGTGAACTTCTGTGGCTCACAAATTGAAGCCCGGCCACTTTAAAAAGTTTCACCACTTTAAAAAGCAGCACCACCAAGGGGACTCCGAGGTCCAGTGAGCTGTACTGGCACCCAGGGCTCCCTCCAGGGCGCTCAGCTGAGAACCTCCGACCCCGCCACACCCCCAAGACGCCTGGAGGTCATACTCTCTCCCCAGAGACCACCACAGGACTGACCTCCTGCAAGCCCCCACGTCACACCTCTACATGTGACCCAGAATCCTTCCAACCCTAATTGTGGGTGGGAGAGTAGGGACAGAGGAGGGCTGTCCCCACCCCCCATACCCCTCCCACCCTGCTCAGGGACCCCTCCCCCAGCTTATCCACTGTCAATGCCGCAAGTTCAAAGGTAAGTTGAGCCACGTTGCCGGCCGCGTTGGGCTTTGTTGCAGCCGCCCGAGCTTCTCTAGCCCTCCACCTCCAGGGTCTCCCAGCCCCGCGACCCCCGCCCACCCCTATCCACCAGGTGCGCAGCCTTGCAAACCGCCGCGTGTCAAAGTTCGCGCATCCCGGCCGGCCGGACGCGCCCTCCCGGCCATGCTGGCTGCTGGCGCTGCAGTTTTCCAAATGCGAACGATGCCACGCGCCTAGAGAAAACTCCAAAGCACCCCCCGCTGGAGCCACGCGGCTCCCACCCGCCGGCAGGCACACCCCCACCTTACAGCCTGCAAGTTTGTGGGGGCCATCCGGGCTGACTGCGCGGGACTCACTGTGCAGCCCTCCGGCCCGCGGGCTGGCGGCAGAGGCGGCGGGCACAGGGTCGCGGCTCCCTGCTCGGCGAGCCCGCCCGCGGCTCCCAGGGCGATGCTGCAGTCGCCGTGGCTCATCCACCTTCTCCCGGAGCCAATCGCGAATGCAGGGGTGGGGAGGCCAGAGCTCCCTGTGCGTCCGCACTTGGAGAGGGGGTGGGCAGAGAGAAAGAAGACACCAGGCAACCCCCTCTCCGCACCCCTGCCCTTCCCCCAGCCCTCCTGCAGCAGTGCAGGCTGAGCAGGGAAGGAGAGAGAGGGAGAGAGAGAGAGAGAGAGAGAGAGAGAGAGAGAGAGAGAGAGAGAGAGAGAGAGAAGAGAAGAGAGAGGAAGCAGAGGGGAGAGTGCGAGAGGCGCAGGGTGGTGGGCAGTGCGGAGTTAAGAAGCGAGCTGGCAGCGGAACACCTAGAGCCCCTCCCCGCCGGGCTGTGTCTGCAGGACGCTCGGGCACCCCCGCGGGGTCAGCGCAAGGTAGAGGTCAGTGTGGAACAAAGGGGCGGTCCGGCGTGCGCCGCTCCACCAGCTCACCGCGCCCCACGCCGAGCACACGCGAGGGGGAGGGGAGCGCCGCGGGTCCGAAGGGGCCTGATCTGGTGTGGGGGGCGCCCCTCGGATCAGGAGCCTGTCTCACCTTTGCAGTCCTTATATACCCCTCCAAGCATCTCAAACACGCGGCCCGGGCCAAGTGGCCCCCTCGGGCTGCGCTCCCTGACCATATTTAGTCAAGCAGGGGAAAAAATAGCCTGTCAGCTGGGCCGCGGCTGGCGGGCCACCGGGAACAGGGTGGGAGCTCCAGCACCATTGACGGCGGCCCAGCTGCCTCGCTGCCCCCACCCCACCCGCCAAGGGCTACCACCGGCTGTCCCTGCCCTGCCATCCCCCTTGCTATTTTTAGCCAGGGCCAGTCCAGAGGCCCCAAGGCAGCCACACAACCACCTCCAGGCCAGACAGTCCCAGCCTGGGGTGCTCTAGGGAGCCCCAAGTAGCTCCTGGGGCTCCAGGTAGCAGCAGGTTTGTGGCTTTTGTCAGGTCTTGGCCTCCCATGGACTGGGCTCCACCCAGACCAGTGTCCCACAGGCCACCCTCTAGGCTTTGCCCTTTTGCCCAGATTTGGGGCCCACGTCAGGGGGTGGTGGAGCTGACCAGGCTCCAGGGCTTACAAGTCAGCCCTGAGCAATGATGATCACAGGTCACCTTGGACATCAAGTGAGACCCATGCACTCAACCTGCTACCCTACGCCTGCCCCAGCCCACAGATCACCCCCACAGAGTCCGTTCCTGGTTGATGTCATGTCCAGGTGCTGGGCTGGCCTGCAGGGACCTGGATGTGGAGGCCCACTGTTCCCAGTGATGTGATGCTTACCCCTCTGGGGTCCCTCCACATAGGACAGAGGGCTGCAGGATGAGGGTGCACCCTCTGCACTGAAGCTGGTGGGAGAGGGGCAGTTAGTTTCCTGACCCTGGACTCCTACCCCCAATACTGACCAAGCACCCCTTCCTGTCCTGCAGGCTTATCCAGCTGGGGCTCCCCAGCACCTGCCTCCCATGACATCCCAGACCAGACTTCAGAGTCACAAGGCCCTGACCTTGGAACTCAGGGTGTCCTGGGGAGACTAGTTGTGACTCCTCTGCCCACCCCCTAACCCCTAGATGCAGCACACTCCCCACTCCTGGCATGGGGGCAGGCTGCAGATGGGCTGCACCACCTAGCAGAGCCAGCTTCCTACAAGAGGCCCTGAGCTAGAACTGTGGGTGGTCAGGCAGGGCTACCTTGAGCTTTCCAGGCCCAGCCAGAGTCCCAGGAGCTTTTAGCCAACCAAGGAACAAGTCCTGGAAACCAAAGAGTCACCTGGTCCCTAAACCACTGGCTAGCAGCACAACCCCACTCACAGGCCTGGCCAAGGGCTCCTGGCTGCCTGGTCCAAGCTTTGTAATTCCTTCCCTTCTCACCCTCTGCCTGGTAGGATGGGAGAGATGAGGGGGAAGGGTGGGAGACCACAGAAGATAGACATACGGAGCATGGGGTACACAGGACCACAGGGGTGTAGAGGCCAGGGACAGGAAGTTAAGGTGTGAGTGGGGCTGTGCTGCTAGAGGGGGAGGGGTGGCTGGAGAGGCTGGCCATCCCAGAGGCCCCTCCAGTAAATGATGCTTTGAGCAATGAGGGAGGGGGAGGGGGGAACAGGGACACCATAAATCACCCCCATAATCACCTTCCTAATTGCAACCCAGGGCTCAAATGAAGTGGGGGGGCTTGGACAAGGGCTAGTGTGGGTGGCTGGTCCTAGGACAAAGCAGATGACAAAGCCTTCTGCCCGGTTATCCACAACAATAGCATTTACAGATGCTCCAGAGCTTCTCTGGGGATTCTCTGCAGAGTCTCTAGGCCTCCCTTAGAGCTAGGTTTTCTGTTACCTCACTTTACAGAGGGAAGGGGGCAGCTGATGGGTAGTGGCTGGGAGGGCTCGCCCTGTTGCCTCTCTGAACCGCTCCAAGGGCAGCAGTGCCAGACTTTGGTGTCCCCTGCCATAATCTGCAAGAGGCTCTTTGTGGGGTCCCTTCCAGGGTGCAAACGGACCTCAGAAGGGGACAGAGTGTTGAGTTCAGGCATGGCCTAGGCAGCACCTCTCACTCATTCTCCTTCATATGTTCCCCCACTCAGAGAAGTTGATGAATGAATAGTGTGTGGATCAGCCACTCAAAATAAATCCACTGTAGAGACATCTTGAAATTGAGAGGGAAGAGGGTGATAGAGAGGAAGAGAGACAGAAAGACACCTGCAGCCCTACTTCACACCACTCACAAAGCTTCCCCCCGGTAGGTGGGGACTGAGGACTGGAATGGGTCTTTACACATTGAAGCATGTGTACTCAACCAGGTGTGCCACCACCTGGCCCTGAATGCCTTTATTTTATTTTTTCAAAAAATTTAAGCAGACTTACTATATGCCATGTGAATGACACACTTAAAGCATGCGATTCATTGACTCTTTGTATAAGCACAAATATGTACAGCTATCAACACAATCAACATTAAAACATTTTTATCATCTCAAAAAGAAAGCTAGGCAAGTGATTTAAGAGATTGTTTTAGAAGGGAAAGCACAAAGCAGAACTTGGACTGGAGTTGGTGTATTGCACCAAAGTAAAAAACTCTGGGCTACAGGGAGTGTTCAGGTCCTAGAACATGATGGCAAGGAGAATGTAGGTGGGGGTTTAGATTGTTATGTGGAAAACTGAGAAATGTGACACATGTACACACTACTGTATTTTACTGTTGACCGTGAACCATTAATCCCTCCAATAAAGAAAAAAATAGATCCACTGACCACTAGAGAGCTGGAGAGAGGGCACCACTCAGGGGAGATGATGGCTGGCACCCTGCTATGTGGTTCTGCCATGAGGGTGTTCTATGGAGAGGGGATGTGCAGAGCAGAACTAGTGTGAAGGACCCCCTCACCCCTTCATGTACACCTACTTCTCAGTACCAGTGTTCCCTCTCAGCCAAGCTTCGTCTGTAGCATTGCTCCCCTCCTTCACCCAGAAGCCCTTGGCAGTCAACTTCTCCATCACTGAATTCTTGATGCAGGTGTATGTGTGCACATGTTGAGCACTGGCCCTGAGCATGTTTGGGGAGACCTGGGAAGAAAACTGACCATACCCTGGAACATGTGGGGGAGCACAAGGGAGGCTGCTCGGGAGTGGCAGGTAAGAAAGACATATGCCATCCTGCTGCAGGAAGGCTGTCACCAGAGTACATCCACACATGTCCATGCCTGCACACACCTGGCACACATATGCTCACAGGGCTCATGGGCACACACAGCAGACTGAAGGTGCACATATTGCCATTCCGGTAATGAGGACCCCCTGCCATCTTGTGAAGACAGTTATATTTCACTGCTGTGATGTCCTCAGAGAGCATTTTGTTTCCAGTAATGTCCCATCCAGAGTGGTGACAGCTTTATGGGCCTCAGGAACATTGGGTGAGTGGATGGGCCAAACCACATGGCCCCACATGGAGCCTCCTAAGAGGGTGAGTGCAGGGCATCCTGAAGCCCAGAAGACAAGAGACACCAGGAGTGAGGCACAGAGGAGGCCATGATCCAAGATGGGCCCTCAGGGTCACCCTGGCTCAGAGGACAAAAACTGTGGATGCCTCTTCCTCCCTTACTCACTTCATACCCATTCACTTCCCTCTCTACCCCACACAATGTGGGCTGGAGGGGGGCATGGGTGACTAGGGTTTTTCCACCTCCTTCTCTCATCTCAGAAGAACTTGAAGTGTCCATTGGTGTCAGAATGGCCAGACCAGGTTGGGTCCCCCTGCACTCTCCCCCTGTGTCCCTGCACCCAGGCTAGGATAAGGAGTGAGAGGAGGGGGTGGGGGGAAGTGGATAATGAAACATTTGGTTAAGCACGAGGACACTTACAAGGACATGCTCAAGGACCCAGGCTCAAGCCTCAGCTTCCCACCTGTGGTGTGGATGCTTCACAAGTGGTGAAGCGGGTCTGCAGGTATCTATCTTTCTCTCTCCCTCTCTATCTCTCCCTCCTCTCTCAGTTTCTCTCTGTCATATCCAATAGAATAGAAGGGGGGGGAAGGAGTGAGAGGAGAGACTGGCAAACCTTCCCTACTGTTCAGGTCCTTGCCCCACTTTTCTGAGTCAAGGGAAAGAGACTCCTGTTTCCAGGAAGGGAATGCCTGCTGGATGGAGTCAGGCATTTACAGTGGGAGGGTTTGGAATATTTCTAACTACATCTTCAGGGCTCCTTCTTTAAATGTGAACAATTATCACAAAAGAACATGTTCCTGGGCCACCACAAGCCCCAAGTCCAACAGAACAGAACTTCTTGGGTTGGTTCTGGGTTAGGGAATAGGCAACTAGTGGTCCTTCCTGCTATGGGCTTCTCAATCCCTGTGGTGGGGTCCCTGCTCCTCCATGGAAGAATCCCTAGTAAATATGGTTGCACACCACACATGTATACACCTCACAAATGTTGTTGCCCCAGTCACCTCTGAGACTATGGGTCACCTGACAGAGGCCCAGCCAGCTCTCCAGGGAGTTTGAGGGCAACCTGAGGTGGGAAACTTGCTATCTCAGAGTTCACAGTGCTAGAGATATGAGGTACAACAGGCTTGGTGGGAGACTTAGGACAAGTGACAGGTGGCCCTGGGGCATCTGGTCATGAGATAAATTGTCCCAAGGGCCTAGCTCCAAGGATGACCTCACCATAATGAAGACTCTCTTTCTCAGGGTCCTGCCACTCTTGTTCCTACCATCTTGCTCACCTCTAGTGGACAGTTCACATATAGTCTCTTTCAGCCTTTGGAGCACCCTGTGACCTGAACCTGGCAACCATTTCAAGGGTGGGCAATGGGACCCTACTGCATGACATCTACCTGCCTGAGCCCTTCCGCCATTCAGGCCATCTTCCCATTCGTCCCTCAGACAGGTGCCTCCCCACCTTTGCACTTCCTTTTGTCCCTTCCAAACAGACCATACACCACTGTTCTTTTTTTTTCATCTAGCAGTTTTTAATGAAAGTTGCATATAAAATTATTTCACTCCTACATCTTCTCAATGGTTTTTCCTTATATTTGCCCTTCTCCTTTCCTACTTGGCGAGACTTAACTTTATGTTCAAGAATCTTCTTGCGGTCTTTGTCGAGTTTTAGTCTAGTGATAACCACCTTGCTGGGGTGGATGCCTACATGGATGGTCGTGCCATTTGCCTTCTCTTGCTGCACTCTCTCGATGTAGATGACCTTCCTATAAACCTGGACCACTTTGCCGATCTGCTGTCCTTTGTAGTGCCCTCGAACAACCTGGACTTCATTGTCCTTGTGGATAGGCATGGAGCGAACGTTGTACTTCTGTCTCATCTCTTTGGAGAGAGGGGAAGACATGATCTTCCGGCGAATGTGGGAAGGCGCACTGAAATGCCTCTTACGGTTCTTGCTCCTGTCGGAAGTCACGAAGGGGTTGAACTTCATTTTGGCCGCTGGAGCACCGGCGATGGCCACAAAAATGACACCATTGTTCTTAGGGAAGTTCTCCAGGACTGCAGCCTAGAGTGTCATCTGCACCTCCCTGCCAAGGACTCACTTCCAGGGTAGGTCCCTACCAGGGATCTCCTAGAATGGCCTGTATAGCAGCCTGAAGTCTCAAGTCTGGGCCGAAGCTCAAGCCTCCACCCTATCCTGAGCGCCCAGGCTGTGGTGGAATCTCTTGAGTCCCCAGAAGCTGAAGATGTGAACTCAGAGCCCTTGATGTCCTGTGGAGGAGGCTGGGCCCTGAAGAACAGGAGCTCCTATTTAAACACCTAAATGGCCTGAATGGCCTGGTAACCTTTGCCTTCCTGGCAACCTCCAGTCTCACCCACACACAAACCTGCATCCCCATCAGTGTTCCCTGTTGTGGACACCTGCACCCCCTCCCACATCCCCATACTGCAGAAGATGACAGACCACCAGCCCTTGCACTTGGTTTCCAACTCTGTGAGCTACCCTCTTCACTATACACCCTGTTGGGTGGGAGGGAGGAATCCAGAGCTCTGAGGAAGGCCAATAAGCCAGTGCAGATCCCCAAGCCTTGCTTTCCTGGATTTAACACCCTCTGGTTCTGAGCTAAAGTTTCCTGCCTTCTAGGTGGAATGGGGTGACTCTATCATCGAACTGGGAGAACTGATGGGCCCACAGACCCACCGCTCATTCAGAGTCAATCCAGTTAGCCCCAATTGTTATTCCTTGATATTGTTGGGGAGGCAGGAGTTTTACTCAGATCAGGGAGCTTCCCTTCACCTGCCATAGACTTAAGGAGCTGTGCAGAAGGTACAATGCTCAGTACCCTCCCCAGCTCTTCCAGGAAAGGCAGGAGCAATGACCAGAAATACCTGCTCCCTATCTCCCCCCGCCACACACACACACACACACACACACACACACACACACACACACACACACACACACACACACAGAACTGGGCTGAAGAGGATGGTGGAGAAAGACATCTTAGAGAAACTTTTTGCTCCAAGATAGCTGGCAGGGGTCTGGGGCTGCCACGGTCAAGATGCCCTAGTAGAGCCCTCGTGCCCAGTGGTACCCACTGACTACCCCACCCTGAAGCAGACTGCTTGACTCCCAGTGCAGGCTACCTGGGAGGACACAGGCCTTCCAGTTCCTACCCCAAAGGCCTCTTGCCAGGGACACCTCCAGAGCCCCATCTTTCCAGTCTCTAGCAGCAGATCAGAGCTGCCTGGGCTTAGGACTTCTCTCTGACTCCCTTCTGTCTACTTCCCCTGGGAGGAAGGACTAGGTTGGCCTCCTGGTCCTGAGGGCTGAGGCAGCCATGTCCAGCCAGATCATAGCCACAGTGAGTGACTCCTTCTCCCCTGCCCTATAGATATTCCCTCTGCAGCTATTTCTGAAGGTGCCTTAAGCCCAGCATCAGATCCATCTGGAGCAGCAGTCACTTGGTTCTCTTCATGGGGACAGAAAGCTGCCTCCTATACAACTTCTTCTCAAGGGCCCAGACAGTGCTCTCAGGGAACTGCTTCAATGGGACAGGAGTTTGGTTCCCTGCAGAAAACATCTGCAAATGTCACAGTAGGTTTGGGATATGCCAGGTGTGTGCACATGATTGTATATCAGTGGATTGCTCATATGTATGCATGTATGGGTACATGAATATACATATGTGTATCTCTGTGTGTGCATATATGCGTGTGAACAGTGTCCTTGGGGAGGTGACCTGCCCTGCAGTCATATAGGAGGGGCTGACAGTACCCCTAAGGGAAATTTCCTACCAAGCCTCTTTTGGGAGTTTGCTCTGTAAGCTAGTCTCTTGCAGGCCTCCCTCATCCCCACACTGGAAGTTGCATCACTCTGCCAGGCTGTGACACACCCTGATGGAACGTACCAGAAAGTACCTCAGAACTAGCCCTGGTGGAGGTGTCTAGCTGGGGTCATGGGAGGGGATGCTTTGGTGAAATGATTGCTGGGTGCTAGGGCACCCACTTTCCAGAGACACTGTGTCCTCCTCAGAGGTTATGTCTGAAAGCAGAAACACTGAGATAGGAAGGCAGGGCCACAGCCTTTATGACACAGAAGCCTCCTCTTTTCTGCACCCTGAGTCTCACACCCAACATCCCATCAGGTTGGGAGACCTTGGCTTTGACTAGTTATTTTTATCCTCTGCCCAGCAAAACCCCTCCCTCTCCCCTCTTCTCTGGGACAAGAGGTGGCCTCAGGCTGCCTGGCAGACATTTGGCCTTTGGGACATTAAAGTTGGTCCTGACCTGAGCTCTGCAGACAGATACAGCACCTGCCTATTGAGAAGGCACTGTAACCCCAGTTTCTGTACCCACAGATGCACATCCTGCCAGCCTCCTGAAGCCGTGAGACCGCAGAGATTTGGGGACCCATCACCCACTGAGAGTTAATTCAAAGGGGGTAGTTGCTGGGTGTGCCTAAAATAGCTAGATGAGCCCTCTGAAATAGAAACATCAGAAAAACCATGTAGGAGGCTAGGTGGTAGCGCACTGGGTCAAGTGCACACAGTGCAAAGCACCAAGGATCCCAGTTTGAGTCCCCGGCTTCCCACCTGCTGAGGGGTTGCTTCACAAGTGATAAAGCAGGTCTGCAGATGTCTATCTTTCTCCCCCCCCTCTATGTCTTCCCCTTCTCTCTCAATTTCTCTCTGTCCTATCCAACAACAGCAGCAGCAGCAACAACAACAATAGGAAAAAAATGGCTGCCAGGAGCTATGGATTGGTAGTGCAGGTACTGAGCCCCAGTGATAACCCCGGAGACAAAAAAGGAAAAAAAAAAAGAAAAAGAAGAGAATAGAAAATGAAAGGAAAGAAACACCGCATGAGTCAATCTGCCTACAAGCCCTCAGGACAAAGTCTGCGGGCAGCCAGACCCACAGCACAGACAGCAGGGAGCAGGGACCCCCAGCTCTGAGAGGTTCTGCCCCCCCAAACACACACACACTGTACTTCAGCTCAGCCTGACCAGAACAGAAGGCCTACCACCATTCCCACCTGCCACACCATGCCAGCTGCTGGGCCACAGAAACCAGGAGGCCATAAATGGGCTGTGTTTGCAACCACTAAACACGTGCTAATATGCCACATAACAACACAAACACTGCCACACCTTGTCACCGTGAAGGGTCAGCTATAAAGATGGGACAGTCCTAAGGTTCTGAATCCAGGTCTCATTAGGGGTGGTCTCAGGGGTGGTGGCTCAGGGCCAGCTATGTGGGACTCAGGCTGAAGACCCATGGTTAGAAGGCATGTAGGAAAATGCAGGACACTGTTCACTGAGCCAGTGACAGTATGTATCTCTTTTGCTCCTTTCTCAGCTGAGACTGGCTTCTGGGTGATCCTGTCCCAAGGCTGCATGAGAACCCCAACTCCCACCTTCCCCACTACAGAACCCACAGACCCATGATTCCTTCCTTGAAGCCATGCCCTTCGGTAACCCCAACAGCCTTCCCATCGCCTCCCTTCCCTCCAAGTCACACTCTAGCTACCCCCAACCCTAGAGTTGAAGAGGGGACCAGTGTAGCTGTTCAATGTGACCGTGGCCCCAGAGACATGAGAGACACATTGGGATCCAAAGCAGCAGGTAGATGAGCAGGTTTATATAGAAGTGGTCCACCCTAACTGACTACAACCCCCTGGGGAGCCCCCAGGGGCTAAAGCTCTGAGGCCATCTCTCTGAGGCCCCAGAGTGACCTTCACCAAGCTTATAGCCAGCTCTGCGGAAGACTGAGCCCCACAATCAGAGCAGTTTTATTGCCCAGTCAGTAAAACCTCTGATTATGTCATTGCAGAGGCAGTTGGAGGCCAAGTAAAATAAATTTTCTCCTGTCTGCGCTGACCCCTCTGCATCCATGCTGGCCTCCCTTCTGCTTTCTTCCTAGGCTTTCATTATCGGGGAGATGGGGACATTATGCGAGTGCCATCAGGACCAAGAGACTCCTTCCTGGAGGCCAAGATGCCTGGGGGAGGGGGGGGCTAAAGTTGGGCAGGGGCATAGGGAAGCTTGGTGCACTTGTCCTAGACTCAGACTCTTGGCCCTCAAACCAAAGACACAGGAGGGGATACAGAGGATCCTGGCTGGGAGTTTTACCCTACTAAAGCTGGGACCTCTCTCCAGAGGCCAGGAACCCCCAGGAATAATGTCAGACCCTTTCCGCTGTGCTTTCTGTCCCCATATACAGATTGCAATTGAGTGGGTTGTGGCTCCATTTATTCAAGAGACTACTTAGCCAGCAGCTAGACTGCCACTGAATATGGAGACCCAGCTTCCTGTCCTTCTAGGGCTCTGATCCACCTTTGAACTGTATGGTCACTGTGCCCAGGCCTAGGGAAGGGCTGGATTCAATGTCAGCTCAGACAGAACTCCCACTCTGTCTTCCCCATCAAAGCCCTGCTGAGAACCAACAATGATACTGTAAGGGAACAGGATGGGTCCTGAAGAGCTACCTGGAGGAGCTGGCATCCTGCCGTGAGTTAAGGTCCCAAGCCCTCTCTCTAGTTCTTGGGGGAACCTTGTGCACTCAGGAGGCAAGATGACAGCCTCTCTGCTGGGCTAAGCTGGCCCTCAGCTTCCCAGGACACACTTGCCCAGCAGGGGTGGCAGCCTCGGCACCGGACCAGAACACTTTGAGATGCTGACATCAACCGGATTCAAGCTCTATGCCCAGCACCTGTCGGCCAGAGCCCAGAATAGCCTTTCAAGCAGCTGAGCTGGGTGGGTTATGGGAGGGCTCTGGGGGTGTGGTGGAGGTGGAGGGCCCTTCGGTCACTTTCCTCTTTGGGACACAGGGTCCCCAAATGGCCCTGACCCAGGAGAAGGGACCTGCCTGTGTGCCATGTGTCCCTGCAAGTGGTGATCATGAAGGAGAGGACTGATCTTCTTTCTGGGGGCTCCCACTTCTGAGGGTGGAGACAAACTTACTCCCCACAGACAGTAGGTGCTGAGTCAGGCCCAGAGTAGTGGATGTCAGCAGAGTAGTGTCAAGAATGTTGGCCTCAGCTCTGTCCCTCCTCTCCTATCCCCTAGATCCCTATCAAGACTGCACCCCAGATCTCCACCAAATTGTTCCCCCCCATTTCACTCCCTGCCCTGGGCACTCTTTGGTTTGTAGACAGAGGGTGAGGCCTCTAGGATGGAGCCCTGGGGAGGCTACTCCCCACTCAGAGTGAGAGAGAGAGAGATCCTGCTACCCATGGAGGGGCTGCTGCACCCCTGGAGAAACCCTCTCTCACCTGTCCCCCAGGAACCTCCTCCTCCCCAAGGGCACATGCTTTCCTAGTAGTGGTTGGAAAATCACAGGACTGTAATTTCTAGAAGTATAATTAGATATGACTAAGATGCTATCTCCCTACAACCCCAAGATAAGGTCACCCCACCAATGAATATGCCAGAATTCCTTCCCTCTGCCTCCCAGCACCTGCCTGAGTGACAAAATACAAAAAACATAGGGGCTTGAAGCCAGGATTAACTTGCTGTGAACTGTTAGTGCTGAGGCCTCCCCCGACCCCCATCATTTGGAGTCCAGAGATGAGGCATAGGCAACCTCCATGCTGGCCTTGGATCTATCCTATATTCTCTGGAGGGTGATCCTGAATCCTGGGGTGGCCTTTCTCCTGCAGGCCCCCCAGTCTACTATACTCCTGGCCATTTTCTCAGGGCCACACAGGCCCAAGAGACAAGAGGAACAACCCTTGTTCAGAACAGGACTGTGAACCCTGATTCTCATCCTGCAGTCTGGGGATGGAGACCAACAGGTGGCTCTTGACTTGAAGTTCCCTCTGGGGTGATTTGAAAATCATCTACACCTCACAAGAGGGCAGAAAGGTGCAGTGTACCCCCCCCCCAGGCCCATTCCCCCTCGTTGCCTCCCCTAAAGCCACAACCACAGATACAACCAGTGGGGCCCTGCAGAGGGTTACAGATGACTTTGGGCAGTAGCCCACATTTTTTTGCTCTATAACCTTTTTATTGGCAATTTAATAATGATTAACAAGATTGTAGGATAAGAGAGGTACCATTCCATATAATTCCCACTACCAGAATTCCATATCCCATCCTCTCCATTGTAAGGTTCTCTATTCTTTTTTTATTAGTGATTTTATATTGATATATATATATAATTACATGTCAATAGGGTATACTTTCACACTATTCCCACCACCAGAGTTCTGAATCCCCAATCTCCCCACTGAAAGCCACCACAGTTCTAAGGTTGCAGACACAGGCCAACCATCATCTCTACAACTATCTGTGTACATTTATACATAATTGTCCCCCTTTTCTTTCTGGTTCAGTCCTCTCTTCCCCTCCAAGCCACTCATGGCACCATTACCACATCCAAATGCCCCTCTCCTTTTCCTCCTCTCTCTCCAGGGGCAGCACCCCATTTCATCTGGAGTCCCCATCACTGGACCACCCCTGCATCCATAGACGGGGTCCTCTACTCAGCCCTCCTCTAACCCTACACATTCTATAGCCCAGGGGATCCAGAGTCTGGGCTAGAAAAGGCTGCTTGAGGCCCACCTCCTGCATTTCGAACCCCTAACTTCACATATGCATCTGCAATCCTGACCAGGAGCTCAGGGAGCCCAACCTCATGGGCAGTCAGCTTATATCTGCAAAGAAATCACAGCATCCTCAACTCCCTGGGCCTCCCCACTCTGTGGTGAAAATCTCTGCCCAGAACCCCCTGTGAAAATGTGGAACCCACAAAAACCCACCTATGACAGAACCCACAGATCCCTCTATGGGATCCATGGGGTCCCACTCACAGAGGCTACTGTCCCTCCCTATCCAAGGACCTCCATCTCTCTGGCTTTGTGAGACCAGAGATCAGTACCATGAAGAGGACTTTCAGGGGTGACTATGATGATGAGGGTGACCCCTAGGGTCTGAAAGACTCAAGATGCAGGGTCTGTGCTATTCTCACGTACCCCCCCCCTTAGCAGTACAGGGTGGGAGGGCTTTGACATTTCCCCCCAGCCCCTGCCAAACTGATCTATTCCTTCACCCTGATCTCCATCCTCCTCAGCCTCTAAAGCCATCACACAGCCACCAAAATGGGCTTGGAGTTGAGGGGATGGAGGTCAAGCTTCCAGCAAGCAGTCTGAACCTCCATCACTGAGCTCCTGCTATGGATCAGACACCCGAATTTCAGCCCCATGCAGCATCTTCACAAGCCTATGACCAGGCTGGGTGTAGGACCAGAGGAAGTGACATGAGGTGTAGGAGTGGGTTATCTAGTTGGTGGGTACTCACAAGGACCAAGGGGCTCATCCTTGTGTCTTGGCACACCCAAATACATACACCTGCCATCCCTATTTAGGGCCCCCCAGAAAAGCCTTCCTTGAGTCTGAAAGTGTGGTATTGACCAAGAAGACAGGCACTGATTGAAAGGCGAAACCTGAAATAGTCCCGGTTGCCAGTAAACAGGGTTTTGCACGTTTAGGCAGCTAATTTCTGGCATCCATTACCATCCAGGGAGAGGGTGGTGGAGGGCACAGGGACTATGTCTGCCCACAGTGCACAGTGAGTGCAGAGAGATGGGAAGCAGACACCTCATCATCGGGTCTGGACTGGCCCAATGGGAGCCTAGGGCAGGGATTGGTGGACACACAGACTTGGGGTTCCTGGCAGGGATGCAGGTCCCAATATCTGTTCCTCATGCTGCCATTTCCTCTTTGTGGGTCTGTAGATACTTCGCTCCATACCTCAGTCTCCTTTTCTGCCCAGAGACAGCTTGGGCCTGACAGTTCAGGGGACTTATTGCCCAGGGCAATGTCTGGAGGTGAGGGGTGGGGGTGTTAAGTACAGAGACCAGTCATTCACAGGTGTCATTAAGAGTAAGTCCGGGGGCTGGGTGGTAGCGCAGCTGGTTAAATGCACATGGCACAAAGTACAAGGACCGGTGTAAGGATCCAAGTTCGAGCCCCTCGGTTCCCCACCTGCAGGGGGGTAGCTTCACACATGGTAAAGCAGGTCAGCAGGTGTCTATCTTTCTTTCCTTCTCTCTGTCCTCCCCATATCTCTTGATTTCTTTCTGTCCTATGCAACAACAACAGTAATGACAACAACAATAATAACAAAAACAACAATAAACAAGGGCAACAAAAGGAAAAAAATAGCCTCCAGGAGCAGTCAGTTCATAGTGCAGGCACTGAGTCCCAGCAATAACCCTGGCAGCAAATTAAAAAAAAAAAAAAAGAGTAAGTCCTAGACTACCTACACCTACATTAGATGGCACATCATTTAACTAAGTAACAGATACCAGATTACGCTACGGTTTAGGGTACTGGGTACAGGTGTACATGTATCCATAAGCAAGGGGCAATTATATAACTCCAAGTCTAAGTGCTCAATAATGGTTGAAAAGCCTAAAGAAGACATTATAAATTCTCTAATTGATTGGACTTAGACCAAATTAGCTGGGAAGCCTAGCAGAAAGGCCTAAAGAAGACAGATCCCAATAACCTAACTCTGGCTGGGCTCAACAAATGATATGTAATGCCTAAACAACAGAGAGAACATCTATGATCATCAGATAAAGAGAAGACTACAAAAGTTGGATAAGGGCAAGAGACTGGCCCACTTAATAATGGCACTTTTGGTCAGTATCACACCATATCATCATCTTGGGCCCTAGTTAGAGAACCCTTGTATTCCTATACATAAATGATGGGCCTAGACCTCTAAAGGGTCCCTCTCTCTACCACCACTGGTCATTTCCATAAGGAAGGGCATCTTGTGGGCCCTCCCAGGACCTTGTCCTTACCATAAAGCAATGATGGTAGGGAGAACCCCAGTCTCCAAAAAGAGGCTTGGGATATCCTGACCTGCCACTCGAGAAAGACTGGTTCTGAAATAAGTGTAGTCTGCAATGTTCCCAGTTGTTACCATGAGCTATAAGCTCAGACCAATAGGGACTTAGAGGTTACACAGGCTCTGGTGCTGAATATATATATATATGGGCCCTGGGTCAGGTGGATGGAGGTAAATAGTTCATTTTAGCCACAGATGTACAGATTTTTTTTTTCAAGAACAAGAGCTACTCTCTGACCTAATCCAACTTTCTAGCCCTTTTTCTTTACTCTGACACCATTCTCTCAGACAATATTCTTATGCGATTTCAAGCTAGCTACCAAACTCAAGCAAAACTACCAACGTTCCTGTGTACCCCCAGGAACATACCTAAAATGGATTTTCTAGCTCTCTTCTACCCTAAAATCCATAATTCCATCTTCTCTAATCCTAACTTTTGGTTCCTGTTCATTAACCATTTTGTCTTAACTTAGGTCACCTTCTAGACATCAAGTTACAGATGGTACCATGAGAAGTCCACCCTGACTTCTCTGGGCAGATAACTTTATCAATGTGTCCTGGACCCTCATATTACCAGAGCTCTGGTCCACTAGGGGAAGATAGAAACAGGCTGGGGGTATGGGTAGACCTGTCAACACCCATGTTCAGTGGAGAAGCAATTACAGAAACCAGAACTCCTACCATCTGCACCCCAAAAACAATCTTGATCCATACCCCCAGCGGGGGAGAAGTGATAGAATGAAGATAAGAGGGCTCTGAGCTCCAGCTCCATCAGCACCCAGAGAGAGAGAAGGAAAAGGAGAGGGATATACAGAGGTAGTTATATTGTCATGAGTGGCTTTGAGGGAAAGAGGGGATTAAATCAGATAAAAAGGGGGCAATTATGTATAAATGTGGACAGAGAGTTGTAGAGATGATGGTTGGCCCATGTCTACAAACTTAGAGGAACTGTGGTGGATTGCAGTGGGGAAACTGAAGATTCAGAACTCTGGTGGTGGGAATGGTGTATATTCAAACCCCTGTTGACATGTAATTCTGTAATATAAAAAAATTTTTTTTAAAAGAGTAAGTCCTAGATATATTCCTCAGCATGTTGAAAGGGACCAGCCTCCTTTGGATGCTTCTGTTACAGACACTGAGTTGCTATATGTATCAGGGTAATCATGGGAAATCCTACAGAGTCATAACTTTCTAGACAGGGGTTCCAAAGCCACTAAGAGATGGGAGCTAAGTCAGCTGCATTTGTTACTGATTCCGATTCCAAATGTGCTGAGTCCCTGCTGAGGGAGATAGGCTCTGTCCTGTACACAGCCTCTCAGGTCTGAGGGGGCCCTGTACCCATGGAACCCCAGGAGTGAGAAGGCCTAGCCCCCAAATAACCCCACCCCATGCTGCCCCACCTCATGCACTTTCTCTCTGCACTTCTGAAACCTGAATGACTGATATTTCTTCATGAGATAATTACTTATGACCTTTCACAAAGGGCATTCCCCTTGCCAAGGTCATCCAAGATCATCTCACACAACTTTCTATCTGGGCAGCCCCTGCTGAGTGAGTGGATTTCCAGTGAACTGGCTACAGAATTGAAGGACATGGAGGGTACTGGAGCTGTCCATACAGACCCTATAGTGGTCATGGGGAAGCTCACCATAGCAGCTTCCACAAAGCTCCCAACAGGCATGGCTATGACAGTCTCCCCAGGGACAATAGGAAACTAAAGCACACACACTTGATCAAAAGGCCAGAGGAGGTGTCAGAATACAGCCTGAGCTCCTCATACCCAACCCTAGCCTGCCACTCCAGCTCCCCTCTCTTGGGATGACTCCACGTATTCCCACACACACATACTGTTCCTCAAAATATGGACCAGATGCAGTGACATAGGGACTTAGTAAGGACAAGTCCCCAAAGAGTCCCATCCAGAAAGGCTGTGACTCCCCAGGCCAGGTCCACGGCAGCATCTCTCCCTCTGTACCTCTGTCCCTATGCCACTTGCCCTGGACCAACTCTGGGTCTGATAAAAAGTAATGTCCTACAGTGAATATGGCTTTCCAGTTCATCAAAGGCAGCTGAGCCTGCAAGCTCTTCCCCTGCAGATGATGAAGATGCTAAGGATAGCTGCCACACTGACTGTGTGGGATGTCACAGCCACTTGTGGAAGGCCATGCTCTTTACCAGTCACTGCAGCCCCTTCCAGGGCCCCATGAGGCCTGCCATGAGGGCCAGGTGGTGGTGTACCCAGTAAACACATGTATTACCATGGACAAGGACCCAGGTTCAGGACCCTGGTTCCCACCTGAAGGGGTGAAGCTCCACAAGCAGTGAAGCAGTGCTTCAGGAGTCTCTCTTTCTCTTCCTCTCTATCTCTCCCCTCCCCTCTGAATTTCTCTCTGTCTCTATCAATGAAAGAAAAAATGGCTTCTGGGAGCAATGGGTTCATCATGCAGGGACCAAGTTATAGCAACAATACTAGGAGCGGGGGGGGGGGGGGGGCGTGAGTGTGGAGGCAAGATGGCGACTTGAAGATAACACTTGGCAAACTTTCTGCAAGAAGGCTACTTTAAACCTGGGAATTTCAGGTGAAGGCAGGATTTCCAGGCCAGTGGTCGGGCAAGTATGCAGGAGAGATCAAAGTGGAACCATGGCAGAGCCATGGCAAAGGGAGACCGAAAAGGACAAAGGTGCCACGGAGTTGGCCCCACAAATTTGCAGATGCTACCATGACGCCAACATGACTTCCCTGGACAGAAGGCCTCACCAATGTACCCTGGAGCCCCACCTTTCCAGAGCCTTGCTTCACTGGGGAGGGGTGAAGATGGGCTGGGAGTATGGATCAATTTGCAATGCTCAAGTCCAGCAGAGAAACAATTGCACCTTCTACACACCATAATGATCCTGGGTCCATGCTCCCAGAGGGAAAAAGAATAGGAAATCGTCCAATAGAGGGGATGGGATATGGAACTCTGGTGGTGAGAACTATGTGGAATTGTGCCCCTCTTATTCTACGGTCTTTCTGATCATTATTAGATCAATAAAGAGAGAAAGAGAGAACACTAGCCTGCAGACACATCTGGAAACTGAGGCACTGCCCACGTCAAGGCAAACAGTAACCTTTGTCACCTAAGGCCACTAAGATGAGTTGAGCATGTTTGTTATTGACACATAAGCCAATGTGATGAAGTCACTTTGTATTTCTCCTTCTGGAACATTCCGCAGTTATTTGCTGAGCAGTTACTTTGTAACATGTATTGATGCTCTAAGCACTTGGGTCCTCCATGAATCAATGATGAGGCTCCTGCCAAGTGGGGTGCATATCAGGGAGGGGGAGGAGGCCCCAGCCAATAACTAGCAACTATGAAGTCCCTGACAGTGACCTATGATAGAAGGTGACAGGCAGGTCTCATTCCCCACATTACAATCTGGGGAGACTTCTTGGAAGAGGTGTTGGAGAAGTTGGAGGCACTAAGATGCCCAGAGGTGTTTGCAGGCTGGAAGTGGGGAGCCAGGTATAGCTGTGTCATACTCCCACTGGGGCCTTTCAACATGGAGGGCTCCTTTATAGTCTAGTGAAAGTTCCAGTTGCCTTCCTAAAGCTATCTACAAGATCAATGTCTTGGGGGTTTGTGGCCCCCACAAAGAAGGCCAGCACCATTTGACATGCACCCCCTGCTGCAGCCTCCTGGGCCTCTCCCAACATGAGCACTCCAGGGTGCCTTTCGGGTCACCCTCACTACAGTTACTAGCAGCCCCCCTCAGGTGCACACCTCCCCCCCAGGGAAGATCTTGAGCTCAGAGTTATATTAAGGGACGACAGCAGTGGGGATGGGCCTCGTAACTAGAGAACACAGTACGCAGTTGTCGGATGAGCCGGATTTGTCCTGTGCCCTCAGCTGCTGGGCTTGGGTTACAGCCTTCAGTGGCAGCTCAGAGCAGCGTTCAGTGGCAGCTGCAGGGATGGAACTGGACAGCAGTTCCGTGCAGAAATGCATCCAACACATGTGGGTTAAAAATAGTTCAGCCTGACCCTCTGTGAGGTGGAGAGCAGACTGGTGGTGCTGCTCCTACTCAGGGAGAATGGGGGAGACAGCTCTGTGGACTGAACCCCAATCTGCAGCCCTCCCTAAGCAGGACAATGCTTGGTCAGCACTGCCTGTGCTCTGTGGCTTTGAGACATAGAGGCAGCAGGACTGGGGGAGGGGGTCAGAGAGTGGCTTCCCAGGTTCCCTGCAGACCAGGTGGATGGGGTCCCCACTTCAGTGGAAGCTGCGCCCCGAGTGTATGTCTCTGTCCTCCTAAAGGTCACATCGTCAAAGAGAGGCCTGTGTGGCCTGGAAGCCAAACAGCCCAGGGTGTCCTCTTCCCATTTCCTTGATGTGCATGGACACATCAGCCTACAGGCAGCAGGGAGGGGTGGCTTTTGGGGAAAGCTGGTATTGTCTCTGGAGGAGGGGGAGGGTGCCAGGCACCACTATTTAAAGGCTGGGCTGGGACAGGTGCAGTGAAAATCAGGGGCTCAGCCATGTGATGGAGGGGCAGGCTATAGACTCCCTGCCTGGGGTTGCTAGACACCCTTCACACCCTGCCCTGGAGCCTGGATGGGTGAAAACATGCCATAGTGGGGCAGGGGATCCAACTAGGGCTTAGCAGCCAGGATGGCCTCTTTCTCCTCAGGTCAGGCTGGCAACTGAGCTTAGCGAAGCCAGCCTGGGCCCAAAGACAGGCACAGGGCTCCAGAGGGCTGGGTACGGGGGCTGCCTGGTATAGGGTAGGCTTCAAGCAGGAGTGTGACCTTCACTTCCCTGCTGGGTGGGTTTCTGGTTTTCCATTAAATCATCAGAAACATCGTGGTCAGGGCTCCTCTCAGGCCTGTGGGTCAGGTTGTAGCCCCACCACACATTTGCAGTAAGGCTCTAAGAGAGCTCAATTTTCTGAGCCTCAGTTCCTCACCTTTCAAAAAAAGGGGTTTGTCTCAGAGGCAATTCAAACAAGGGCTATGTCTGGGAGGCAATTCAGAGTATAGGAGGCTTGCATATTTGTAGGCCCAGGTTAAATCCACAGCACTACATATGCTAAAGCAACAGCTGTATCTCTCTCTCTCTCTCTCTCTCTCTCTCAATTAAAAAGAGGATCCAGGTGGTAGTTCAGCGGGTTAAGCACATATGGCACAAGAACTGGCATAAGGATCTGGGTTCGAGCCTCTGGCTTCCTACCTGCGGGGGGGGGGGGTCGCTTCACAAGTGGTGAAGCAGGTCTGTAAGTGTCTATCCTTCTCTCACCTCTTTCTCTCCCCTTCTCTATCTTCCTCTCCTTTCTCATTTTCTCTCTGTCCTATCCAACAACAATAACAACAACAAGGACAAGAAGAATGGGAAAAAATGGCCTCTGGTAGCAACGGATTAATAGTGCAGGCGTCGAGCCCCAGTGATAACCCTGGAGGCAAATAAATAAATAAATAAATAAATAAATGGGAAAAAATTAAAAGAAACATTTTCTATGTTCCCAGTGGCACTCTTCATAATAGGCAAGATATGGAACCAGCCTAAATGCCTTTCCACAGATCAGTGGATAAAGAAGCAGTGGGAGAGGACTGAGAAGTGGCACATCCAGTAAAGCAAACACATCGCCATGCACAAGGACCTGGGTTCAAGTCCCCAGCACCCACCTGCAGCAGGGAGGCTTCACATGTGGGGAAGCAGTGCTGCAAGTGCCGTTCTTTCTTTCTCTCTGCCTCTCCATTCCCCTATTCCCTCTCAATTTATCTGTCTCTATAAGAAGGAAAGGAAGGCAGGAAGGAAAAAATGAAAAAGAAGATGGCCATCAGAAGCTGTAGATTCATCACACAGGTACTGAACCTCAGTGATAACCCTGGTGGGAAAAAAAAGAATTTGTGGGTTGTGTACTCAGTGGAATAATATTTAGTTATTTTAAAAAGAAAGATTCCGTTGTACCTTTTAGGATAACTTAGATGGAACTGGAGGTGATTACTTTAAGTAAAACAAGAAAGGAAGTATTATAAAAGGTAACACAGGATAGTTTCACTCATACGTGCACTATAAGTAACTAAAGCAATGGTACTTGCAAAAACAATAATAAAACTAACTCAAACTCTGTGACAACTCTGGTGGCTACTGGAGGGGCTACTGTGAGAAGCGGAGGGATTAGTTGAGTGGTGCCTGTGTGTCATGGAACTGAAACTTCTGTCATGAGTGTGATGAGTCTACACCCATGTAGGTATGAACCACACCCTAAAATTTTTATAATATAGTAAACTCACATTAAAATAACAGAACTTGAAATTGGGGTGATACCCCTTCCTACCTCAAGGGGGCATGTGTGCTCAGTATATGCTTTTGCCAAAGCCCACAGACACCCAGCCAATGGTGGTTTCAGCAAAACCCCCAGGGAAAACAGCCAGTCTGAGACTCCATCTCAACCAGATGTCAGGGGTCCCAGATGGGGTCTTGGGACAAAGAGGGGAATTTGAGGAAACTGAAGAGAGGAGAGGACCTGAAATGTGGGGTATTTAAATAAGACTGTGCCCACAGGCCTCATCAGTTCTAACAGGCATTCCACACTGGTCATGAGATTAATTCTAAAGCCACCTGTAGAATCCCATTACCATACACACACACACACACACACACACACACACACACACACACACACACATATATACATATAATTTATGTATTTATTATTGGTTGGGGTTGGAGAGAAATTGAGACAGGAGGGGGAAACAGAGATGGAGAGAGACACCTGCATCCCTGCTTCATCACTCTTGAAGCTTTCCCCCTGCAGGTTGGGTCCAGGGGCTTCAGCCTGTGTCCTTGTGCACTGCAATGTGAATGTTTAACCAGGTGCACCACTGCCTGCCTTCCCCCACACTTTATTTAAGGTCTGGATGGAGGAGTGTAAATTGTTATCAATATGACCCAGGAGGTGACTAGCAGTGGAGCACATGCCTCCTGCATAAGGTCCAGGGCTCCATCCACAGTATCACATGGGAGCACCAAGGACAGTAGTGGGTGAAACTTCTCAGATGGCAAAGCAGTGGTTTGGTGTCTCTCCCTCTCCTCTCTCTCTTCCTTAGTCTCTTCTTTCTCCCTTCCCTCCTTCCTCCCCCCCCAATACAAAATTAAAAAATGGGTCAGACAGGCCGCTTAGTGGCATTACACGTTCAAAAGGCCCTGGGTTTTCCCCCTGGAGCTATAAAAATCATTGTCAATGGAAGAATCATGGAGACTGGACAGAAAGACCTGACTTTCTGGCTTTTTTGGAAGCTGGGAGACTGGTCATCCAGCCCCTAATTAGGGGAGGGGGTGCTATCTCTGAGCAACAAGCCCAGGGAAACCTCTCCACCTCATGCCTTGCCCAACCCCTCCAGGCATCAACTTGTAAATCTCTGTACTTCCCCCCCCCCCCTTCCACTGTGCAGATGAGGAAGCTGAGGCCTGTGGATGACCCTGAAGCCAGTGACCCAGCCAGGCCAGGAAGGAGGGAGGCAGGGAATGGACAATGAAGGCCCCTCCTAACCTGCTGCTGGAGGGGGAGCTGCATGGGGGCATGGATGGATTTACAGCCCTGCTTATTTGAGAAGCCCACCTGTGTATGGATGTTCTCTGCCAAAGTTTAAAGCCACCATGTATAGATTATTAGGTGAATTACATTTTTTATATAAAAAAAGTACTGGGGCAAGGTATTGGCATAGCAGGAAAAGCACACATGCTACAAAGTATGAAAACCTGGTTCTAGCCCCAAGGCCCCACCTACAGGGAGGAAGCTTCATGTGTGGTGAAAGAGTGCTGTAGGTGTCTCTTTCTTTCTCCCTCTACCCCTTCCTTGGTGATTTCTCTCTGTCTTATCAAATAAATAAAATATTTTTTAAAGTATGGATGTCAGAAAACAACAGCAAAAAAATCTGCTGTGTAATTTCTTTCCAACTAAACCCTACTTGTGGGATTAGCAATAAAATCTTAACCCTGAAAACCAAGTTTGGTCCTGGTCTCCCACCATTCTGGCACCAGAAGCTCCCCACCCCACCCCCAGGTGGCACTCTCAGCTTTGGACCCATATGAACCCAGCCAGGCAGTGAGCCTGAACTGGGGCTGAGTCACAGAGCACAACCCATGGACTGGGTCCTGGCTTCCCTCCCAGCTGAGAGCATCTGATCACAGAGTCCGGAATGTATCTGCTCCTGGAGGGTGGGTGGGATGCTGGTCAAAGACCCTATGCCCAGATCCACACATCTGTGGGTGGCCGGGTTCCTCTTATCCCCCATGATGCTCTTAGGTAGCCTCTGAGATCCTTGGGGCTAGCCACTGCCTGGGTAGTGCGTGAGGACTGAGTGTCCCCATGGGTCTAATCTGGAGTAAAATCTATAGGAAACTGGGTGATTTGGAGAGGACATCAGAGCCAGCTTGGGGACCAGGAGCCTCCCTACCTTATCTAGTTGGGATATAGGCAGAAGCTGGCACTGTTCCCAAGCTCATAACAGTTGGCTGAGTCACTAGGATGAGTCTAGGTCTTTAGAACTCTCTAGAACTTTCTGGAGTCCAGTTAAAGCCCATTTTCTGCATGTAAGAGTCTGCAGTGCCTGCCCTCAGGCATTTCTAACCCACTGAGCTGGAAGACATTCTGCTGGTCACACAGGTCACTGACCCCTGAAGTTTGCTGAGCCAGGAACAGTGGCCATCAGCACTGAACAGCAGACATGAAGAGCCAGCCAGCCTGGGAAGTGCTGCATCAAGGAGTCTGACACCCGAGGGGGTGTCAGAGCTCTACCAAGAGCTTGGCAACCCAGTGTCCTTGGGAAGTCAGTGGGGCTGTGCAGGCCAGTTCAGTAAGGGTCTCACACTCCTAGAGAGAAGGGGGTGCCCAGAAAATCACCCCACTTTGGAAATTCTGGGAGCACTTCTCAGAGGACTTCCTTGGTCTCTGAGGAGGCTCCCACAGGGGCTTCCTGCCCAGTGACCATTCCCCCAGATGACCCTCCAGGCAGTGTACAAGGCTCAGGTGCTGAGGGCACAGACTGGAGAGAAGACACGGGCCTAGCAGAGTCACACGGACACCAGTTCCTCAGCAAGCCAGGACCTTCATGTCTGTGCAGGAATCAAGGCTCTCAGCCTGGAGAATTGCAACACACACACACACACACACACACACACACACACACACACACACACTAGCAATCACATGAAGAAGCATACATTCTCACACTCACATGATACAAGCATTCAATGCACAGGCACACTCAAGACACATTCACACCCAGCACACAGAGACACAAGCTTGCTCAAACACAGTCACAGAGTAAGGCCTTTGTGTGCACTCAAACCCACACACAGCCACATACTGATGCAAACTTGCTCACAGACACACACAGATATGCACACTCGCTCACACACATTCAGTAAGACAATCCTGTGTGCACATTCATTTGCATAAGCACGTTGATCTGCACACAGCTGCACACTCCCTCACATTCACCTGTGTTCCCACTCACATAAAACAAGACTTTGGGGAGGCCCCTAGTGGCAAAATCCTGCAGCACACGTGAATGTACCCAAGGGAACATTCCCAGGCAGCATGTTCTCCAAGAAAATGAATTTCCCACAGGAGGGATAGCCACGAGAGATGTACAGCCCCTTTGGCCTTCCCAGAGTCCCCTGGAGATGGAACCACAGGACAAGACCTGGATCCTACCCCCAGTTCTCTTCACTCCTTCCTGGTCCCACACCAGCTGGAGCTGTCAGAGATTGAGGGCTCCTACCTGCTTTCAACTAAGACAAAGTGTGCTTAGAGGCTAGGTGATGGCACACCTGCTTGAGTACACATGTTACAATGTTCAAGGACCCAGGTTCAAGTCCCTTGGTCCCCTCCTACAGGGGGGAAAGCTTCATGAGTGGTGAGGCAGTGCTGCAGGTGTCTCTCTGTCTCTCTCCCTCTCCATTCCCCGTCCCCTCTCAATTTCTCTGTCCGTATCCAGTAAATAAATAATCAAATACATAACTAAATAATAAATATATTTTTAAAAAGATAAAATGTGGGAGTCTGGCGGTAGAGCAGCAGGTTAAGCACAGGTGGCACAAAGTGCAAGGACCAGCAGAAGGATCCCGTTTCGAGTTCCTGGCTCCCCACCTGCAGGAGAGTTGCTTCACAGGCAGTGAAGCAGGTCTGCAGGTGTCTGTCTTTCTCTCCCCCTCTCTGTCTTCCCCTCCTCTCTCCATTTCTCTCTGTCCTATCTGACAATGACTACAACAATAAAAAGAAACAATAAAGGCAACAAAAGGGAATTAATTAATTAATTTTTAAAAAGAAATAAAATGTACTTAAAGGCTGGTTGAGGCTTCCAGAAAAGGCAAACTGCTCCCTTAATATGCCCTTCTAACTTCCTGGGCTTCTGGAGCCTGGTATGGTCCTGATTCAGTGCCCACTTCGAGCAAGGAGGGGCATGCACCTCCCACAACATATTTGCATGCTACTTTGCCCTTTACTCTGGCCCTAAGATACTCATTCTACAAAAACTCTATGCTGAGGGGTCTCCAGATGGCTCACCCATCAGAGCACACACTTTGCCACAAGCAAGGACCTGGGTTCCAGACCCCAGCACCAAACAGGGACTCCTGCACCAAGGGAAGCTTCATGGTGCTGTAGTCTCTCTCATTTCACTCCACACAAACACTTCTCTCTCCTTCCCTCCCTCTGTCTTCATCTGAAATTAAAAGGAAGAAAAAAGTATCCACAGGGAGCATAAGATCTTTTGCTGGCAAAAAGAATAAAAATAAATACAATAAAATAAAAAATAAATAAATGCTGTTCTGGAAGAAATGCTTCTCTTCCAGAGTCAACTCTCTGTCCTGCCTCTTTGTCCCGGGCTGTGGGGAACCCATGTGGCTGCGTCTCCATGCCATGTCTTCTCTATTCCAAGGATGAGAAAGCTGAGGGATTCCCAGGGCTACATGATGTTTGTCAAGGGAACATCAAGGACATGGCCATGAGAGACTAGCCCAATGCCCTCCTCACATGCCACCCCATGGATTCAGGGTTATGACTCCCAGGATGCTTGCCAATCCTGACGGTTGATCAGATGACCAATGTTAGAGTGAGACCACCCAAGATTGTGGGGTCAGTAGGGTAAGTAATGGGACAAGGACTGTGAGGCCACAAAGCTGGACCTGCCCATCACTTCCCACCAGGTTCTGCAACCAGACAAACATGAAGCTGCCCTTGAAACTTCAACTGGGTACTCTGAACCCCCGGAGTTTGTCCCCACATACCAGGGGAGGGGAACACTGCCCAGGAACCCCAACTCTAGCTCCTGTGTCAGCACCCCACTCAGTCCTGGGGTCCTACTCAACCTTGAAGACCTGATTAGTCCTAGGGTTCCTCCCTGGTCCTGGAGGAGGGTGGGGGTGCGGTGCTGATATGAGACCACAGAGCTGGGGAAGGGTATGCAGCAGGGTGGCTGGGAGGGAGATAATATGATTAGCCAATGGTGCCAAGCAACTCTGCACAACAGACAGTTTTGGACCCTGAAGGCCACACACCCCATGTGTGATGATGGTAGTGAGCTTGTGCTGCTGCCTGTGCGATGCTGACTACATTATCCAGGTGTCACAGTGGGAAGGTGGGTGTCTGGGCCTCCTCTGTTGCTACCCTTGCAACTTCCTGAATCTGCAAGTATCTTTTTTTTTTTTCCTCCAGGTTTATTGCTGGAGCTCAGTGCAGGCACTATAAATCCACTGCTCTGGCAGCCATTTTTTTCATTCTTATTGGATAGGACAGAGAGAAATTGAAAAAGAAGGAAGAGATAGAGAGGGAGAGAGAAAGAAAGGGAGAGAGAAAGACCTGCTTTGCCACTTGTGAAGTGTCCCTTCTGCAGGTGAGGAGCTGGGAGCTCAAACCTGGATCCTTGCACTTGGTGCTATGTGCGCTTGACCAAGTGCACCACCACCCAGCCCACGAGTCTGAAAGTTTCTCAAAGTGAAATGAAAAAAATCAGCAGTAAGAATAATTTACCATATATAACAGCACATGTGTTGCCTATGTGTGTAGATGACACTGAAGACCACTGTCACAATCATACCAGGGGGTTGTGGGGGCTATCTAAACCTCCAGCTCCAGCTGGAGCAGCAGGCAAGGAGTTCATCTATAGGGCCAGATTTCAAGACAGAGTGACACCAAGGGCAGTGATGGCCCTGACACCGGGAGGGGCTGGCAGAGAGAGTCACTGTCTCCCTGGTATTGTCCCCTGTCTTTGTGAACCCAGCCCTGTGCTGGGGTTAGGGACTTCTTCCTCTCCTGTTTAGTTGAACCTCCCCACACACACACACACACACCCCAATTTTAAACCCAACCATTTCAGTGGTGGTGACTGTAGGTAATTTTCATTCCCCAGCAGGCCTAGTACCCAGTATTAAATTCTGATAGCATCTTCCTGGGACCCAACATGAGTATCACTCAGTGGTGACCTTGACACAGCCACCTTGCCAGTGATTGGGAATCCACCCCAGCTTGCACCCCCTTCCCCCACAATAGACCCCAGTGCCTAAGGCTGTTCTTTTCTGGGGAGGTCCCAGAGTCTGAGCCCTGCACACACCTCTCAAGGCAGCAGAAAACAATGGGTAGGAGAACACAGCTCTGCCCACCCAGTCCTGGCCCCCCACCTGTATGGGTAGGTTGGGGTCCCGTACCTCCTCCACTGTGGTGGCTGCATACACAATTTCTCTTCCATGCATGTTGAATAAGTAGGTATTTTTGTCTAAGTATTGTGGCCTTGAATGGATTTAATTTGGCAAGAAAAAATGAGAATTTCAGGCCATCCATTTTCAAGCACTTAACAAGAAACTGTATCTTTGCTGGTGTAGGGCTTCCTGCATAGTCAGACAAGGCGGCTCCAGCTCCTGTCTGCACTGAGGCCTGTGACCCATCCCTCCCCAAAGGAGTGGCCGGTCCTGGGCGCCATCGGTGATGCTCTTAGCCCCTTTCTGCCACCAGGGGGCGCCCACCGCTTGCCCACCGAACCCTGAAATTCCAAACTCGGGGACACAGAAAAGGGACACAAGACTTCTTGCAGTTCCCTGTGGGAATCAGCAAGAACAGAAAAAGGGCATCCTTGGCTTTAAACCTGTGCTCTGCTGCCCCCAGGAAGCTATGAATCATTTCATAGTGTTCTAGAGAGAGGTGGGGGTTCAGGGAGATGGGATAGAAGTTACTCTGCACCTCCTGGGGAAGACTGGCTGCCCTCCTGGAGGTGGGCACCAAGCAAGCACAGGCCATAGGTCTGCCAGGTGCTTCTAGGCCTGAGCCAATTCCAGACTGTCCTTTCATTGGGTCAGTTTTATATGCAGAAGTCACTGCTGGATCTGGAGAAGATGTACAGAGGTGAAGACGCCTGACACCTGGCCCTTCTACAGAGGGAGGGCAACAGTGGGGACAGTGTCAGGACCACATTCTTACTGAAAGGTGACTAGGTAAAGAAGATGCAGTGCACTTGTGCAGGGGAGTTCCATTCATCCATAAAAAGAAAGAAGATGATGAAATTTTTCCACTCACAGAAAAATGGAAGTATCTAGACAGAATGATGCAAAATAAAATGAGTCAGAAGGGGAAACATACAAGTACTGGATGTCACCCATGTGTACAACATAAACATATAAGTTGATGAACAGGCAAATTAAAATAAAAGTAAATGAGGGGATATTGACAACAGAACTAGTTTTACCCAATGGGAAAAGAGCTAATAGGCTTAACCAATAGAGTACACATTTGAAAGATTCCAGGTTCAAGTCCCCAGCCTCCTTCTAAAGGAGAAGTTTCATGAGCAGTGCTGTGGGTGACTTTCTTTCTGTCTCCTTCTGCCTCTCTATCAAAAGGATGGAAGGAGGGAAGAAATGGCCACCAGGAATGGTGACATGATGCAGGTACCAAGCCTCAGCAATAACCCTGGTAAAAATAAATAAATAAATAAATCTACCCAGCCAAAAAAATTAAATTAAACTGGAGCAGAGTGCTTTTTACAGAGCACTTCATTACCTATCTCCCATGAACACAGGTGAAGAGCTTTGATGGATCCCAAAGCAATTGCTTTTAAGAAATTATCAAACAGGAAAAAAAAAAAGAAATAATCAAACAGGGAGGGGGAAATAGCATAATGGTTAACCCAATTGCCAAACAATATGATTATTGCAATAACTATTGTCTTCTTAAACCGTAAGACAACAGAAATCTCCCACTTCGTCTATAGAGCCTATGTTTCTCCCAATCCTGGAACCTCTGGGGTGGGGCTCACTTCCCTGCATGCTTCTCTCAAGTCAGGCCAAATGATACTGCATCCGCTGATTCCAACCTAATCAATGCAACAAGTACCATCTCAGCATGCTTCACTTCAGACTGTGTACAGAGACATCAGGCATGGATTGCCAACCCTTCACCCTCATAACTCGGGTGAGACCTTTCCTTTCATGGTATTCTCTAATTCCATTCCAGGAGGTTCACTTCCTAACAAAGTCCCAAAACCTAGATATAGGCCAGGTCCCATAAGATAGAGCATATGTTCACATGTATCCATAAATTAGGGCAAAATATATACCTGAAAGCAAAAATACACAATAGTTTTAGTGAGTCAGTATCAAGTTCATAATGAAATAGTGTCCACTTCGACTTAGATACCCTCCTCACCTACTTTTTATTACAGTTCTCTCACTCATTCCAAAGCTAGCCTTAGCAAAGCAAGGACTGCAAAAGCTGAATAAAGGCAAGAGACTGACATACTTTAACAATGACACTTTAGTCACTATCAGACCATTCCACCAGCTTGGGCCCTAATCGGGGAGTCCTGAGACTCCCAAACAGACTTGATGGGCCTAGTCCTCAAATAAATCCCTCTCTCCATTGTTACTGGTCATCTCTATCAGAAACAACAAAATAGACCCCTTTGTTGTTAGGATCGACCTGTCAACACCCATGTTCAGTGGGAAAGCAATTACAGAAGCTAGACCTTCAACCTTCTGCATCCCACAAGGATCTTGGGTCCATACTCCCAGAGGGTTAAAGAGTAGGAAAGCTATCAGTGGAGGGGTTGGTATAAGGAGGTCTGGTTGTGGGAACTGTGTGAAGCTGTATCCCTCTTATCCTATGGTTTTGTCAATGTTTCCTTTTTATAAATTAAAAAAAAAAAATTTAAAGTTAACCCTAAGAGATGGAACTCAGGATGTGATGAAAAGGAAAAGAAAGAGAATCCTGGACTTGGTCCCTCCTTGGGTCACTTCACAAGTGGTGAAAAAAAAAAAAAAACGAGCACAACCTCCAAAGAGTTCCACACCCTGGCTTTAAGCTGGGGTGATCCTGGATTGTTGAAGTAGGCTCTAAATGCTATCATGAGGTCCTCACAAGAGGGAACAGAGGGACATCGGTCACAGTCCAGGATGCCCAAGCCCCCAGCTGCTGGGAGACCCTACCATGCCCTGGTTTTAGTCTCACTAGACCCATTTTGGACACTGATCTTCAGAGCTGAACAGTAAATGACAGAGTTGATCAAGACCCCTGAGCATGTCGTAATTTGTCACAGGAGCCCCATGAGGACTCAGCAACATAAACTCAGATTGAGGTGGCAGAACCCCACAGCCTCCCTGCCTCCTTCCTTCCTGGCTGTGGCACACCAAGCATCCTACACCGAAGCAGGGTGAGCAAAATGGACAGTGAGTCCCCTTTCTGAAGTGTGTTGGGGATTTTGACAGGAAGCTCACATTCATGATCATAGACCATTCTGGGTATCAGGTGACTCTCCTGGCCACCCCAGTCTCTCTCCTTCCTGGCTGGATCTCCAGAGTACTGGACCTCAGTCTTCTGCCCAGGGTTCTAGACTCCTCGTCCTGCTCATTAACTTTCAGTGGTGTGTGCAGAGGAAAGCCCAGACCTTCTCTAGACCTAGACAGATCTCCAGAGCTATTGAGAGTTAGCCTGGGTGCAATCAAGGCAGCCTGCCTGGAGAAGTCAGTGCTGACTGGAAAGAGTTGCAGTGGAGCACACTACACACATACAAATACACACACACACACACACACACACACACAAAGAAACACAGAGTGGGCATTGTCAGGTGAGGCTACACGAAGTGAGTAGGCTGGCAGAGTTTGTGAGCCTTTATCCCTCTAGGCCCCTTGCCAGAGCAGTGTTGAAAGCACATTCACAGTACAGGGGTACAGGACCCCAGATGCCCATGGCTGGGGACCCTGTAGCACTTGCAGGGCCTTCAAATGAAGAACAGAACAAACCTGACTTTAGGTGAGTTACTGTTTTGTTTGTTTTTTGCTTTTTACTCCAGGGTTGTGGTTATCACTAGGGCTCTGTGCTGGCACCACTGCTCCTAGAGGCCATTTTTTCCATTTTCTTGGACAGGACAGAGAGAAATTGAGAGAGGCAGAGGAGACAGAGGGGAAGAGAGAAAGATAGACACCTGCAGACCTGCTTCACCACTTGTGAAGCATCTCCCCTACAATGGGGGAATAGGGGCTCAAACCTAGATCTTTGTGCTGGTCCTTTCCCTTATTACTATGTCCACTTAGCCAGGTGCACTACTGCCCAGCCCCAGGTAAGTGTATTTTAAGAAATCAAACTGAGGACTCAAGCTCAGGAGGAACTGCTCACTCAAATACTGTTAAAGAAGTGGCTAGATAGACTGGGGAGATAGCATAATGGTCATACAAAAAAACTTTTATGCCTGAGGCATCATAGATCCCAGGTTCAATCCCCAGCACTACACACACACACACACACACACACACACACACACACACACACACAGTTAGATGGTTCTGGCAAATATTTTCAGGAATCCAACAAAACAGAATGAATCTGACAAGAATATGCCTCCTGTCTCCGTGTTATCTGTGTGCTGAGGCGGTCGACCTAGGTCATCACACTTTTTTCTTAACTACCTTGTTGACTTGTTCCTTGTTCTTTTGGGAACTGCATGTCAGACTTCAGGGGTTGGTTGCTCCTGGTGCATCTCTGATCATGGATGAAAATCAGATGGCAGGTCCTTGTGCCCTGCTCCTTCACAGTCAGGAGACCTGGATGTGCTGCCTCTCCCCAGAGCCAGACTGAGTTCTGACCTTTCGTGCACACTTGTCTGAGAAAGACAGTAATTTGAGAACCATTGTTGTGATAAGTCTCCATCTTTAACAAACCCAAACACAGTTTTAGCTGCTGCCCTGTATTTTGAGGTGGAAATTATTGACAGTGGGCTTGGTTGGGCCCTGGGGCAGGATGTCCAGATGTCCAGGATGATCTCTAAGCCCCCGTGTGTTGTGCATGTGGGTTTGTTGGGGACAATGCCCAGCTCAATTCCTTAACAAACACTTTTCCAGAAGCCCCAGCATTTTACCTGCCCCCTCTCCTGCCACTCCTTTCAATCTCCTAGCTGCTAGGTGCTGAGACTGTGTGCCTCTAAACTGTCCTGCTCATGCAGCCTGTCCTGCCTCTAAACTTCATGACAGGCTGCATGAGCTCCTTGTCCTCCGGTCCCAGGGTAGCTGACCTGTGGCACCTCTGGGCAGAGGCCTTGGCCCTGTAAGCAGGCAGCTTTGGACTTTGAGTCTGGGCCTGAGATACTCAGGGAGGGTGTTCCCCTGCACTGACTACCCCATCCTGGGGCATCCTGACTATAAGCCTTGGCAGTTAGGGTGCTCTGGGAGGTGGTGCCTGGCATAGCCTGTAACAGGCAGTGAGTGACTCATGGCTCACCCAGCCATAAAGTCAGGATAATAGGCCCAGTGCACCAGGGGTGCTCTTATCGCACCCTGCTTGGCTTGAAGCCTTCCCCACAGGCCTCGATCAAGATCTGGGGCCATAACACCAACCCACCCATCCTACTCATGCTTTCTTGGGAAAACTGAGTCCAAGGGAGGGAAGCAGCAGAGCACAGAGAATGGATACAGTTGCTGGGCTCCTGGCTACCTGCCCCCCACAACTACATTTTGCAGGGTGGGGTGACAATGGGTGCTGAGTCTGGGTCACAGACATCCAGCCTGCTGGGCTTCACCTGGCCAGACCCTGCTCCTTCCCCAGGCTCTGCACTCCTAGTGGCTAACGGGGCAGCTCTAAGAATGTGGACTCAGAGGCTACAGCAGCTTCTTGGGACTTCTTCCTCCAGGCTTCTGAGCAACTCTGTGCCTCAGTGTCCTCTCTGCTTGGTGGAGTCCACAGCAGTCCCTCTCATTGTTGGGGGAAGGGTAAATGATGCTCTATGGTGGGTCATTATTTATGGGATGTCTACATGACCCTTGTAGAAAGGAATCTAGGGTGCCCAGTTCTCAACTAAAGGTCAGAGTATCTCAGAGACAGGACCCCAGTGACCCTGCAGGACCCCCAATGTCTCAGATTTGTTCCAAATAATAAGCTAGTGTCTGTGTGTTTTGTACACACACAGGATTTGGTGGCGGGGGGTGGGGTGGCTATAGGGAGGATCAGAGGAAAGTATGATCTGCCTTACAGTAAAAATACTGTACTATCGGGGCCAGGTGTTGGCACACCTGGTTGAGCGCACAAGTTACAGTGCGCGAGGACCCAGGTTCGAGCCCCTGGTCCCCACCTGCAGGGAGAAAGTTTCACAAGTGGTGAAGCAATGCTGCAGGTGTCTCTCTGTCTCTCTCCCTCTCTATCACCCCTTCCCTCTCAATTTCTGACTGTCTCTATCCAATAAATAAATATTTAAAAAAAGAAATCATTAAAAAAAAGAATTGTGGAGAATAAAGAAAGAAAGAAATACTGTACCATCAGGGCCAGGAGGTGGCACACCTGGTTAAGTGTACACATTACAGTGTGCAAGGACCCGGGTTCAAGTCCCTGGTTCCCACTTGCATAAAGAAAGCTTCACGAGTGGTAAAAGCAGGGCTGCAGGTGTCTCTCTGTGTTCTTTCCCTCTCTATCTTCCTCTTCCCCTCTCAATTTCTCTGTCTCTATTCAATAAGAAATAAAAATATTTTTAAAAATAAAATAAATACTATACCATCAGGGCCCATTGATGGTGCACCCAGTTGAGTGCATACATTGCCTTGCACAAAGACCTGGGTTCAAACCCCTGGTTCCAATATATAGAGAGGAAGATTCATGAGCAGTGAAGCAGTGTTGCAGGTATCTTTCTCTCTCTCCCTCTCTACTCCCCCTCCCCCTCTCAGTTTCTCTCTGTCCTATCTAATAAAAGGAAACAAAAGGTAGAGGGAATGACCTTTAGGATTCTTAGTGTAGGTGCCAAGCTACAGTGATAACTCTGGTGGCCATGGGTGGGGGGGGGGGGGAGACTATACTTTCAACACTGCTCTTGTGAGCATGACTTACTTTCACAATTCAGAAGAAAGGCCACAATGAAGTCATATGAAGGACTGATTCTTCCTGCCCTGGTTCCCGCCTGCATCCAGATAAAGCCTCAGCTCCTCTGCACAGCACACCTAATCCTTAAGTTTCCCCCACTCTCAGCTACCACAGATTCTAGATTCTCCATGTGATATGTAAGAAGCCCTATGAGTCCATGATCACTGCTGGGAACATTCTAGGCTACACTCATTACAGGGCCAGTCTTCCTCAAGTAACAGAGTAGGCCGACCCAGCCTCTCTTCAGAGAGTTGGGCAGTCCCTACCATTGCTACTTTATAGTGAGAGCAAGGTCCTGTAGAGGCTCACATGAGAGCTTATGATGACATTCCTGATGTAAGTGACCAGTGGTGGTAGAGAGAGGGATCTGTTAGAGCCCATCATGTCTATTTGAGAATCCAATGATTCCCTGGCTAGAGCCCTAGATGATGGGGTGGCCTGTTATTGATCAAAAAGGCCATCATTAAGTGAGCCAGTATATTGCCCTTATCCAGCTTTTGTAGTCCTTTCTTTATCTGATGAGGTTAGACTTTAAATCGTTGACAGAGTCATTTATTGTATCCAAATCAGTATTGGGATTATAAGATCTGGCTACAAGGTAGGGAGGGAATAGACCTAGGGTTTAAGTGGGATCTAAGTTAACCTTAAGTCTGACTGCATTTTACTTGTTTGATAATTATAATAGATGTTGTCATAAAGGACAGTAATTGTCCTTTAGTTGATATGTATACTTTTGCCAGTATTATCTCTTGACCAATTGTATATAGTATTTCTTCTAAAGATTATCAAGGAGGTGACATTAATGCTGTTGCTGTCAGAATCAATTAGGGGATATCTCTTACTTACTTTCTTTTGTGTACTTAATTGAGTAAAGTGATTGAAGGAAGTGAAATAGGAGGTAGGAGAGGGGGTGTCTAGACCTAAGTCATAAATATTTAACACTTTATACTATCTTCTTTAGGTCTTTCTACTTGCTTACTGAGCTTAGTAAGTCAGGGACTCAGAAGATACACAGGCCAGGATCCTATGCTAAATATGAATAAAAGTGGGCCCTAAATCAGATCGATGGAGTAAATAGTTAATGGTGTTTATATACTTTCTCATGTTTAGGAGTTACTCTCTGCCCTGTTCCAGCTCTCCAGCCCCATTCTAAACTCTAACACCATCTTCCTAGGCAATATTTTTAGTTCACCTTCTTCTTCTTTTTTTTTTTTTTGTTTTGTTTTTTGTTCACCTTCTTGTTAGCTATCAGGCTCAGGCAAAAAATTACCAAAGTCATGGGCCCCTTGGAACATATCTAAAATAAACTTCCTAACATCTTCCCACCCGAAGGTCCCCTAATTTCATCTGCTCTATTCCTCTCTTTTGTTTCCTTTTTTTAAGATTTTATTTATTTATTCATGAGAAATGATAGGAGAGAAAGAACCAGACATCTCTGGTACATGTGCTGCTGGGGATTAAACTTGGGACCTCATGCTTGAGAATCCAAAGCCTTATTCACTGCACCACCTCCCAGACCACATTGTTTCCTATTTATTAGACAAATTGTCCTGCTTTATATCTTACTGCCTTTCAGACACCAAGTTGCAGACACTTCTATGATACCACCTGACTTCCCTGGGCAAACAACCTCACCAATGTGTCCTGAAACCTAACCTCTCCAGAGCCCTACCCACTAGGGAAAGATAGAAACAGGCTGGGGGTATAGATCAACCTGCCAATACCCATGTCCTCTGGAGAAGCAATTACAGAAGCCAGATCTTCCACC